>NC_090034.1:67262931-67566226 GCF_037176765.1 Anolis sagrei
GATTTAATGTTTTCATCTGCTGGATACAGATCTAACTGTAGCAGGATCTAGGTTATTTTGAGTGCCCTGCTCCATAAGCCCCAGTGTTGCGAATTTTGGATTCCATCTTTACCTGTATGCCGGCGCCTTCAGGAACAGTAATTTTCCAGACACAGTTGAGGCTGTTCAAGTAGGGCTCGGGGAATCCGGGGGATAAAATGGTGCCTTTTCGCTCTGTTAAATTTCCCCCGCAGGGCACTGCAACAGACAAGCGAGAGTCTTGACAGATCAATTGCAACGTGAGGCTGAGGCCATCGCAGCTAATCGTTGGCAGGTTTCTAGCCTTTATCAACTAAGAACCCATTCCCTTTTCCCCCAAATCATTTCCCAGTTGTGAAAAAAACAAAACCACATTATAAATCACGCTGTGCTAAATCTTTATACGGTTGAACTTACTATGTCATTTTTGTGGGTTGTTTTTGTAGCTTCAAAACTTCGCAGAAATACCTTTCTTTTCCAGAATAGGGTCTGGAATCTGGCTCTACTTCTCTGTGTATTTTCTCCTTCTTTTAGACACAAAAACTGTTTCTCTGAATTGTTTCAAAAGCCTTTTCAAAGAATATGATTTTTCCTTCTCCATTTAACCAGCAGGATATTGCCTGCCTTGGAGTGCAATCTCTGGCAGCTTAATGATCTAATGGTACTGTGAGGTTTTACTTTCACCCCAATCTAAAAGCATTGGAAAATGGTTAACTTTTGTCTCACTTGGCCAGTGAATCTCCCCTGGACTAAGTTTGAATTTGAAAGGTGCTCTCCTAGGTACTAGAGTAACAGCTTTTGCAGATTTTGATTCATGGATTTTATTAAAATGATAGCGTAAACTCGGGCAAGGAATACTCAAAGGTGGTTTGCCATTTCCTTCAATGGTTCTCAACCTGTGGGTCCTCAGATGTTTTGAGTACGCAACTCCCAGATATCCTAACAGCTGGTAAACTGGCTGGGATTTCTGTGAGTTGTAGGCCAAAATACCTGGGGATCCACAGGTTGAGGACCACTGCTCTAAATAAAGGTTCCCATCCAAGTATTAACTGCAGCTGAATCTGCTTTGTTTCCAATATGGAATATGGTGTCTATATCACGGCACCTGGGATGTTACCCTAGACAGTCCTCTGACCTACAAGAAGCACTGCTTGAATATCAAGCAAAAAGTGGGTGCTAGAAACAGTATCATACTGTTTTTTACTCGTGTTCTATTTTGAAATGGTCATATGACTGGTCAAATAAATAAATAAATAAATAAAAACAATATCATACGAAAGCTGACTGGCACAACCTGAGGATCACAACCAGATACAGTGAAGACATCTGCCCCTGCACTTTGCTACTCTGCTGCTCAGTACACATGCCCAATGTGGAACACATCTCACTACGCTGAATCAAGAAATAGTTTTCTAAGCTCTACAGAGATACTTGCAGAAACACTTCAGCAAGTGAGAGTCCAAAAGTGGCAGGCTAAAACCTGAAACCTCAAGTCATGTCTGATACCAAATGACTGGGCACACAGAAGACTGGGTGACTTGGAAGGTGCTGAACAGACTGCAGTCTGGCACCACGAGATGCAGTGCCAACATTAAGAAATGGGGCCACAAAGTGGAGTCCACGACATGTGAATGTGGAGAAGAGCAAACCACAGACCATCTATTACAACAAAGTCTGAGCCCTGCCACATACACAATGGAGGACCTTCTTATAGCAACACCAGAGGCACTCCAAGTAGCCAGCTACTGGTCAAAGGACATTTAGTATAGTGGCAAGTTTTTTAAACTTTGTGTTTTTAAAATACATTACAACTGTACCCTCGGTTCAGTTCTGGTATGATAAATAAATCATGGCAGCTATTAATTGAGAGATCTCTCCTCTTCCATGACTTTGTCTCAATCTCAATTTGAAGCCATCTCAGCTGCCAAGCATTTTACGACTTCCATTGGCACCAGCCAGCAGCCATAAATCCTTGATCTACAATTTGTAGTCAAGTAGACTACACTCAGAATGTCAACTGATCTGATGTGAGGATGATGAGCACAGGGGAGGAAAATCACCATGCTATCATTTAAATACAATGCTTTATAACAATACGCAGGCTGCATTAATCTTAGCTTCTAAGATCTGTTGCCTTTGGTGTATTCCAGCTGCTTTTCAAAAGCCGTACCAAAATTATCCTTAAAGCAGTAGTATACTCTGTGGAATGCAATTCACATCCATCAGGGTCCCTATCTCACACCGCTAAGGCCCAGCTCTGGTCTCTCACTCAGCCCTTCCCAGCCCTTTTGGGGTTTCAAGGGGTACATACCAACACAAGTAGGCACAGATGCGTTCCACTGGGCAAGAGCCCCAGGCATCGTCAGGCACTCAATGCTACGGGACCCTTGGAGTGCATAGCCAGCGCTGCACTCAAAGCGAATCACAGCCCCAACGGAGAAATCACTGCCGATCCGTCTCCCATAGCGGGGCTCCGGGACAGAGCTGCATTGCGTGGCACTGGTTCTTGGGACCGCTTAAAGAAATATAAAGAGGGGATGGTTACATAGCAGAATACACAACAAATCAAACAACCCCTTGATGCAACCATTTTGCATATAGAAAACTGGGTGAGTTGGATCTAGAGCAGCCTTCTAAAATGTGAATACAATGAAACAGGAAATCCAAGAAATGGATCAGGACATGACTCTTTGTCAAGCAGTGTCCGTATCAAAGCTCCAAGGCAAATTATTTATTATTATTATTATTATTATTATTATTATTATTATTATTATGAGAAACTTTTATATTTCGCCCATCTCATCCTGCAGGGGACTCAGGGCAGAGCACAACATATATATGGCAAACATTCAATGCTGGGACATAAAACCATAAATATACTCAAACATTCAAATCACTTATATCCACTTTAAAATCAGTTGCGTAAAAATCATCTCAGGACACCATTCTATTATTGCCTCATTGCACTGCCCCAAACGCTTGTTCCCACATCCAGGTCTAATGAAGGGGATCTAATGATGCTAGGAAGGGAGTTACATGGGCGGGGGGGGGGGGGGATGCAATCTATGAAAAAGCCCTGTCTCTCATCCCCACCAAACTCACCTTTGATGGTGGTGGGACCGAGAGTAGGACCTCTCCAGAAGACCTTAGTCTTTGTGGTGGTTCGTAAAGGGAGATGCGTTCAGACTGGCAAACTGGGCCGGGGCTGTTTAGGGCTTTATAAGCCAAAGCCAGCAGTTTGAATTCTGCCTGGTAGCAAAAAGGCAGCCAGTGGAGCTGATGTAACATGGGAGTTATGTGCTCCCTGTATGCCGCCCCACTTTTTAACCTCTCGTTGGACTATTTGAAGCTTCCAAACAGTTTTCAAAGGCAATCCCATGTAGAGCGTGTTGCAGTAGTCTATCCTAGATGTAATAAGAGCGTGGACCACTATGTCCAAGTCTGATGCACAAGTTTTAATTGTGCAAAAGCCCCCCTAGCCACCGCCGCAACCTGAGGTTCCAGGCTCAGCAATGAGTCCAGGAGGACACCCAAGCTGCGAACCTGCACCTTCCTAGGGAATGTCACCCAATCCAACAAAGGTTGTAACCCTATACCCTGTTCAGCCTTGCGACTGACCAGGAGGACCTCTGTCTTGTCAGGATTCAACTTCAATTTGGATTGTTGTAGGTTTTTTCGGGCTATATGGCCATGTTCTAGAGGCATTCTCTCCTGACGTTTCGCCTGCATCTATGGCAAGCATCCTCAGAGGTAGTGAGGTAGAGGTAGATTCCGGCCATGAAAGCCTTCGACAATACAACTTCAATTTGTTCGTCCTCATCCAGACTGTCACAGCAGCCAAATCTCAAGGTGGTTTGCTGTTTTCCTCCACTAAATAAAACCTACCACCCAAATACTAACCATAGCTGACCTTCCTTTGCTTCTGAGATCAGAGGCAGTTTGGCCAGTTCCTTCCTCTGCAGTATAACTCACATCACTTGGCATTCATTGGTTTCTCCTCCAAGTATTAGCCAGGTCTGTTTCTGCTTAGCTTCCAAGGTCAGCGCATTTAGGATAATGAGGCTCACTATTCAATTACAGTTGGCCCCATAGAACTATGCTTTGCTGGTTGCTAGGAACTTCCATGCCCAAACCACTCAGATACATCTGAAGCTATGCATTATCTCCCCTATTCAGCTTGGAGAGGGGGACCTGGGCTGGCCTTCAAAGGCAAACCAAGGGAAAAGAGAAGAGTGTTTGATTTGTGCCTGGGGAGGTCAGATGCCGTGGGGCATGTGCTTCTGTTGTTATTTCTCTCCAAGAGGCAATCAGGAGTGATTGTGAAGCTCAGGAGGAGTTGCAATTAACCCCTCCGGAGGGAAGGAGGCAATCTTTATTTCACTTCATCAAAGTCTTTGATTTAGTTAAATCATTAACAATTGCTATCCAAATCCCTCTATAATTAGGGAGAGAGAGTCGATTGAAAAGTTCTCTGATTAGTGGGGGGAAAGCATCAGAAGGAATCAGAGTTCAGCCTTCCTCTGGTGGCACAAGCTGACAATCCCCAGGATTTCCAGGGGCTATCCAAAAGTACAAAGCCCTCGCGGGAAGAAGCGGCATCTGATGGCTTGGCCTGCTTCTCCCCCCCTGGGATAAATCACAGACGCACACACAGTCGTTAATTAGAAGCTTCCAATCAAGGCTTTGAAAAACACCGCAGGGAGAGCAGAACTGTCACAAGCATCTCCAAGCGGTGTTTCCACTTATTCATTGGCGGCATGCCACAAGGTGCTTTGCACATGGGCAGAGGCAACTGACTCTTCACAGGCACACGCACTATCTGTGTCCAAGGGGACGGGCTCTTACCCTCATCCGTCATGCCTGAATTCTCTGAGGAAGGGTTGCTGACAATAGCCAAAGAACATTACTGCACATTGCTGCTTATTATTATTATTATTATTATTATTATTATTATTATTATTATTACTAGCTGTACCCGCCACGCGTTGCTGTGGCCAACCTTCCCTCCCTCTTTCTCTCCTTCCTTCCCTCTTTCCTTCCTTTCCTCTTTTTCTTTCCCTATCTCTCTTCTTTCTTGCATCTCTACCTGTTTCTTTCCTCCCTTTCTTTTGCTCTCTGGTTACATACTTCCTTCCTTCCCTCTCTTTTTCCTTTCACTTTTTTATTTCCTTCTCTCCTTCCTGGCCTTTCTTTCTTTCTTTCTTTCTTTCTTTCTTTCTTTCTTTCTTTCTTTCTTTCCCTCCCTGCTTCTCTCCTTCCTTCCTTCCCTCTTTCCCTCCTTCTCTCGTTACTTCTTGACTGTCCCTTCCTTTTAATATAGTATTTATATCTTACACAGAAAGAAGGAAAGGAAGAAGGAAGGAAGGAGGGACATGAAGGAAGGAAAAAGCTAGTGGGCACAGCAGCACTTTAGACACCCAGACAATAGGTTTGTTATGACAATCGGAAATGGCTATGTGACTTG
The DNA here is from genome assembly GCF_037176765.1 of Anolis sagrei. Taxonomy (NCBI): domain Eukaryota; kingdom Metazoa; phylum Chordata; class Lepidosauria; order Squamata; family Anolidae; genus Anolis; species Anolis sagrei. Next base: position 67,268,414 of record NC_090034.1, read on the forward strand.
TGATTATGTGATTTATTCTATGTGATTATGTAATTTTAATTAATATTACTGTTTTAATTTGCTATGTACTAGGATTTTATATTCTTATAACTGATATTGTTGGCATTGAATTGTTGCCTGTGTTAGCCGCCCTGAGTCCCCCTTCGGGGGTGAGAAGGATGGGGTAGAAATTGTGTAAATAAATAAATAAAACATTTAATGGTGTTTTTGGGCATCGAATTGTTGCCATTGTAAACCGCCCTGAAGTGCCTAAGGGCTGAGAAGGGTGGTATACAAATATAGTAAATTAAATAAATAAATAAATAAATAAATAAAATGTGTCCGTTTTCAACTATTGGATACCATTTTCTCCTTCGTTCAGAGAAATATTGGCAGCAAATCTTCCAGCTACTCCTGCAGGGGCTTTTCCTGTTGGCCTTTGTGTTGACTAAATAAGGGTCTCCATTTCAATTGGTCTAGGATGATTGATCACAGCTCGAATTCAGTATGGGACTTGAATCGACACAAATAAACTTAAATCTGCAAGAAACGGAACTGAGCAATTCTCCCATGTCTGTATGCAGCAAGAGGCTGTCATGATGTTGTGATCCAGCAAAATGACTGAGGCCCATCGGGACAGATACATCTTGGGACTGACTGGCATTCGTTGTTCCCAAGGCACATTGGCTAGGGAGGACCGATGCACATCAGAAGAGCCCAATGCACACTGGGACACGCTTGCTGGTGACTGTTATGGATGCTTGCAATTCACGAGAAAAGCTCCCTAGCCATTCTGCTGTGTTGCTTAGTATACACAATGTTATGCAATGCACACTGTGATATAGAAGCATGACCCAATTTTTTTGGAACAGAGTGATATTTTCTACCCACCTTGGTAGACAAAATGGAAACCTTTGGCAGTGGCTTGACCTTTGGCACTAAACTTGATCAGTATTTGGTTGGTGGTGGCCAGAGGCAAGGACTCACCTACAAGAAGGGGAAAGAAACAAAGAAAAGACAATCTCACTTCAAAACACAATAGAATAAGAAATGCTTGTTTGTTTATTCATTTATTAAACTTTCAGATGAACCAGTAACCCCAATATAGGTGGATTTTAATAATAATAATCATCATCATTATCTTTATTTATACCCCACCACCATCTCCCCAATGGGGACTCGGGGCAGCTAAAATGAGGCCGAGCCCAAAATCAATACAATGAAATAAAATACAAAACAACAGAAAATTAAACACAACAAAATACATAATGCAACAAAATAAAATAGACAATGCAGAATTGTTCTGTTGCGCGCTGGGCTTGAAATAAATTGCCTTTAATACAGGACGTGTAACTTTAGCCCAGCGAGAAGCCAGGGGGCCCGAAGAGAAATTCATCAGGATTTTCACCATAAACAGTCTCTAGAGGGCTTGTAAAATATAACAAAGTCTTTTATTGGTGTACAATCAACAGAAACTTCTTTGGTCTTCAAAAGGTTAAACAAATGCTTCCAGGCTTGCTAGAACAAATGCTGCTGGTAGCTTCTAACTGTTACTTTTACTCTAAAGGAAAATCCCTTTCCAAACTTCTCCCAGGCTAACTGTGATCCTAAACCTAACTGATGTGGATCCACTACCGGGCTGAACTGCGTCTCAAAACCGAGTGGACCTACCAGTAGGCCTGTAGTCACTTAGCTGGAGTTCTTGATGTTTAAAGCTGTTATTCCCTCCAAAATTCATCAGGGCTGTAAGGCTGTTTCCCTGGGAACCTTTGGGAATCTTTAGATGTTCTTAAGACTTTTCTCCCCCAGGAGGTCTTAAGGGTTGAAGCCTTTGTTCAGGAGAAAGTCTGTACACGTCCTGTACATTGACTTCCTTTGCTGAGACTGACTGAAAATGGCTCCCTTCCCTTCACAATTGTCCTGAACAGGAGGCAGAACCAAACTTAACGATGATGGACAGGGGGCCTGCCCTATAACTGCAAACTTTAACAGGAAGCCACCCTTCTGCAGAATCCCAAGCCTTGGGCTGCAAGCTAACACTTAATACAAGGCAAATAAAGTGGGAGCTTTTGGTACAGCTGTACCAGCACAAGAATAATGCAATAAAATCACAATAAAATCAATCACACAGGGCAGGCCAAATGTGCAAGATAAAATGATAAAAACATTAAAACCCTGGATGAGGTAGGAAATAGAAAAAGTGCATTTGTAAAGGAGGAGCCCGAGAAGGAAAAAAATACAATACAGTAAGATTACTGTATGAGTGGAAGATCTGTTCCTTGCTGGATTGGGGTTATTCGAAACCACAGACATGACATCTACACTGCCATATAATCCAGTTTCTGAATCCAGATTATCTGCTTTGGACTGGAATGTAAAGCAATGTAGACTCATATAATCTAGTTCAAAGCAGATAATCTCGATTCAGAAACTGGATTATATGGCAGTGTAGATCCAGCCTGAAACGCATTTAACTACCTGATTTTGGTCCCAGAATACCATAGAGTGGTGTTGGAGGTCAAAATCATTATTAGAAAATATTAGTGTCTAGGAATTTGCAATTTTTATGGCAACTTCTGAGGGAAGCATACTATAGAATTGCCTACAGGACCTAGCAAATTCCTAGATGCAGGTAGATAATACATGGATACGGGTTCCACAGTTATTGGGTCCTACTGTAGATGAAATAAGAACAACAATAACACATTTACTCAATTTTAATGCTCATCTTTGTGACTAAATGACCTTCCCCAAATTAAGGCACACATTCAATTCGGGTAATACGTTAAATACTTTTTTGCATTTCAGGGTTTTGAAAATTGAGGTATGTATTAGATTCGATGGTGCATTAGACTTGAGTAAATAAATATGGTAATATAGCCTAAGGCAAAAACAAAATGCTGTAACCCTGGTTTGTCTGTTCCTCTAAACAAGTCATCTCTAAACACTCTAAAGCTGCACATCGCAAGTGCTGAACCTGACTCAGCACAGATCACAGGAGCTGTCTTCCTAGACCTGTCAGCGGCTTATGATACTGTGAACCACCGCCTCCTCCTGAGAAAAACGTATAATATCACAAAGGACTACCACCTCACCCGCCTCATAGGAAGCCTGCTACAAAACAGGAGCTTTTTTGTTGAGTTCCAGGGCCAGAGAAGCAGATGGCGGAAACAGAAGAGTGGCCTGCCTCAGGGGAGAGTGCTTGCTCCATCAATGTTCAACATTTACACAAATGACCAGCCACTGCCAGAAGGGACAGAGAGTTTCAACTATGCTGATGATCGTGCCATAGAAAACTGGGCGACTTGGAAGGTGCTGAACAGACTGCGCTCTGGCACCACGAGCTGCAGAGCCAACTTCAAGAAATGGGGCTACAAAGTTGAATCCACGACATGCGAGTGCGGAGAAGAGCAAACCACAGACCACCTGCTGCAATGCAACCTGAGCCCTGCTACATGCACAATGGAGGACCTTCTTGCAGCAACACCAGAGGCACTCCAAGTGGCCAGATACTGGTCAAAGGACATTTAATCAACTATCAAGTTTGAAAAATTTGTGTTTTTTTATCTGTTTGTTTGTTTTGTGCTGTTAGAAATGTAATACAATGGTATGGTTGCTGATGGCACGATAAATAAAATAAAATAAAATAAATCTCTAAACAAGACATCTTTGAACTGAGCTGACATTCAAGCAAAAATGGCTGGAAAGTTGGCCCCTCCAACTGGCCATTTGGATCCTTCTATCGGCCTCAATGGAGCCCCTGATGGCACAGAAAGTTAAACTGCTGAGCTGCTGAACTTGCTGACTGAAAGGTTGGCAGTTTAAGTGCGGGGAGTGTGAGCTCCCACTGTTAGCCTCAGCTTTTGCCTACCTAGCAATTCGAAAACATGCAAATGTGAATAGATCAATAGGTACCACTCTGGTGGGAAGGTAACGGAGCTCCATACAGTCATGCTAGCCACATGACCTTGGAGGTGTCTACATTCAACACTGACTCTTCAGCTTAGAAATGGAGATGAGCACCAACCCCCAAAGTCGAACACGACTAGACTTAATGTCAGGGGAAAAGCTTTACCTATGAGCCTCAAACCTGTTTCATCTTTGGAAACCAACTGGACTTGGAGACAGAAGCATCCAGTTCTTACCAGTGTGAGAACCAGAAAGAGAACTAAGGAGGCGGGAATGCTGGTTAGGACCATCATGGACTTCAATGATGTCATGGAGAGCCGTCTGGAAAAAGGCAAACTGGCCAAACACCACTGTCAATAAAAGAAGGCATTATTAAAGGAAGGAAGGAATTAGAGAAAGAAAGAGATTTCAAAACCTAAGAATTTCACGTAGGTGAAAGGTTAAGGGCCATTTTATTTATTTATTTATTATTTTGGACATTTATATCCCGTCCTATCTCGACCTCCGCAGAGGGACTCAGGGCGGCTTAGCTTCCTTACTTTCACCAGCAGAGTGGATGGTGGATCCTCAAACTTCAATAATAGAAAGCTAACTGTGGAATCCTTGCAAATATTTACAACCCTGCAAGGAAACCTTGCAAATCATAGCAAGCTGCTGTTCGCCTCACTGGAGATTTGCCCACATCCCTGTCTTCTTGCCCAGAATTGAAACTGGAGAATTTGGACCTTCATTGTCTGACTACAGATTCCTCTGAAAAATGGGGACTAAGAATCAGGTTTGGAGATTTAGCAAATTTACTCTGTGGATGTAGTGGGAAATATTCTATCATTTCAAAATCATTCCTATTTGTAACCTCGCTCCCCCCCCCCCCCCCCCGCCAAACCAGAAACTAAAAGCTGCTGTCGGGGCATCCAACTGGACTAAAAGACCAGAAGGTCCCAGATTTTGTTGCTGTTCATTCCAATTTCGTTTTGGAGATCCATACATGTGTTGTTTATACCAGATTTTTTTTATCTGCTCTCAATACAATCAAAGATGTTTTTTTGTTCCTGCTCCACAGATCAATTTATATTAACTATGAAAAAAAAAAACAGGAAGAAAACTGGGAACTTTTCAATAACATACACTCTTTATGAATTACGTTTCAGAAGTAGGAAACAATAGTTTTTTCTTTCATTATAACTATATCATGCAACAGTTCATTGTGTTTTAAAAGTAACTTTTCTAATCTCTTGATGGAAATATACCGATCATGACAACTCAAAGGAACTTCTACTGATATAAGCATTGAAAAAAAAAACCTACAACAATGCATGGATATTAGGGGCCAAGAAAAAGGAGATGGATAGTCCTGGCATTATTTGAACTTTTTGTGAGGCTCATGCCAACTGAGACTTGACTTCCTTTGGAGACTTCAAAGAATACACATAATTAATATTTTAAAAGGTACATTCCCAAGCTGGAAGTGACCTACGGCTCAATGACTGGAGTCAAAAATATCACTATTGCCCACCTCCAAGAGACAGGGTGAGAACTATAGATGTTGAGCACTTAATCGAGACCAGAAATCCTATTGAAAATAAGTGTGGGTTGGACAGAATTAATGCATGTTTCAACTGAGCCCAGGAGAAATGTTCTCACTACATTCAGTTTTTCTCTCTTCAAAATTATTGCTTTCATTGTAAATGTTCCTGGGTGACAAGCAGAATTTCTCCCCCTCCCTAAAAAGTGAGAAGGAAAAGAAATAACAGCAAGCTCATTAGATTTCTTTTTAAAAAACAGCTGCTTTCTAAAGGGTTTGGGTTATTTATGTGTGTGCGCACATGCAGATATATATATACATATATTTTCAAAGCACAACTGCAGCTTTCCGCCTTGAAACCCCGAGGCTCAAATTCTTGTTGTTGTCATCACTTGTTTTTCACTTGCAAGACCTGTGATTTGCAGCTTGTAAAGGCCTGTTTACAGATTCGCAAGCTCCCCGGTCCCTCTTTGTTGGGAAATTTTCACAGCAAAGCTGGCGACAATGTTTGCAATCTTTGCAAAATCAGCCCACTCCCTATTTCCCTCTGAAGCTAGTTGGGGAAATTCCCTAGCAAGTCCTTACCTTAAAAATGCTGACAAGCTATCAGTAGAGCTTAGAAAAGTTACTTTTGGGGTTACTAACTGGTTTAGTTAGTGGCTAGAATCCTATTGGTTGGTCTCAAAGACCGTGTAGCTATTGAGTCAATTGTTGAAATGGTAGGTCAACACATGAGCACACCACATAGATTCAATGGGTTTACTTTAGACAAGTGGCAAAAGAACCTCATACATATTGCACTTTTTTAAAAGGGGAAATTACCAAGTGGTCTACATTGTTTAAAACTAGGTTTGTGAAATTTGGCTGGAAGATGATCCATTTTTGGTATTCAGATATCATTGGGTACCCAGATCCATTTTTGGGAGCCTCTCAAAAATCAGCTAATGGAAAAATCTCTTTTTGGCTAGGTAGTCGAAAGATCCGGAAATATCCGCCCCATTGGCAGCAATTTTCTATCCTCCTTTCAAGGGAGTCTGGATGTGAAGAATGTGGTTAAGGAAGAATTCTTCCTGGGATCCTTTTCTTTCTTCCTTTCAAGTGAGTCTGGGTTTGAAGAACAGGGTTAAGGAAGCACCCTTCCTGGGACTGTTTCCTATCTTCCTTTTAAGGGAGTCTGGGTTTGAAGAGCAGGGTTAAGGAAGCATATTTCCTGGGATCCTTTCCTACCTTCCTTTCAAGGGACTCTGGATTTGAAGAGCGGAGTTAAGGAAGCATCCTTCCTGGGACCCTTTCCTGTCTTTCTTTCAAGGGACTCTGGGTTTGAAAAATGGGGTTAAGGAAACATCCTTGCTGGGACCCTTTCCTATCTTCCTTTCAAGGGAGTCTGGGTTTGAAGAACAGGGTTAAGGAAGCATCTTTCCTGGAACCCTTTCCTATATACTTTTCAGGGGAGTCTGGATTTGAAGAGCGGAGTTAAGGAAGTATCCTTCCTGGGACCCTTTCCTATCTTTCTTTCAATAGAGCCTGACTTTGAAGAACAGAGTTAAGGAAGCATCCTTCCTGGGACTGTTTCCTATCTTCCTTTCAAGGGAGTCTGGGTTTGAAGAATGGGGTTAAGGAAGTATCCTTCCTGAGACCCTTTCCTATCTTTCTTTCAAGAGAGCCTGAGTTTGAAGAACAGGGTTAAGGAAGCATCCTTCCTGGGACCCTTTCCTGTCTTTCATTCAAGGGAGTCTGGGTTTGAAGAATGGGGTTAAGGAGACATCCTTCCTGGGACTCTTTCCTATCTTCCTTTCAAGGGAGTCTGGGTTTGAAGAACAGGGTTAAGGAAGCATCTTTCCTGGGAGCCTTTCCTATATACTTTTCAAGGGAGTCTGGGGTTGAAAAATGGGGTTAAGGAAGCATCCTTGCTAGGACCCTTTCCTATCTTCCTTTCAAGTGAGTCTGGGTTTGAAGAATGGAGTTAAGGAAGCGTCCTTCCTGAGACTCTTTTATTTCTGGGTTTCAGCAACGGAGTTAAGTCTGGGTTTCAGCAACGGAGTTAAGGAAGCAGTGTGTAAAAAACGTCATATTATTCTTGTATTCTGATTGGCCCAACAGGCCGGGCTCACAGGGAAACCTTGTGTGAGCAGCATGTGGCAGTCTCTCCATGCACCGCATTGTGTAGAATTGGCTGCCATGTGGTCCCGTTATGGATGAAAAAATGTGATGGCTGAGCCCTTATCGTTATGGCCACCCGACCATGTCAAACAAACTGGATTGGCTGAAGGGAATGGACCTCTCTGAATCTGTGCACAAGCCTACTACAAACTTGCTCATTCTCATAAATTCATCAACCTGACAAGGGAAATCTGGGCTACCAAGCACACTGATTTCATATAATATGTCTATCAACTTTTGGAAATGTATAGATATGGGATGGTCTTAGGGATATGAGGCATCTTTTGAGTTCCAGCCTGAAGAACCAACAACTGATATATGGTAGAATGTGGGTGGGGAAAGATCAATCTTCAAACCATTTGTGCCTCCTAGGGCCATTTTGTGGATCCCCGAACCCCAACTGACTTTTTATTCAATTCCATTGAAATGAAAACAAAAAGTGCCTTATCTGAAAATGGCCAGAGAGAGTTGAAGATGTGACTATCTTGCTGTCTTATGGGCCCTAGAAGGCACTGGAAAAAATTGGTGGCAAATTTTATGATGGGGCAGTCCTCCGGGGAAAGTCAATACACCCAAGAGCTACCAAGCTTGGTTTATTCCCTCCCTCAAGGAACCGCTGTTCAAGAATATCCAATTTATGTACCATAGTCTTTGGGTACCATGATGAAATAGAGGCACACTTGTCCACTGGTGTAATTCCGAGGGTAGTTTGGAGACAGGACGACCCCATCTGATCCTGTGTACTGTCCTCCACACGGTGCTGAAATGAAGAGAATTTTCTTTTCAAAAAAGGTAGTTTGGAAAGCATTCCTTCTCCTATTCCTTCCCCCTTCTCCCCCCAAAGAGCCCTCCTTGTGCATTCTTTTAATTCAACGCACAGCATGTGCATGCTGCAGATTCTCATTATGGAAATACAGAATTCACCCTAAGCAGAGCTTGTCCCTGATACATATTTCATGAGGATCACTGTGCCATTGACTACAAGGAAGAACACCTTAAAGTATGTGTTGCTTGCCTTACCCCACAATCTTTTTGATCTCTGAAGAGGGCATGCTTTATGGGTTATTAACACCTCAATACTTCAAAGGCATAGGCCCTATCTGACCATGGAAACTAAGCAGAGTCATCCTTGATTGGAACTTGGATGAGAGACTACCAATGAACACCAGGGAAAGTAGACTCTCTTTCAGAGGGAGAAACCAGCAAAACCATCTCTGAGCAGTCCTTGCTTAAGGAAAACTTACACAATTTGTTGGGTTGTCCTAAGTCAATAAGTAACTTGAAAGTAAAAATATACACAAGTCAGTTAGTGACTTGTACAACCTTGATAGCCGATTTTGGGAGTGGGTTGGGTATAAAAGATAACTTTTCAAGTTGGTCAAGAGGGTCAAGTGAGAATTCTATATCTTTCCATTGCTCACACCGTTTGGGGCCTTTTTTTCAAATTCAGGGTGAAAACAATTGGAAATGAACACCAATTCAAAATCTCAAAGAAACAAAACTGGCAGACTCGACCATTCAGGGTGAGGGATTTTCACCTGTCTAAGCAGAGCTGTAGCCAGAAATTTTTTGGGGGGAGGGTTGAAAATTCGGGGGGGGGGGGGGTTGAAAATTTTGGGGAGGAGGGTTGAAATCTGGGGAGGGGGTTAGGGTCACACTGAAGCAAAGAGCATAGCAGGGGGCAGAGCAGCCTTCAATAGCCTGCAGCTCCGCCCTGTCAACCACCTCCACCAAGTCTGGCCTCCTTAATGAGAGCATTCAACACCCAACCCCCACCCCAACTTGGTTGCTTTGCTACATTAGCTATTGCTGCAAGTAATCACAGTGTGGATACATTGTCAATATTTGAGATAGTGAGATAGTGCTTGCAATTCTGGACGGACTCTTAATTTTTTGCGTCGCATAGACTTAGCATGGGGATTTGGTTAACCAGTTAACATTCATGAGTAAACCAGGTTTTTTTTTTAACCTGAAAAATTTGGGGGGGGGGGTTGAACCTCTACCCCCCCCTCCCCCGGCTACAGGCCTGTGTCTAAGTGTATACTAAGTGTCTAAGTGTCTAAGTGCACAGGGATTGTGGCGCAGCTGGCTGAGTGTCGGCTGCATTAAGATCACTCTGACCAAAAGGTCATGAGTTCGAAGCCAGCCCGGGTTGGAGTGGGTTTCCAATCAATTGTGTAGCCTGTTGTCGACCTTTGCAACCCGAAAGACAGTTGCATCTGTCAAGTAGGAAAATAAGGTACCACCTTAAAGTGTGGGGAGGCTAAATTAACTAATTTATGAGGCCATAAAAATTTTTATGAGGCCATAAAAAAAGACTCCAGCAAGCACTCCAGCAAAAAGCATGCAGGGAATGCGGAAGTACTTCATCAGTGTCGCAGATGGACAATAAAAGCGACAGCTCCCCTGGCGGCCAGAAAAAGTTAAATAGCCTCTGTGTATGTCTGTATATGTTTGTATGTCAAAAATTGGCATTGAATGTTTGCCATATATGTGTACACTGTAATCCGCCCTGAGTCCCCTGCGGGGTGAGAAGGGCAGAATACAAAAGCTGTAAATAAATAAATAATAATAAAGAAATAAAATGTACTGGACTACCTTCCTAGGAATTTGCAACGTCCTCCAAGGTGACTCTAAAATAATTTCTGGCAAAAGCATGCCATAGAATCACCTGGAAGACTTAGAAAATTCCTAAAAGGGACATATTTTGTCAGAGGCAGGTAGGTAAAACTGTGGGTCCTGGTCCCACATGTATGGCCTTACTGTATTATATTTTTATTTACTACTAGCTATACCCACCACGCGTTGCTGTGGCCAACCTTCCCTCCCTCTTTCTCTCTCTCTCTTTCCTTCCCTCCCTTTTTCCTTTGTTCTTTCTTTTCTTTTCTTTCCTTCCCTCTTTCCTCCCTCCCTCCTCATTTTCTTTTCCTTCTTGCTCTCCTTTCTTCCTTCTCTACCTCTTTCTTTCCTTCCTTTGCTCTTTGCTGCTATTCTTCCTTCTGTCTTTTCTTCTTTCTTTCCCGCCTTCTTTCGTTCTCTCAATATTCCCTCCCTTTTTCTTTCCTTCCCTTTTTTTCCTTTCCTTCTCTCCCTCTTGCCTGGGCACTTGCAGGAAGGGAGCCTTGCGGCCGTCATGAAGCAGCCACCCGCTCGCCTCATCGGGGGAAAAGGAGGAGGGCCCGTGTTTGGTGGGGCTGACAAAGAGAGCATGGAGATGGGGGGGGGGGAGATAAGGAGGGCACACGCGAGGCCCCAGTGTGGCGGGGGAAGGGTAGGCCCAAAGGCAAGGAAGGAAGGGGCCCTGTGGGGCTAGCAGGTGGGAGAGTGAGGGGGGAGACACCAAACTGGGGGCCTGGGGAAGGTGAGAGTCTGCCTGCCCAGCCAACCAAGAGCATTCAACGCTCCCTGCAGCCGTTTGTTTTTTCCCCCTCGTGCAGGAGGGGACATGGCCAGTGGGTCATTTTCACGCATGCACTGTACTTTTTTTTTTTATCATGTTTGGGTTTTAAAGTCCCTTTCACTGTTTTTGGAGGGTTTTTTTGAGTGATGATCACTCACTGGGTTGTTAGGTGTATGCTGTCCAAATTTGGTATCAATTTGTCTAGCGGTTTTTGAGTTATGTTAATCCCACAAACGAACATGACGTTTTTATTTATATAGATGCTTTAATAGAGTGATGTAGTTATTGAATGGAAGTGTTCATTGTTTTTTGATTTTTTTTTAATATACTTTGCTCTTAACTCGATATGGAACATCCTGGATTCCTTCTTGGGAAAAAGGTAGAATATAAATAAAATGCATTTTGAAGGTATAGTATTTTTTATTTTTGTGAAAACAAGGCACTAAAGAAAGCTGGTAAGAACACAACCAACCAATCAGACAGCCAAAAAAGTCAAAGAGTTGGGTCTGGGAGCAAGTCAAGGCCGAACTTTTCCTAGAAGCCAAAATGACTGAATTGAGGCCATTGTACTTTGGGCATATCAGCATAGATCTCAACTTATTGCAAACAACAATACTGGGTAAAGGAAGAAAACTACATTACATGTGAATTGATTCAATTCAGGAAACCATGGCTCAAATCTGCAAGACATGGGCATAGCTGTTGATGACCAAGGTTCTTTCATAAGGTCTCCATACTTTGGAACTGATTTAACAGTGAATAATAACACTATGACTTGAACTTTGTTAGTCCCAACTAAAGTAGACCAATTCAATTAACTGCTGAAGGTGAGTCAACACATAGGTGACTTCCATTGATTCAATGGGTCTCCACAAATTATGCTCATGCCTTATCCATACCAATGTAACTGGATGTTTAACATGATGTTCAACTTGTCATTCCCTACAACTTACCTGTGCACACAGGCCGTGGTTTGTTCCACACAGGTTTCCCATCAGCTCCCATGATGCACGTCAAGGTGGATGCCCCTTCAATTATGTAGCCACTATCGCAATAGTAGGTAATAGTTGATCCAAGTTTCAACTCAGTTCCCGCCCGGGTACCATTCTTAATCAGACCTGGGTCAAAGCAAGATTCTCTGGGATTCTCTACAATAAAAAAAAACATGAAAAGAATGTTAATTGCTTCCTGTGTATTATTCATGGTTATACTACATGCTGAAAGTGCCTTTCTGGAAAAGAATGATGCAGTTATGAATAATAATGTAATTATCTGATATGCAGGATGTAATTTCATTCACTGGACCAAATCTGGCACAAATACCCAATACGCCCAAATTTGAATACTGGTGGGGATGGGGTGGGGTTGATTTGAAATTTGGGAGTTGTAGTGGCTGGGATTTATAGTTAACTTACAATCAAAGAGCATTCTGAACTCCTCCAATGATGGAATTGAACTAGACTTGGCACACAGAACTCCCATGCCCAACAGAAAATACTGGAAGAGTTTGGTGGGCATTGACCTTGAGTTTGGAGTTGTAGTTCACCTACATCCAGAGAGCACTGTAGACTCAAACAATGATGGCTCTGGACCAAACTTGGCATGAATACTCAATATGGCCAAATTTGAACACTGGTGAAGTTTGGAGAAAATATACATTGGCATTTGGGAGTTGTGGTTGCTGGGATTTATAGTTCACCTACAATCAAAGAGCATTCTAAACCCCATCAATGACTAAATTAGGATTGGGCCAAACTTCCCACACAGAACCCCCATGACCAATGGTAAATACTGTGTTTTCTGATGGGCTTTGGTGACCCCTCTGACACTCCCTCATGACACCCCAGGAGTCCCGACCCCCAGATTGAGAAACATTGGATTAAATGGATTGTCCATCACAGGCTAATAGGCATTGGGAAGCAATCACAAATCTTGAATCAAATAAGTGTCTCTTTTCTATTTCTCTTCCTAATATCTCTTTCTTTCTTTCTCTCTCTCTCTGCATGAAATATAATTAGGGACTTTGATTAATCCAGAGCTTTTGTCATCTCAACATTGCTCATTGAAAGCCCAGGGCTTTTTACTGCATTTTATTTTAATTGTGAACGATACGGTCCAGGAACAATCAGAAAAAATGTGCCTTGGAATTAGATTGTCATAGTTCCTTTCTTCAAAGAAATAAAATAAATCTCACTCTTTCTTCTCCAAAGATTCAAAACCTGTCCTGTTCGAGGGCCCTCATAATTTGTAAAAGACCGGAGAGTTATATTGTTCACTTCTTTGCAAGTTGCCTCTGTGATAAATGAAGGCAGTCAGAAAAGGAGTTTCTAAAGAGTGCAAATGGAGACTGCCTCCCACAAATGGGAAACCTTGTTACCTCTAAAGCAGATACCTCTGAGAAGGCTTCTGAACTTTGAAACTGGTTGGACTTGAGCCCATAAGCCAAAACCAATTATCCTTTCCAAGGGAGAAAACTTTGGAAAGCTCTTATTCTTGTCCACGAGAAAAAAAAGAAGCAAAGATGACATCTCTATGAAAGACTGGTGAACTTCTGTGTCCTTCAGAACTTTTCATCAAGCTGGGCTATAGATGGAAGAAGACCCTTGTGAGCTGAATCATTTTTAAGTGTGAGACATAGTCTTCTTACACACACTTGGTACTATCTAAGCTAGTAGATCTCAATCTTTGGTTCTTTTTATCAGGCTTCAGTCCACAGAAATATGAGTCAGCAGAGTTCATGGTTAGAAGCTATGGGGGATGGGTTCCAAAACATCTAGCAATGGAGAACCTATGCTATGTGAGAAGAATTCACAGTATAGTTCAGTCCTGTGTGAAGCCTGGCCCAGTTCCTGTAATGGGCATCACTGGTGGTGGTTCTGCATGTGTATCAAGCAAAAAATAAAACACTAAAAACAATGACACCATGACGCATTTAAAACATAAGGCCGGGCCAATGTAACGAACAAGATTTAAAAGTGCTGGACATGACAGGTGAAATGTGGAGGTTTTGATGGTAGGTGCAATGTGCAGAAAATCCTAAATCTCTAACAAAGTGCATTTGGGACATGGTGCTAGGAGTTTCCTATTCTGGAAAAGCACACTGGACCAGCCAAGTCTTCAGGCTCTTCCTAAAGACTGCCAACGTTGGGGCTTGTCTAATGTCCTTGGAGAGCGAGTTCCAGAGTCAGGGGGCCACCAAAGAGAAGGCCCTGTCCCTCGTCCCCACCAAACGCGCTTGCGACGCAGGTGGGATCGTGAGTAGGGCCTCTCCAGATGATCGAAGGGATTGTGTAGGTTCATATGTGGAGATACGGTCACGCAGGTAGGCGGGTCCCAAACCATTTAGGGCTTTGTAGGTGAGCACCTGCATCTTGAATTGGGACCGGAAGATGAACGGCAGCCAATGGAGCTCCTTAAACAGGAAGGTTGACCTCTCTCTGTAAGGAGCACCAGTTAACAACCTGGCTGCCGACCGTTTGGACAAGTTGGAATTTCCGAGCCGTTTTCAAGGGCAGCCCCACGTAGAGCGCATTACAGTAGTCCAATCTGGAGGTGACCAAGGTATGGACCACCCCGGCCAGATCAGCCTTCACGAGGTACGGTCGCAGTTGGTGATTATGTGGAAAAGTGTATAGTGGTAATTAAAGAGCACATTCTAAGGATTATTTCTGTGTTAGATTTATTAAAATATCCCCATCCAAACCCAAGTAGCGAAGGTGGAGGCTTTACTTTTCATTCAACCCTCGTATGTTGCAGAGAGGATGGGTAATGTTGGAAACTACTTAGTAGAAAATAAAGGCTGGTATGTCTGAAATGTCATTAGCCAGGAATGCAGGCTGAGTTACATGTCTTGTTATGGGAGCAAAGTTACCCAAGGATTTTCTCATGTGAAAGGCAGAGAGAGCAGGAAGGAGAAGACACTTTGATTAACTGGAGAATGATTAACTGGAAAGGCCACAAAAAGTACAATGTATACTGCATTGTGACTAATGGGGGAATAGCCCACATAATATTTGATTTGTATACCTATAAATTAGGGCTGGGCAACCATGGAAAAAATTGTTTCTAAACTCGATTCGTTTTTTTGGTGTTTTTTGCGTTTCGATATTTAAAAGAATTCCGAAATTTTTCTTTAAAAAAGTTCGATATTTACGAAATTTCGTAAAATTACGAAAAAATACGAAATGAATACGAAACGAATACGGATCGATTCGTTAATGGCGGACGCGACCGTGCAATACGCTAAAAAACCTCCATATGGGACAGGGGGAACTTCTGAAGCTTCCCTCTCCCTCTGTTGTTGACAGTTGGTGTGATATTTATAATTTTTTTTCACTGATTAAACAAACAACAGCTGTAAAACTTGCCCCAGACATGCGGAAATAATAACGAAATGATTTCGAAACGAATACGAAACGAATACGAAGCAATTACGAAACAAATTGAAAAATATGTTTCGTTTTTTAGATGCTCCTGAATGGTTCGTTATCGCTTCGTAACCAAAAAAAAATAACGAATTTTTAACGAATTACGAAATTACGAAACGAAACCGCCCAGCCCTACTATAAATACATAATGCTTGAGATGCTTGGCAGTCTTGACAATAACTGAGATATAGTAAGTTGCCTCAATTGTTGAAAAAAAGCTTTACTAACTAAAAATGAGCTTATTTTTGTTCAGAGAGGAGGAGGGCCTCCAACACATGCTACAGTCACTACAGCAGCATCAGAAGGATCCAAAGACATGGCAATATTGCTAAAGAAGAAGATGGCCCTTTTAATAAACCCTATTAAAAAAGAAATATGGTTTGGATGATGCCAGACAGCAAGAAGTGCCCCACAGGCATGTGCAAGCCTCTCATGAGTGCCCCCAATAACACACCCACCTTTTTTGTATTGACATCTGAATAATGTTTTCCCTAAATCCATTTCCCAGACGGGAGGATTCTCTCACCCCTTCAGGCTTCCCATGGTCATTCTTTTTTCTTTTCTTGGTAATTATTGGTTCCTTTCATCTAAGCAGTGACAGCTTCAGCTTGACACTCTGCCTCCCACCCGACTGTCAGGCATCTTTGCCGTACCTCTTGATCTTTGGCTCTGAGCTTATTTGGAGAAGAACACAACAATACCATTGCAGTCGCCTTGGAGAAAAGGGGACGGAAGAGGGGGTTCTTCCTGGCCATCTTTTGCAAAAACCCTAGCTTTGGTGTCTTCTCCAGGACCCTTTTCACCTGTGTTTTTCCCTTCCTCCATCTAAAAAAAGTGTCAGGGAATGTCACGCTCTCGATCATGTCTGTAGAGGTCATCTTTTATTTTCGTTCGGACACGACTTTGCACTGCAACGATTCCTCACTGTTTCATGCAGTGATGCAGCTTGAAACCAGAGTGGAAATAATTACCTTACTTACTTAGGCGATCCCTCGTAGTCCGACATAAGAGTGGTAACCTGGGGGTGGATCTGTAGGTGGCTGTGGAGCCCTATTCTTGATCTGCATCTTCTCCCGCAGTGAGGACATCGGTCTTGATCTGCATCTTCTCCCGCAGTGAGGACATCGGTTTCCAGGTGGGAGGCGGTCCCGGTCGGGGTTGGCTTGACGCGCCTTCCTCTTGGCACGTTTCTCTCTTTTGCCCTCCATTTGTGCCTCTTCAAATTCTGCAGCACTGCTGGTCACAGCTGACCGCCAACTGGAGCGCTCAAGGGCCAGGGCTTCCCAGTTCTCAGTGTCTATGCCAGAGTTTTTAAGGTTGGCTTTGAGCCCATCTTTAAATCTCTTTTCCTGTTCACCAACATTCTGTTTTCCGTTCTTGAGTTCGGAGTAGAGCAACTGCTTTGGGAGACGGTGGTCAGGCATCCGGACAATGGAGGACCATCGCTTCAATGCTGGTGGTCTTTGCTTCTTCCAGCATGCTGACATTTGTCTGCTTGTCTTCCCAGGAGATTTGCAGGATTTTCCGGAGGCAGCGCTGATGGAATCATTCCAGGAGCTGCATGTGACGTCTGTCGACTGTCCATGTCTCGCAGGCGTATAGCAGGGTTGGGAGGACAATAGCTTTATAAACAAGCACCTTGGTATCCCTATGGATGTCCCAGTCCTCAAACACTCTGTGCTTCATTCGGAAAAATGTTGCACTCGCAGAGCTCAGTCGGTGTTGAATTTCAATGTCAATGTTGACTTTGGTGGAGAGGTGGCTGCCAAGGTAGCGGAAATGGTCAACATTTTCTAATGTTACACCATTAAGCTATATCTCTGGCATTGGATAGGAATTAGCCGGTGACTGCTGGAAGAGCACTTTGGTTTTCTCAGTGTTTAATGACAGGCCAAGCTTCTCGTATGCTTCTGCAAAGGTGTTTAGAGTGGCTTGTAGGTCTTCTTCTGAATGCGAACAGATGACGTTGTCATCAGCATACTGGAGTTCTATAACAGATGTTGTTGTAACCTTGGTTTTGGCTGTCAGTCTGCTGAGGTTGAATAGCTTTCTATCTGTCCGATAGATGATTTCCACTCCGGAAATCATTACCACCTGAGTGGAAATCATATATCAGACAGATGGCAAGCTATTTAACCTCAGCAGACTGAAAGTCAAAACCAAGGTCACAACATCTGTTTATTTATTTATTTACTTCATTTATATACCACTTTTCTCTGTTACAGAAGTTCAATATGCTGATGATAATGTAGTCTGTGCACACTCAGAAGAAGACCTACAAGCCACTCTAAGTACCTTTGCAGAAGCATACAAGAAGCACAGCCTCTCACTGAACATTGAGAAAACCAAAGTCAACAGCCAATCCCTCTGCAATGCCAGAAATATGATTAATGGTGTAACATTAGAAAATGCTGACCATTTCCATTCCCTTGGCAGCCACCTCTCCACAAAAGTCAATATTAGCACTGAAATACAACACCACCTGAGCTCTGCGAGTGCAGCATTTTTCCAAATGAAGCAGAGAGTGAGGATCGGTACATCCGCAGGGAGACCTAGCTGTCCTCTCAACCCTGCTATATGCCTGCGAAACGTGGACTGTCTACAGACATCACATTCAACTCCTGGAACGATTCCATCAGTGTTGCCTCTGAAAAATCCTGCAAATCTCTTGGGAAAGACAGGCGTACAAATGTTAACGTGCTGGAAGAAGCAAAGACCACCAGCACTGGAACAATGCTCCTACATCATCAACTCCGCTGGACTGGCTACGTTGTCCGAATGCCTGATCACTGTCTCCCAAAGCAGTTACTATACTCCCAACTCAAGAACAGGAAACATAATGTTGGTGGACAGGAAAAGAGATTTAAAGATGGGCATTTATAAAGCCAACCTTAAAAACTGTGGCATAGAAACTGAGAACTGGGAAACCCTGCCCCTTGAGTGCTCTAGCTGGAGGTCAGCTGTGACCAGCAGTGCTGCAGAATTCAAAGAGGCACGAATGGAGGACGAAAGGGAGAAACACACCAAAAGGAAGGTGCATCAAGCCAACCCTGACCAGGAATACCTTCCACCTGGAAACCAATGCCCTCACTGTGGGAAAACATGCGGATCAAGGATAGGGCTCCACAGTCACCTACAAATCCACCGCCAAGACACTACACTTGGAAGGTCATCATACGCGGGTTATGAGGGATTGCCTAAGTAAGTAAGGCTTTGGTGTCTTCTCCAGGATCTTTTTCACCTGTGTTTTTCCATTCCTTCATCTAAAAAATTAAAATGTGTCAGGGAATGTCGCTGCAGGAAATGCTCTCTGCAATGTCTGTAGAGGTCGCCTTTTATTTTCATTCAGCCACGACTTTGCTCCGCATTGTTCCCTGACTGTTTCATGTAGTGATGCAGCTCAAAACAAGGAACACTTCCGAGGATTGCTCCTCAGGCAAAAACATGCGGAAGTTGTCAAGGAATGAGATTCAGTAAGATATATAACCAGTTTCTTGAAGGAGAAACACACATTCTATGTATTTTTGTCTTGATCCAGTCTGGTGAAAATGGTCAAGGAAATTGTAGCAGGAGGTTAATGCACTCCCATGTGGGTAAAGGAGTAAGAGAACCACTATAGGTAGTTTTACACTGCCGAGGTTTTAATTTTGGCCTCCCTGGATGCCATGAATGGATGTGGTTTGGTTATACTTTTCTTGGCTTCTATTTATTTGCATTCATCCCCAGCTAAGATATCCCCAGCATACCGTATCTACCTGCAAGGCTGCTCCAGAAGGTAAGTGCATGCTTCATCACCCACTTAATGTTTGGGGGACAGAGGGAGCAATCATTTTCTGGCCAGGGAAAAAGGCAGGGCACCTTTGCAAGAGCCATTTGCAGAAAAAAGCCATCCTGTATCTCTCATGCTGGAGATTGGGGGACAGCTGCTGTTTTCACTTGGATGCAAAAGTGCTGCTGGCTACTAGTCTTGGTCCAGCCCTCCCTCCACAAGGAGCAAGGCTGCCTTTTCAGGAGCAGCAGAAATTCAGATAGAACTGTGTTGGTGAAGCATTTTGCTTCTCCCATTGGGATGTAGACTATAATAATAATAATAATAATAATAATAATAAGAAGAAGAAGAAGAAGAAGAAGAAGAAGAAGAAGAAGTCAAGAACCAACATTGAGGGAAGTCAATAGTAGTAAACTGCTTAAAGTGCAAAGACGAAGAGGGAATACCGTAAAAACACAATCCAGAGCAGAAGAGAAAACTTGCAAAAGAAGGCTCTCCATGGATAGTTCCTGGGGAAAATTGAGACAAAGAAAAAACATGGCTGTGGCTCACAAATGGAACTCTGAAAAAGAAGACGGAGGGCCTGATTCTGGCAGCCCAAGAACAAGCCATTCGAACCAATGCCATCAAAGACAGAATTGAAAAGTCAATGAGAGATCCCAAATGTACACTCTGCAAGGAAGCAGATGAAACAATAGATCACATCCTCAGCTGCTGCAAGAAGATCATGCAGACAGACTACAAGGCATAACACCGTTGCTCAGATGATATCAGGGCTTTATTCTGGCAGCCCAAGAACAAGCAGAATTGAAAAGTCAACAACAGATCCCAAATGCAGACTCTGCAAGGAAGCAGATGAAACAATAGATCATATCCTCAGCTGCTGCAAGAAGATCGCGCAGACAGACTACAAGCAGAGGCATAACACCACTGCTCAGATGATTCATTGGAGCTTGTCTGCGGCAAAGAACTGGTGGGATCACAAGCCGGAAAAAGTTACAGAGAATGAACACGCCAAACTCCTCTGGGAGTTCCTGATTCAGACAGACAGAGTTTTGGGGCATAATACTCCTGACCTCACGATCGTGTTAAAAAAAAAAGTATGAATTTTCGATGTTGCAATCCCAGGTGACAGCAGGATTGAAGAGAAACAACTGGAAAAGATGACACGATATAAGGATTTAAAGATCGAACTGCAAAGACTCTAGCACAAGCCAGTCAAGGTGGTCCCAATGGCGATTGGCACACTGGGTGTAGTGCCTAAAGACCTTGGCCTGCACTTAAACACAATTGGCGCTGACAAGGTTACCATCTGCCAGCTGCAGGAGGCCACCTTACTGGGATTTGCACGCATTATTCGCTGATACATCACACAGTCCCAGACACTTAGGAAGTGTCCAATGTGTGATCCAATACAACAGCCAGCAGAGTGATCTTGCCTGCTGTGGACTCATCTTGCTGTGTTTCAAATAATAATAATAATAATAATAATAATAATAATAATAATAATAACTTTATTTCTATACCCCACCTCCATCTCCCCAAAGAGACTCGGGGCAGCTTACAAAGGGACAAACCCAGAAAGCACAGACTTAAAAACATAACACAGTAAGATAGAACAAAACAAAACCAAATAAAAAATACTGTTCCTTGTATGGAGGACCAGCAGCAACATAAGAGCCACAGTGGTGACTGAATATAGAAACATTCGCTAAACTAAACTCTGCAGAAAGGGTGCAGCTACACTGTAAAACAGAGGCACCAAAGTTATTTTCATTGAGAGTCCCATCAGCCTTATGACTGCCCTTAAAAGGCTGTTGAATCCATTGATAGAGATTCTGTGGATGCAGAGAATCATATGAGGGTTATCCGGAAAGTAAGGTTACAAGATTTTTTTAAAAAAATTACAAAGAATGAATATATTTTAATAAAACTTACATGGATTGTAGCATAGGTATTACATTATTCTTCCACATAATATCTTGTTTATATTATTGTAATTTTGCATTTTTTTGTATTGTAATTTGTTGTTCGGGCTGGGCCCCATGAAAGCCGCTCCGAGTCCCCGTTGGGGGACACGGTGGCGGGGTATAAATAAAGATTTATTATTATTATTATTATTATTATTATTATTATTATTACCATTCAGTTCAATACATTTTGCACCGGGATTGTGACGCAGGTGGCTGAGTGTCAGCTGCATTAAGATCACTCTGACCAAAAGGTCATGAGTTCGAAGCCAGCCCGGGTTGGAGTGGGCTCCCAACCAATTGTGTAGCCTGTTGTCGACCTTTGCAACCCGAAAGACAGTTGCATCTGTCAAGTAGGAAAATTAGGTACCACCTTAAAGTGTGGGGAGGCTAAATTAACTAATTTATGAGGCCATAAAAAAAGACTCCAGCAAAAGCACTCCAGCAAAAAGCATGCGGGGAATGCGGAAGTACTTCATCAGTGTCGCAGATGGACGATGAAAGCGACAGCTCCCCTGGCGTCCAGCAAAAAATTAAATAGCCTCTGTGTATGTCTGTATACGTTGTATGTCAAAATTGGCATTGAATGTTTGCCATATATGTGTACACTGTAATCCGCCCTGAGTCCCCTGCGGGGTGAGAAGGGCGGAATATAAATACTGTAAATAAATAAATAAATAAATAAATACATTTTATCATTTGTGGGATGAGTTTTTGATGCTTTTTTCAGCCAGTTTGTCACTTCAATTTTCACCTCATCATCGTCAGGTGAAATTCCCCGCAAGAGCTACATGCCTAGTAACCTTACTTTCTGGGTAACCCTCATATTATGAAGTATATTAACATTCTGCCCAAAAACATTGTTGCTTATCTGCAAAGGGTTTTGTGTGTGTGTGTGCAATCCTTTTAAAAAGTCCACAATATGAAAAATCTTGTGGTGGAGTTGAACATTCCCCCCGCCCCCTTCTCACTGGCAATGAGAATAAATTCTGCATCCCATCCACTAAAAAGTAAACTAAGTGCAATCATTCAGTGAATTTAGGTGCTATTATCCCAGAATAAACTAATCTCTCAGCTACCCCCTGGCTAGTGACCCATAAGATTATTAAAAATCCATCAAGGAACTCCCGTGATGCCGCCCTCCTCTTTTTTTCCTCTCCAAGTCCATCTCCACACTTAGCTACAAAATACTTAAGCTAAACCCCAATTATGAATTATTCACATTCCAGTCAATTAAAACTTAAATGATTCCCTTTAAGAATGAGTGGTTTAGCCTTTGGATTCGCCTCCCTGACCATCTTTGGCAAAGCATGCCACTTTTAATAAAATGTGCCCTGATTAAGTAAGTACCATTGTGCGGGTTCGGAAGGGAGGGAGGATTTCTTCTCCTCTCTTTCACCCATCCTCACTTTTTTATGCTACTCTCCTAAATGTACCTATGGAGCTGTCTGTGCCTATATGCAGTTCACGGAGATATAACATTGGGAACTGATGAGCAGAGATTTCAATGCAAAAGCTCCTAGTGAGTTGGAGGCATTGTGGAAAGCTGAACTTGTAAGAAATTGAGGGGGGAAAGGAATAAACGAGGCTGGAGGAAATGACTGAAAAAATATATAAGGGATACCCCAATACCTAATGAGATGACTAGTGCTGCAAGACTCAAATGCAACTAAGAGATTTGTAGTGCATCCACACTGTAGAATGTATGCAGTTTGACACCACTTTAACTGTCATGGCACTATGCTGTGATGAAGCATTGATTTTTAACTGTAAGTCAAACGTAGTTATGTATATGTGTCTCTACAGTGAAATATGATTGTATGTATGTATGTATGTATGTATATATATATATATATATATATAAGGGCTGGGCAACCACGGAAAAATTTGTTTCTAAACTCGATTCGTTTTTAGGGGGTTTTTGCGTTTCATTTTTTAAAAGAATTCCGAAATTTTCCTTTAAAAAAAATCGAAATTTATGAAATTTCGGAAATTACGAAACAATTACGAAACAATAACGAATCGATTCGTTAATGGCGGACGCGATTGCGCAATACGCTAAAAAAACCTCCAAATGGGACAGGGGGAACTTCTGAAGCTTCCCTCTCCCTCTGTTGTTGACTGTTGGTGTGATAATTTATTTTTTTATCACTGATAAAACAAACAACAACTATAAAACTTGCACCAGACATACGGAAATAATAACGAAATAATAACGTAACAATTTCGAAACAATTACGAAACAATTACGAAATGAGTTTAAAAATTCGTTTCGATTTTTAGTTGCTCCTGAATGGTTCAATATCGGATCGTAAGCCACTTTAAATACGAATTATTAACGAATTACGAAATTAACGAACGAAACCGCCCAGCCCTAATATATATGCTTAGATGGTTGAATATTATTATATGTATGTGTTCAGGAGGTAAAAGACAGTTATGGATGTACATAAAGGGTTAAACATTTAGAAATGGCAGAACTAGAGAGATGGGACCAAGCTCAGCACTCTGAGTTAGGTTGCCATGGAGAAAGGGGTGGAGCCAACTGCACTTACCAGAAGCAGACATTTTGAGGCTTCAGTCCTTTGGTCATCGAGCCAAAGGGAAGGTGGATCAAATGTGTGGTGAACCAAACTAAGGGAAAGCTTTTAGCCTGAGTGATTTAAATAAATCAAGGGGGCTTATTTAGGTTTGTGGTTTAGCTGTGTGCTAATAAGAGAAGAAATCCCACTGGGAATCTTTACTTCAGCAGGAAGCTGAAGGAAGACAAGGGCATTAGCTGACCTTAGTTAATCTGTCAAATAAGGAAGCATATTTAGAAAGGTAACAACTAAAGAACTAGTTGGTGAAGTAAAAGACATCCTAAAGTTATATTAATATTTGTTGAAGCTGTAACTTATGAAGCTTTATACCTCAGGAGAAGAGAACGCTGAAACCATGAAGACCCTTCCATGCTCCAAATAAACTTGTTCTTGTTTTAGTAACTCAAGTCTCAGTGTACTATTTTTGAAGGTGAGGAGGGATGACGATGATCTAATTTCTCCAGGAAGTGAATTCAACAGGCATGGGGCTACCACCGAGAAGGCCCTGTCCCTCGTCCCCGTCAAACGTGTTTGAGACAAAGACAGGGCTGAGAGCAGGGCCTCCCCAAAGGATTTTAAGCTCCGAGGTGGGACGTAGAAGGAGATACGTTTGGACAGGTACGCTGGACCAGAGCCGTATAGTTTACAATTTTAATAAAACTTATATGGATTGTAGCATTGGCATTACATTATTACAAGGCATGTAGCTCTTGTGGGGAATTTTCTTGGTGGAAGTTGGTATCACTACCATGTAATAGGAAGCCAGCGGAAGTAAACGAGCAGTGCCAGTCATCAGTAGCTCATCAACTGGTGTTGTGGTGAAGGTTACACAATACGTGACCTAAATGCAAAGGGCATGAACACTGCTGCGAATCATTACAAAATCATTTCAATTTATGGAGAGGATGTATTGTTAAGAGATCATGTGACAAAATGGGTATGGAAGATATTGCGAGACCATGAAGAAACTTCACAGAGACATCCAAAACTAATGTTGCGGGATACTGACGGTGGGAGTCTGTCTTCTTCATGACAATGCGTACCCACACACCACTCCTGCAACACAAGAGTAGTTGGTTGGGATGTTTTAAGCCACTCCTCTCACAGCCCCAATCTCACATTCAGTGACTATAATCTGTAAACTAAACTGAAGGAACACCTGGGTGGAAAACACTTTTCCAACAATGACGAGGTGAAAATCAAAGTTATGAACTGGCTGAAAAAGGCGGAGGGAAACAGGCATCAAAATCCCGTCCCACTGATGAAAAAATGTATTGAACTGAATGATGATTATCTGGAAAAATAATGTAATACCAATGCTACAATCCATGTAAGTTTTATTAAAATATATTCATTATTTGTATTTTAAAAAAATCTTGTAACCTTACTGTCCAGATAACCATTGTACATCCACTTTGTAGAAACATGCACATACTCACACAGCTCCAATTATTTTTGGAAGCATTATATAGGCTCAGATCTCAGGCTAAGCACTGCAGACATATAGGCAAAAAGGATCAGCACTTCAAGCACTTCATGACTTTTAGAAGTGCAATTATTTCTTCTTTTTTTTTAAGTGGGCATGCCAATGGAAAGAATAAAGACATCTTCAGGATAGATATACCTGTGTAGTGGATCACAAATCCAGTATTGCTGACTGAGGCATCACTCCGAAAGGCCAAGAAAAGGTTATTGCTGCTGCTCTCGATCCGCTCAGGCAACTGGGTGTCATAGAAACTCCCGATCAGGGGGCTGAGAGAACTGGGGCCATCGTAGATGTGCAAAAAGTCATATCCTGCTTCCAAGTTGAAACTGAAGAAGAAAGACAGAAACAGCATGGAATTGTATCATTACTCTTGGCCTATGCATTGGTAAACAGATTTACACCAGAGTTTAGGAATAATAATAATCATACTTTATTTATATACTGCCCTGTCTCCCCAAGAGCACAGGGCGGTTTCCAAAAACAGGGCAAAACATTCAATTGCCAAACGAAAAACCATACAACAAAATTAAACATTATAAAACATAAACATAAGTTGACTTTTATGGACTACAACTCTCGTAATTCTCCAACCAAGTATTCTCAACCCTGACATGGACGGCAATCCTCCTTTGGGGCTACATGATATAACTCTTCATATAAGATTTGCACACTGATTGTGTTATTCAAATGACTGTTGTGCTGTAGCATGCTGGGCCTGAAATAATGTCTGTTTACAGGACGTGCTCTCTGTATGCCCAACGGGACGCTGGGGTGCCTCAGCTGAAGGGCCCTTTAGATTTCCCAACACAAAGTTCTATTGAGGCTCAAGATAAGTTCAACAAAGTTCTTTATTTGGGCTTAAATCTTCAAACAAATGCATTAAACACTTCATAACCTTGGGAAACCGATAGCTTCCTCAATCTGCTATCAAGGGGCAGGCAACTGGTGGTAAACTGTTCCTTTCTTCCTTAGGGAAATCCTTTGACCCCTCCCTAGGCAATCTCTCTTTACCTTGCTGGCATGAGGCCCCTACTCCCGGCTCCAAGCTGCTCCAAGCCCGAGTGATCCCTTACCAGGCAAGGTTCCTGTAGATCTGCTAATCTGAAAGGTGTCCTTTAGTTTCTCCACAAAGGCTGTAGGAACTATTTCTTTACTCCCCAGCAGAGCTGTGGATCTATTTCTTTAACCCCCAGCAAAAGCTGGCTGTATTCCCGCCACAAAAGCTGTGAGAAGTGAAACCTTTGTGCAGGTGGGAGAGAGAGACCCACACGTCCTGCTGTTAGGCTCCAAAACAGTGAGACTGAACAAAATCCTCCTTTCCCTGCAAAACCCTGGGAAAAGGGTCGGGTCTAAAGATTCTAACGATGATTGCCAAGTTTTTGGCCCTATGACTGCAACCTGAGGGAAGCTACCTTATTGCAAAATGCATGGCTTAAATAGATTCATGTAAACTAGCAGTGCAAGAAAAGGAGGTTAAAATCACCTGACACTGCCGTGCCAGCACAACTGTGTTAGGTGGTAATGATATGCAACTGAATGCACAACTCATTTCCACCTGAATGCACAGCAACCCTGCCTCAAGTTCTACTTCCATAGCCATGCACTGAATGCAGATCTTCTTACTGGACAAAAGATTTTGGCTTCGTCTCTTGAAGGCAAATTCTGTTTTTAAAAAACCAAAAGGCATTGTTCAGAGCTGAAATCTTATGTATCCTTTCTCCCCCTCTCATTTACCTACCTACCTACCTATCTATTAGGGATCTGCGATCCTTAAAAAATAGTTCAAAAGTCATTGCAAAACTGGCGCTTCATTTGTAAACTGTTTGTAAAGTACACTTTGTGAAAATGTTGTTACTATAATGAGACTAACAAAATTTTGTAACGATTTTGTTACAGGAATTGCGCATAATGAAATTACTTTAATGGGAAAGTTTGATGTTAGCCCATCAATTTTCAGAATGTTTCACTTACGGTATTTTGGCAAATTTTCAAACTTTGTATAAAAAACTTTTTTCAACAATTTGAGATTTGGTTTGGTTATTTGGGGTGCTGATTCAGAAAATTGCACTGGATAGACCACATCAGCTCTAGTTTCTGATACAGAACATATGCCATCCAGTAGTCCCCCTCTGCTCGCTCAAAGAAAACCATATCTAATAATCTAGAGCAATGGACATTATTTTAAGTCTCGCGGCCTACAGGCTGGGAACCACTGGTCTACACTGACCATATAATGCAGTTGCAAACTACACTATATGGCAGTGTAGGTTGGCCTTAAGATGTCAAAAGATGGAAGCTCAAATGTATTGTCCATCAAGTCCACATTGGCACACTATTCTAGAAATGAACTAGCAGGATATGTCTGCAATGGCACCCAGCATCCCACATTCTGCATGATATTCTAGGGATAGAAAAGAAAGAACCTACATGTGAAACACCAAGGCGATAACGTAATCGGGAGAGACCGTCAGCTTCCAGTCACACTCCTTTCCTGGGGGGTAAGGCTCTGGGTAGTTTGGTGACAAGATCACCCCAGAAGGTCCCGTGAGGATCCCACCGCAAGGAGCTGAAAGAGAAGGAAAGCAAAGCTATTTATTTATTGACTTTGTTTTGATCCCACCTTTCTCCCAATACAGGAAATAGGCTGGCTCTAAACACAATAATAATAATAATAATAATAATAATAATAATAATAATAATCTATATATATATAAATGCTCTGTGCATAATGAGTGCCTTAAAAACAAAAGAAGCAATGAACAAAATCACACCAACTATGGCAACAAAACATCTCATAACACAAGGCGTGACCATCACTCCAAAAATTATGATTTTGTCATTTGGAATTTGTAGTTGCTGGGATTTATAGTTCACCTACAATCAAAGAGCATTCTGAACTCCATCAATGTTGGAATTGATTAACATGGGCATTGACCTTGAGTTTGTGAGTTGTAGTTCACCTACATCCAGAGAGCACTGTGGACTCAAACAATGATGGATCTGGACCAGACTTGGTACAAGCACTCAATACGCACAAATATGAACACAGATGGAGTTTGGAGGAAATAGACCTTGACATTTGGGAGTTGTAGTCACTGGGATTCACAGTTCACCTATAATCAAAGAGCATTCTGAACCCCACGAACGACAGAATTGGAGCAAACTTCCCACACACGACCCCCATGACCTACAGAAAATACTTAAGACCATCCAATCCAACTCCCTTCATCAGGGCAAGAAAACGTAATCAAAGTCCTCCTGACAGAGGCGGCCCTGGGTAATTTTCAATGGTAAGCAAACAGTATTTTGGCGCCCCCCCCCCTCCAACCAATCACTGATGCATATTTTCTGTTCATCATGGGAGTTCTGTATGCCATATTTGGTTCAATTCCATCATTGGTGAAGTTCAGAATGCTCTTTGATTGTAGTTGAACAATACATCCCAGTAACTACAACTCGCATATGTCAAAGTCTATTTCCCCCCAAGAGTGCCTCAAGAGCACCCCTGGGCAAAATCAACTATCCTGCAAATGCTTACTTTGCGTAATGGGTTGAGCCGCCCCTGCCTCCTGACTAAGAGCCATCAGCCATAGATATAGATAGATAGATAGATAGATAGACAGACAGACAGATAGGGAGTTGTAGTTGCTGGGATTTATAGTTAACCTATGACCAAATAGTATGATAGAATTGAACCAGCCAGGGCATACAGGACTTCCATGACCAACAGAAAACACTTGAAGGGTTTGGTGACCATTGGCCTTGAGTTTGGGAGTTGTAGTTCACCTACATCCAGAGACTACAATGGACTCAAACAATGATGGATCTGGACCAAACTTGGCACGAACACTCAGTATGCCCTAATATGAACACAGATGGAGTTTGGGGAAAATAGACCTTGACATTTGGGAGTTGTAGTTACTGGGATTTATAGTTCACCTACAATCAAAGAGTGTTCTGAACCCCACCAACGACAGAATTGGGCCAAACCTCCCACACAGAACCCCCATGACCAACAGAAAATATTCAAGGCCATCCAGTCCAACTCCTGTCACCAGGGCAAGAAAATGTAAACAAAACCTTCCTGACAAAGAACCATCCAGCCATAGATATAGATAGATAGGATTCACACACACACAAATATAGTATCATAGATTTGAAAGGGACCCCTAAAGAAGGACAATTATATGTTGCATGTTCCCGAGTAGGCAAACCAGACACTCTCCATATCTACACTGACAAAGAAACAGCAAGACCAAGGCCTTGAGACTTGAGGCTAGTCATTATCGAAGGTCTGATGAAACTACCAAGTGTTCAAATTCTTATGGAAGGAGGTGAGGGATGGGGCCAGCCTTATCTCCTTGGGAAGGGCATTCCAGAGGCAGGGGGCCACCACCGAGAATGCCCTCTCCCTCATCCCCACCAACCAGGCCTGCTCAAGAACCATCTCACTTATCACCACCCATAGAATGAATGCAGTTTGATACCACTTCAGCTGTCATGGTTCCATGCTATGAGATCCTGGGAGTTATAGTTTGGTTAGGCACCAGCATTATTTGGCAGAGACATCCAAAGACCTTGTAAAACTATAGCTCCCAGCGTTCCACAGCATTGGGCATGGCAGTTAAAACTGTGCCATACTGTGTGGTTGAATCATGGCTGGAATCACTGGGTTGCTGTGAGTTTTCTGGGCTGCATGACCTTGTTCCAGAAGCATTCTCTCCTGACGTTTCACCCACATCTATGGCAGGCATACTCAGAGGTTGAGGGGTCTGTAGGAAACTAGGCAAGTGGGGTTTATATATATCTGTGGAATGTCCAGGGTGGGAGAAAGAACTCTTGTCTTTTTGAGGTAGGTGTGAATGTTGCAATTGGCTGGTTTGGTTAGTGTTGAATAGTCTTGCAGCTTCCTGCCTAAGGTTGGAACTGGTCTTATATAGCAATTGTAGATTATAATTTATCTTTAAGAGTTGATGGCGATAAGTGAGATGGTTGTTGAGCAGGATTATAAGTCCTTATGGGTACATCTAAACTATAGAATTCATGCAGTTTGGCATGGATGTTGCCATTGACCAACTTGATTAGCATTGAATAGCCTTTCAGCTCCAAAGCCTGGCTGCTTCCTGCATAGGGAATCCTTTGTTGGGAGGTGTTAGCTGGCCCTGATTTTTCCTGTGTGGAATTCTCACATTTTCTGATCAGGGCCAGCTAACATCTCCCAACAAAGGATTCCCTATGCAGGAAGCAGCCAGGCTTTGGAACTGAAAGGCTATTCAATGCTAATCAAGTTGGCCAATGGCAACATCCATGCCAAACTGCATGAATTCTATAGTTTAGATGTACCCATAAGGACTTATAATCCTGCTCAACAACCATCTCACTTATCGCCATCAACTCTTAAAGATAAATTATAATCTACAATTGCTATATAAGACCAGTTACAACCTTAGAAAATGGCTTTATGGCTTTAATGCATTACCTAGCCCACTCAAGCGAGGGGTGAAGTGACCTCTGTGGAGGGCAGGAAGGTGGGCTGGTGAAAAGCAATTTGGAGAAATAGGTATTGTATGGGAGTGTGAATCACACCTCCTTTCCCTTATCTATTTCCCACTTTAAGTGGCTTCTCACTTATCTTGCCTTTGGGAACGGATGTTTGCCAAACTAGCGCCTGGTTATATAAATGTTCTCAGTAGGGTCTCTTTGACCATCGATTCTGAGAAGGTGGCGCATTATGAAACGGGTCACTCAGAAACAAAGAACTGCTGAAAGCAGAGATGGGGAGCGAGTGAGCAATTGCTTCCTGACTTACTTTTCAATCAGCTCCAGAAAGAAAGGAATCTAATTAATTTCCCTTGCTCGGGATTACATTTTCTAAATACGAATGAAGTGCAAAGGGACGACACAGACAGCTAACATTTAATTAGGCCATTAATTGAACATTTATGTCTCCGGTGTACTTGGCATGCCAATTGTTATACGCTGTGGATGGGCATGTGGGGTTGGATAAAATAGGGACAGGATTGTTATGGCCAAGAAAAGAGGGGGTAAAAAAGCCCCCCCCCCCCCCATTTTTACATTTTGAGGCGGTGGGGCAAGATTCAGTGGAGCTTTTTTGACTCCTGAGAAGGTCTGAAAATGATATTCTGTTGTTATGCAGCTGCATTACTTTTTCTTGGTCATTTAGAGGAAAATATACTATTGTGGTCAACTCAAAAGTAATAAGATAATAAAGAAAGCCAAGAACCTGCTTTAATTGAAGTCAATAATCGGAAACTTCTCAAAGCACAGCAGACAAAGAGTCAGTACAAGAAAACTGCACTCCAAACCAGAGCTGACAGCTGGCACAACAAAGCCTTACATGGGCAGTTCCTTAAGAAGATTAAAGGAAAGGTTGACAAGGAGAATACCTGATTATAGCTCATGAATGGAACCCTGAAGAAGGAGACAGAAGGCCTGATTCTTGCATCCCAGGAGCAAGTCATCAGAACCAATGCCATTAAGGCCAGGATTGAAAAATCAGCTGTGACCCAAAAGGCAGACTGTGCAAGCAAGCTGATAAAACCATGGATCATATCCTCAGCTGTTGCAAGAAAATCACACGGACTACGAACAAAGACACAACTCTGTGGCCCAGATGATTCACTGGAACTTATGTCACAAGTACCACCTGCCAGCAGTAAAGAATTGATGGGATCATAAACACGCAAAGGTCGTGGGAAATGAACATGCAAAAATACTGTGGGACTTTTGAATCCAGACTGACAAAGTTTTGGAACACAATACACAAAACATCATGATTGTGGAAAAGAAAAAAGTCTGGATTATTGATGTTGCCATACCAGGTGACAGTCGCATTGAGGAAAAACAAGAGGAAAAAAATCAGCTGCTATCAAGACCTCAAAATCGAACTGTAAAGGCTCTGGCATAAACCAGTACAGGTGGTCCCAGTGGTCATTGGCGCACTGGGTGCCATGCCAAAAGATCTCAGCCAGCATTTGGAAACAATAAACATCAACAAAATCGCGATCTGTCAACTGCAAAAGGCCACCTTACTTGGATCTGCACGCATCATTCGAAAATGCATCACACAGTCCTAGACTCTTGGGAAGTGTTCGACTTGTGATTTTGTGATACAAAATCCAGCATATAGATCTCGTTTGCTGTGACATACTGTGCTTTTGTGTCAGTAAAATAATAATAAAAAACGTTATAGTCCTGCCTTTCTCCCCATGGGGATTCAAAGCGGCTAACGGCTACTTCAAAGATAACCAGCTGAAGCCTAACTCTGCCAAGACACAAGTGTGTGCTTTCCACCTACGCAACCGTGAAGCCAACAGGAAATTGAAAGTCACCTGGGAAGGTCAAGAGCTTGAACATTGTTTCCATCCTAAATAGGATGGAAACCTTAGATCGAACACTAGCATATAGGAAACACTGCTTGAACACCAAGCACAAAGTAGCTGCACGCAATAACATCCTGAGGAAACATACTGGCAGCACATGGGGTGCAGACCAAAAATTAGTAAGAACCTCAGCCCTAGCCTTGTCTTACTCAACTGACGAGTATGCCTGCCCTGTTTGTCATAGGTCTGCCCATACAAAGCAGGTGAACATAGCATTGAATGAAACATGCAGAATAATCACAGGATGTCTTAAACCTACACCTGTTGATAAACTCTACAAGTTAGCTGGCATTGCCCCCCCCCCCCCAATGTGTGATGGGAAGTTGCTGCTAAATGTAAGAGAAATAAGGTTGAACATTGTGAAAGCCATCCACTACATGGCTACCAGCCTCCTCCCAGTAGACTCAAATAAAGGAAAAGCTTTATGAGAACTAACACTCATCTTGGCGTCCCCCCAGCCAAAGCAAAGGTATCCCTCTGGGCAGCTAAACCAGGAAATCCCAACTGGATGCCCCCACGAGGGGCAAGCACAAGAATGGGCAACTTGAATGTCCCTGAACAGGCTCAGAAGTGGAGTGGGCAGAACAAAAGACAACCTGGCAAAATGGCACTACCTAAAAGTATCCCACACCTTATGTGACTGTGGAGCAGAACAGACAACTCCACATCTGTATGCTTGTCCACTATGCCCTACCTCATGTACAGAGGAAGAATTGCTGGAGGCTACAGACAATGCCATTGCTGTTGCCCGTTTTTGGTCAAAAGATATTTAGCCACCTGCACTCCTTCTATTTTCATCGATTTTATACTCATTTATGCAATGCTTTTGATACAAAATAAATAAATGTTCCTTTTATTTGTTACATCACTTTTCAAAGGTAATATTGTTGCACCCTTGGTACCCCCCCCCCCCCCCCAAAAAGCGATCAGTTATCAGTAACAAAATTATTAGATTTTTTTTACTTCTGGTTCTTGTGTGGCTGTTTCTAGTACCCTGACAATTGTAGAGTCAAGAGAGTTGAGGTCTTGTACCTATGCAGGTCGGAGGATCCGGCTGCCAGAAAAACCGGTTCTCAATTTGCACGCAGCTGATCTTGGCTTCTCCTTGAAGGGCGTAACCGGGGTCGCACTGGAAAACGATGGAGTCACCTGCCTCCTTGCTGCCACCACTCCGACTCCCATTCTGTGGAACCCCTGGGTCGTTGCAAGAGGTGGCAGTGGACACTGGAAACAAAAGAAGAGACTGAGAAAATGAATTAAGACAAAATCATGTTGCGATGGTTTCACAAGGGGCTTGAACCCAGAAACTCATACTTGGGCTAAACCTAATGAGTTTGTAAAAAGGTTACTTTAATAATAATAATAATAATAATAATAATAATAATACTATTTTCAGAATCTGGTGGCGATGAAGTCACTTTGGGAGGTGAATTTACCCTGATAGCCTGAACTTCAAAGGAGCAGCCAAAGAGCTGAGCCCTAGCTCCAAATAGGTTCAGAATTTTGGATCGCGTATTCAAAGTTCATTCTAAAATCCAGAGTGGATTTACCGCCTCTGGTGATATGAGAGCAATCAAACACCACACCATGATTAAAGATCTGAGAGTGAAAGTGTTGTAAGTGACACAGAATGGAATTAGAAATTTAGCAGAAGAGACTGTAAAATTTATGCCTATGTGAAACCGTTACCAAAAAAACCCCACAACCTCATATTGAAGAGAATATACACATGTGAATCGCATCATCAGGATTCCAGCCAATATCTGCTTGCTAGCTGAATAAAAGGTGCAAGAGATACAAGATGAAGTATGCTTTGCACAGATCAGCCTCATGATGCATATCGGCATCCTCTCATGTTTACTTAATATAGTGAGACATCTGCATTTTGTTAGCATCCCGTATCAATCAGAAGTTTTCTGTACTTAAGTGCCTATGAGAAAGCACAACTTTTGTTGTAACTGTTGTGTGTCTTCAAGCGCCCCCGGTGGCGCAGTGGGTTAAGCCCATGTGCTGGCAGGACTGAAGACCGACAGGTCGCAGGTTCGAATCCGGGGAGAGGCGGATGAGCTCCAGCTCCTCATGTGGGGACATGAGAGAAGCTTCCAACAAGGATGATAAAACATCAAATCATCAGAGCGTCCCCTGGGCAACGTCCTTGCAGACAGCCAATTCTCTCACACCAGGTCACTCCTGACACGACAAAAAAAAAGTGACCCTACGGGTCTTCTGAGACCAAAAGTGTGCAACTCATCCAAGATCACTCCATGGGTTTTCATGACTGAACATGGATTCAAAACTTGGTTGTAGTTTATTTATTTATTTATTTATTTTTCAAACTTATATGCCGCCACTCCCCTAGGGCTCAGAGCGGCTTACAAAACAAACTGGAATCTAACACAAATTAAAACAAGAGATCAAAGGTCAAAAGCCTGTTGAAACAAATATGTCTTACAAGCCCTGCGGAAGGCTGATAAGTCCCACAAGGCACAAACTTCTGGTGGCAGAGTGTTCCAGAGAGATGGTGCCACTACTGTAAAGGTTCTGCATCTAGTTGCTGTTAGACGCAAGGTTTTAAAACTGGGAACTTCCAATAAATCTTGGTCCTCAGAACGGAGAGATCTCTGGGGTTGGTAGGGGGTGAGGCGGTCCCTTAGCTACATCGGCCCCAGACCATATAAGGCCTTAAAGGTAAGTACCATCACTTTAAAAGTGATCCGGTGCTCAATTGGCAACCAACGCAGCTGCAGTAAGATTGGTGTTATGTGGCATCTCATCGGGGCTCTCGCAAGAAGCCGAGCAGCTGCATTTTGTACCAACTTGAGCTTCCGGATTACCAGTAGAGGAAGGCCAATGTAGAGGGTGTTGCAGTAGTCCAGTCTTGAGATGACCGTGGCCTGGATCACCATAGCTAGGTCGTCCCTGGACAGGTAGGGGGCCAGCCGTCTAGCCTGCCGCAGATGAAAAAAGGCGGTTCTGCTAACAGCGGAGACCTGAGCCTCCATCGTCAGCAGAGGGTCCAAAAGGACTCCCAAACTCTTTACCAATGATGACGGGTGTAGCGCCTCGCCATCCAGGGTAGGCAGCTGGATATCCCCACTGCCCGGTTGACCCAACCATAGGATCTCCGTCTTTGCCGGATTTACCCTCAACCTGCTGGCACACAGCCATCCAGTAACGGCCTCGAGGCACTGATGGAAACAATTGGGTACAGAGTCTGGTTGGCCTTGCATCTTCAACATAAGCTGTGTCATCAGCGTACTGGTAACACTCAAGCCCAAAACCTCGAACTATCACACCATGTTGGCTTCCATAGTATCATTGCCACCCTGTTTTAGATCTCTGCTTGACTCTCACCAGACGATCCCCAGTCCTTCTTTAGACCTACCTGAAAACTGAATGGCAAATCCCTGTTTGCTGGTGAAAAAATCAGTGTTGAACTGGAGGACCACTGAGTTGAAGGTGCTGTGGATGTCACTGGGCAAGATGGAACCGCTGATTTCTTTCAGGAGAATCCCCTTCTCAACTGGGCCATCCCAGATCCGCAGAACGTCATGGAATTCTTCTGTGTGGAAAACCATGAAATGGAGCCTGTGTTGAAAGATGAGGAAAGAACAGACAATAAGGCTATTTCTACACAGCGAGCTCAACTTTCCATTTAAAGATGTGGTGGTCTCTCCCAAAGAATGCTGGGACAAGTGAGAGCCTTTGAACTCTCCCTAAAGAATTCTCATTCTTCACTATGAAACTGTTATTGGGGTTTCCGAGAGGAGAAAATCAGTACATCTGCATGACAGATATATATATATTCATTCTAATGTAATTTCATCAGTCCTAAGGAACCCTGAAATTCAAAATTAGTGGGGCACTGAGAAGAGAAGCATTGAGGATTCAACTAATTTAATTCTCTATCTTGAATGCCAGAGCCAGAGATGGAGATGGCAAAAACAAAAGAACGACCTGCTCACGCCATCAATGTTTAACATTTACACAAATGATCAGCCACTGACAGAAAAGACAGAAAGTTTCATCTATGCTGACAACTGTGCCATCACTGCTCAAGCAGGGAGCTTTGAAATAATTGAATAGAAGCTCTGATACCGAAAGAGAGACTCCCCCTTGGACACACAGAAGGCTGGGTGACTTGGGAGTGTCATGTATCATGTTCTGCAGTTGATGGTGGTTGGTGGTGGTAGGCCTAGCAGTTGGTGATGGAAGGGTTAATGTGGGTTTTAGTTCTAAAAGGTTGAGTAATCTGTAAGTAAGAGTTCATGGGTGAAAGCAATTAAGGGTGGAGGTATGCAAGAGACAGGTTGCAGCTGGGTGTTTCTCAATATAATGAGCTAGCCTTGGGACTGATCTTAGGGAGAAAAGGATTTGTCTTATTTTGGTGGTAGATGCTGCTGGTTTTTACCCCAGGTCTCTGTATTTTCAGTATCCAGACCTGTCTTTTGAACTCTTAGAACTCTGGAACTTTGAATCTCTGGACTGACTTTGGACTACGGTATAGACTCTTGATCCCTGGACATTGCTCACTGAACTAACTCTTTGACTACTGGACTGGACCCTTTGACTACAGTGTAGTTTTTGCTATCCGTTTTTGTTTATTCTGCGTCTGAGTGCTATCTTTAAGTTTTATATTTTGGACAAAACAGCCAGAAAGTAAGTGCTGTTTTAATTAAATTGTTTGATACAAACTGGATGTTTGTTTGATTCATCTCTACCTGAATAAGGCAGAGGCTTGTCATCGTGAAAGGAAGCAACTGAACAGACTGTGCTCTGCTACCACAAGATGCAGAGCCAACCTTAAGAAATGGGACCACAAAGTGGAGTCCATGACATGTGAGTGCGGAGCAGAGCAAACCACAGAACACCTATTACAATGCCACCTGAGCCCTGCCACATGCACAGTGGAGAACCTTCTTATAGCAACACCAGAGACACTCCAAGTGACCAGCTTCTGGTCAAAGGACATTTAGTATAATGCCAATTTTTCAAAACTGTGTTTTTAAAATAGATTCCAACTGTACCCTCGGTTTGCTTCTGATATGATAAATAAATAAATTCTCTAGCATAGAATCAAAGAGTTGGAAGAGACCTCATGGGCCATCCAGTCCAACCCCATTCTGCCAAGAAGCAGGAAAATTTCATTCAAAGCACCCCTGACAGATGGCCATCCAGCCTATGTTTAAAAGCTTCCAAAGAAGGAGCCTCCACCACACTGAGTTCTACTGCTGAACAGCTCTCACAGTCAGGAAGTTCTTCCTAATGTTCAGATGGAATCTCCTTTCTTGTAGTTTGAAACCATTGTTCCACGTCCTAGTCTCATTGACAGATAAAGTATTTTGGAAATTTTGAGTTAAAATTGTTTCTTAAACTATTTGGACTAGCAAAGAATTCAAACCAAACTACAAATCCCAAGATTCCTTACAATGAAAATAGAGCAGTCAAAGTGGAATGAAACTAATGTAATCATTAGGGCTGGGCGGTTTCGTTCGTTAATTTCGTAATTTGTTATTCGTTATTTTTTTGATAACGAAGCGATATTGAACCATTCAGGAGCAACTAAAAATCGAAACGAATTTTTCAATTCGTTTTGTAATTGTTTCGTAATTGTTTCGTAATCGTTTCGAAATCGTTTCGTTATTATTTCCGCATGTCTGGGGCAAGTTTTATAGCTGTTGTTTGTTTAATCAGTGAAAAAAATATATAATTATCACACCAACAGTCAACAACAGAGGGAGAGGGAAGCTTCAGAAGTTCCCCCTGTCCCATTTGGAGGTTTTTTTAGCGTATTGCGCGGTCGCGTCTGCCATTAACGAATCGATTCGTAATTGTTTCGTAATTTCCGAAATTTCGAACTTTTTTAAAGAAAAATTTCGGAATTCTTTTAAAAATCGAAACGCAAAAAACCCCTAAAAACGAATCGAGTTTAGAAACAAAATTTTCCGTGCTTGCCCAGCCCTAGTAATCATATGGTGCAGGGAACAGTTTTAGTCTTCATATAACACCCATTTAAGGATTATTGAGTAAGAAACACACAGAACAGTCTACAGTTATAGAATATGAGATATCTGAGACATAGAAGCTGAACTAACTGGACTGCATCAGCAGATTCAGTTGAAAAAGTGCCTCCAATTCAGTGCTTTTTAACCAAATAGGGACAGAAGATGATAGAGTGAAAAGTCAGAGATTTGTTTTTTAAAAAAGGCCCTCTGTACTTGAAGATGAATTGAATGGAAGCTTTGTCTTTCTTCTTTTTTATTGCCATTCTTTCTCCCCTTGTTAGGCAGTGGCAGCAGCGTGAAGCTTATAATATTTTAATTTCATCTTGGAGATAATGGGTGCTATGGTAATGCATTATATATGTCAGACAACTGCATGGTTATTAATTCACTGCTTTTCCAAGAGGGCTACACCTTTGGGTCTTTATTTGGCACTTGAGAACATGCTCAGTCTCACCCAGGATGAAATAGCCCTTGGTTTGATGATCAGAAAGGCTTTGGACACAATACCCGAACCCTTTGTGTTTGCCTGGTTTCAGTGAAAGAAGCACAACTGCTACCACTTCTCGCTATAGCACATCCCATAATGTAGCTGTTGTCTGCCCACTCCATCTCCATTATGGAGACAGGATGACATTTTGAACTTTATCTCTCAAATGGCATCATTTTGGCTACAAATGGATCAACTGTAAACCTGTGCGGTGGTTGGAGACATCTGCCTCCTAATGACCAAAAACTGTGCTGCAGGTCTTACAATCTAAATAAATAAAAATGTAATGTTCATTTGTGATATTAACAGAACTCAAAAACCACTGGGGGAATTGACACCAAATTTGGACACAACACAGCATTCAGAGCAATCTATGTCCTGCACTAAAAAAAATCCTCCCAAAAAACAGCAAGATCTTAAATTTTAAAAGAGAACACTGCGCATGCGTCCAAACCCATTCTCTTTGCCCCACCCCCGCCGCGTGAGCACAGCCAGCGTGAGAGGCACCAATGGCATGCCCAACCGACAAACAGGCGAGAAGGCACCCCACAGCCATGGCAGAAAAGGAGCGGCGTTGGGTGAGTGAGGCCTGCCTCCAAAGCGCCTCCCTCACGCGTGATCCGTGCCTGGCTCCGAGGATCCTTCCTTCCAGCGCCCAGGCAAGAGGTAAAGAAGAGAAGGAAGGGAAGTGGCAGAGAAGAAAAGAGAGAGAGAAAGAGGGAGGGAAAGAAAGCAGGAGGGATGGAAGCGAAGAGCAAAGGAAGGAAAGGGAGAGAAGGAAGAAAGGAGAGAAAGAAGGAAAATAAAAGAAAGAGGGGAGGGAGGGAGGGAGGAAAGAGAGAAGGAAAGGAAAAAAGGAAGGAACGAAGGAAAGAGGGAGAGAAGGAAGGAAGGCGAGAGAGAAAGAGGGAGGGAAGGTTGGCCACAGCACCTACTAACCCAAGGAGTGACCATCACTCAAATAATTGAGTTTGTTATTTGGGACTTGTAGTTCCTGGGATTTAAAGTTAACCAACAATCAAAGAGCATTCTGAACTCCACCAACAATGGAATTGAACCAATCTTGGCACACAGGACTCCCATGACAAACAGAAAACACTAGAAGGGTTTGGTGGGCATTGACCTTGAGTTTGGGAGTTGTAGTTCACCTACATCCAGAGAGCACTGTGGACTCAAACAATGATGGATCTGGACCAAACTTGGCACGAATGTTCCATAAGCCCAAGTATGGACACAGATGGAGTTTGGGGGACACTGACATTTGGGAGTTGTAGTTACTGGGATTTATAGTTCGCCTACAATCAAAGATCATTCTGAACCCCACCAACGACAGAATTGGGGCAAACGTCCCACACAGAACCCCCATACTGAAGGCCATCCAGTCCAACTCCCTCCACCAGGGCAAGAAAACGTAATCAAAGCCCTCCTGACAAAGAGGCCATAGATTAGATAGATAGAAATGATTCACACACACATAGAAATGATTCACACACACATAGATATAGTATAGATTTGAAAGGGACCCCTAAAGAAGGACAATTTCCATGTTGCATGTTCCAGAGTAGGCAAACCAGACAATCTCCACATCAACACTAACAAAGAAACAGTAAGAAATACTGTTGACCAACAAGCAGAAAGACATTACATATATTAGAAACCAGCACTTTCTCATTACTTGATTTTCCAGGTTACCAGACTGGGCTACAGCAACGCGTGGCAGGGGGCAGCTATTGATATATATAAATTAATTACAAAGGAATGACAATCACAAGTCTCCCAAACCCCAATATGTTTGAATTGATACTACCTGCATCAGGAAGCATGAACTTGATGGGGGCATTTGGGGATGGCATTATAGAGAGTTTTCAGTGGACATGTTCATGAAGAACTGATACCTAGTTGGTTTGGAGTTACAATCTTCCAGTTGGATTTTTTTTCTGCAAATGGTGCATGGAAACATTCTAGCAATGTTGTAAACATTGTATTGTTGCAGGTTTTCATGGCCGGAATCACTGGGTTGTATGGCCATGTTCCAGAAGCATTCTCTCCTGACATTTTGCCTGCATCTATGGCAGACGTTCTTAGAGGTTGTGAGGTCTGTTGGAAACTATGCAAGTGGGGTTTATATATCTGTGGAATGTTCAGGATGGGAGAAAGAACTTTTGTCTGCTTGAGGTAGGTGTGAATGTTGCAACTGGCCACCTTTCAAGGTCTAATTTCTTACTGCCTGGAGGAATCCTTTGTTGGGAGGTAATTAGCTGGTCCTAATTGTTTCTTGTCTAGAATTCCCCTGTTTTTGAGTGTTGTTCTTCATTTATTGTCCTGATTTTAGAGTTTTTAAAAATAACGCTAGCCAGATTTTGTGTAGTCTGACATTTTGTGTAGTTGTTAGAGTGGTCCAGCATTTCTGTGTCCAGGTTGGTTCATCAAGTGCTCTGCTATGGCCGACGTCTCTGGCTGAATGAATCTGCAGTGCCTTTCATGTTCCTTGATTTGTGTACAAGCATGCACACAATTTCAACAGAAAGGAAGAAACCATGAACAAAATCTGGCTAC
Organism: Anolis sagrei; assembly: GCF_037176765.1. Classification (NCBI taxonomy): domain Eukaryota; kingdom Metazoa; phylum Chordata; class Lepidosauria; order Squamata; family Anolidae; genus Anolis; species Anolis sagrei. Next base: position 67,310,069 of record NC_090034.1, read on the forward strand.
AGCATTAAAAAAAACCTCTAAATTCATAACAGTAAATAAAGAAGAACTTTCAAAAACAGGGAAATTCCTGGAAAGAAACAATCAGGCCCAGCTAATCACCTCCCAACAAAGGATTCCTCCAGGCAGTAGGAAGCCACACCTTGAAACTGCAAGGCCATTAAATGCTAATCATCTGCTTCTCTCTTTTATCTCGCCCGAATATTTAATTAGTTTTAATTAGTTTGTCTTTTAATCATGACATGTAGTTATTGTGCATCATGATTGTTATTGTGCCTGTGTCTACTGTAATTTTCATATTGTTATGTATTCATACGTTTTATGTAACTATGATGTTATTGTTTATTGTTCACGTTTTCGGTTTGTGTTTTGGTTTTTCTTTATTGTAATTGCTATTTGGGCTTGGCCTCGTGTAAGCCACTCCGAGTCCCCATTGGGGAGATGATGGCAGGGTATAAATAAAGTTTATTATTATTATTATCATTATTATTATTATTATTATTATTCACACCTACCTTAAACAGACAAGAGTTCTTTCTCCCACCCTGGACATTCCACAGATACATAAAAACCCCATTTTCCTAGTTTCCAACAGACCTCACAACTTCTGAGGATGCCTGCCATAGATGCAGGAGAAACGTCAGGAGAGAATGCTTCTGGAACATGGCAATGCATCCCAGAAAACTCACAACAACCCAGTTGTAAACATTGCTGCAGCTACACAGGTACAGATTGCCTCTTGGATAGAAAACCTTTGCAACTGACTGTGGATTTAACATCTAGTACTGCTTTTCTTGTTTTCCTTCTTGATTTCAGAAATTTTCAAAAAAGACGAAACCAACACCAAAAGAGCCTGGAAGTCTTCAATTAACTCACATTGAAAGCAAACCCCGGCTACTGATTAATCAACAAGATTTTTTTTAAAAAAGAAACAAAGAAGCTGAGTTGATTAATTTACTGATTGTGAACTTCATTGACCTATTTTTTTTTAACTGTCATCTCCTGGTGCCAAATAGTCAATGCTGCAAAATAAATTATGTTAAGTTGAAAAATAATCATGCAAAAGGCACCCATTTGCATAACTCACACAGGTTGTAAAACCCAGCTTCTCTTGCCAGAAATGTTGGATTATTCTGATGTGATGTTTCTTCATTATTTATTTTGCATTTCCAAGTATAAGGACCTTGTACATGAGCACCTATGCTATGCTTACAGCAGTATTAAATCAGCATGTGGGAGGTATGAATGGGTGCTTTGATGCAGAGGTTCAATTACCTTTCCCTCTACAACTGACAGAATTTGTAAATGGGAAAATCTGGGTAGGAAGAAAAAGGCAATTGAAGTGGTATTATGTGACAATAGTGCAATACTAGCTCATTCCTGAATTGCAACATTGCACAATGAAATTTGTAACTACATATGAAATGCATGGCTAAATCTGAAATACGTATTTTCATGTGCAATGGCCACGTGCGTGAAATGGCACTCTAAGCACAATTCTGATTGTACAACATTGCAATGAGACAAGACTTTTGCACTGGACTCCAGTGCTCTGTGAATGCTGGCTTCGTTTCAATGATGACTGAAAAAACAGCTGCTTATTTAACCTTTTGTTGTTGTTCATTCGTTTCCAGCTCTTCGTGACCTCATGGACCAGCCCACGCCAGAGCTCCCCCCCCCCCAGCTGCTTCAAAGTCAAGCCAATAACTTCAAGGATGCCATCCACTCATCTTACGGGCATCGAATTGTGGCTTGGATGTGTAAGCCGCCCTGAGTCTCCTTCGGGGTGAGAAGGGTGGGGAAAAAGTAAACCAAATAAATAAATAAATAAAAAGCTTGCCCTTGGTTGGCCCCTCTACCTTTTTCCTTCCATTTCCCCCAGCATCACTGTCTTCTCTAAGCTTTCCTACCTCCTCATGATGTGGCCAAAGTACTTCAACTTTGTCCCGAATATCCTTCCCTCCAATGAGCAGTCGGGCTTTATTTCCTGAAGTATGGACTGATTGGGTCTTCTCGCAGTCCAAGTCACTCTCAGCACTTTCCTCCAGCACCACAGTCCAAAAGCATCTTCGCTCAGCCTTCCCTATGACCCAGCTCTCACATCCGTAGGTGACTATGGGGAATACCATTGCTTTAACTATGCGGATCTGGCCAGGGTGGTCCATGCCTTAGTCACCTCCAGATTGGACTACTGTAATGCGCTCTACGTGGGGCTGCCCTTGAAAACAGCCAAGAAATTCCAAATGGTCCAACAGGCGGCAGCCAGGTTGTTAACTGGTGCTCCTTACAGGGAGAGGTCAACCCTCCTATTCAAGGAGCTCCATTGGCTGCCGTTCATTTTCTGGTCCCAATTCAAGGTGCAGGTCCTTACCTACAAAGCCCTAACCAGTTTGGGACCTGCCTACCTGCGTGACTGCATCTCCGTATATGAACCCACACGATCTCTCCGATCATCTGGAGAGGCCCTGCTCACAATTCCACCTGTGTCGCAAGCGCGATTGGTGGGGACGAGGGACAGGGCCTTCTCTGTGGTGCCCCCCCCCAACTCTGGAACTCTCTCCCCAAGGACATCAGACAAGCCCCAACATTGGCAGTCTTTAGGAAGAGCTTGAAGACGTGGCTGTTCCAGTGTGCCTTCCCAGAATAGGAAACTCCAAGCATCATGTCCCAAATGCACTTTACTAGAGATTTAAGATTGTCTGCACACCGCACCTATCTCCAAAAACCTATCCATTTCACCTGTCATGTCCAGCATTTTTTAAAAAAATTAATCATTACATTTGGCCTGGCCTTCGTTTTTAAATGCGTCGTGGTGTTATTGTCTAATGTTTATTGCTATTGTTTTAATGTTTATTGCTTGTTTTTTGAGTTTATTTATTGTTGTATTTGTTATGCTGTTGTTTTATTGATGTGTTGGGCCTTGGCCTCTTCTAAGCCACACTGAGTCCTTCGGGAGATGTTGGCGGGGTATAAATAAAGGATTATTATTATTATTATTATTATTATTATTATTATTATCTTCGTTGCCAGTGTGATGTCTGTACTCTTCACTATTTTATCGAGATTGGTCACTGCTCTCCTCCCAAGAAGTAAGCGTCTCCTGATTTCCTGGCTGCAGTCTGCGTCTGCAGTAATCTTTGCACCTAGAAATACAAAGTCTGTCACTGCCTCCACATTTTCTCCCTCTATTTCCCAGTTGTCAATAATTCTTGTTGCCATAATCTTGGTTTTTTTATGTTTAGCTGCAGCCCAGCTTTTGCGCTTTCTTCTTTCACCTTGATTAGAAGGCTCCTCAGCTCCTCCCCGCTTTTGGCCATCAAAGTGGTGTCAACTGCATATCTAAGGTTGTTAATGTTTCTTCCAGCCATTTCCCCCCCCAGCCTTGCATTCCTCAAGCCCTGCACATCACATGATGTGTTCTGCATACAAGTTGAATAGGTTGGGTGAGAGTATACAACCCTGCCGTACGCCATTCCCAATCTTGAACCAGTCAGTTGTTCCATGGTCAGTTCTTACTGTTGCTACTTGGTCCTTATACAGATTCCTCAGGAGAGAGACAAGGTGATTTGGTATGCCCATACCACCAAGAACTTGCCACAATCAAAGGTTTTAGAGTAGTCAATAAAACAGAAATCCATGTTTTTCTGAAACTCCCTGCCTTTCTCCATTATCCAGCAGATATTGGCAATTTGTTCACTTAAACCTTTGTTGCCTATTATTTATTCCAAAAATCCCATGCATGTAATTTTAAACTGTTTCAACTTTATAAAGCCATTTGTTAAGTTGTTTAATATGCTTTTAGGCTGGTTTAAATCATGCAGTTGTTTCAAGCTGCTTGACATATATGGCATTCAGTGGTCACATGCTACGATGTGGGATATAAACAAACAGCAAACTTACCCAATGGTGCAGCCTGCCTCTGCCTCCACTGTCCAGACACAATTGAGGTTGTGGTCATAGGGTGTGGGATACCCTGGAGACAGGATCCTTCCTGAGGTTTCGCCTTTGATACTGCCCCCACATTCCGCTGGAAGATGAGACATCAGCATTCAACAAACTGGCTTAAAATGTCATTGAATCATAAAGAGTTCAAAGAGACCCCAAGGTCCAACAGTTCAACCTCATAGATGACCTTCCAGTCTCTGTTGCACCGGGACTGTGGCGCAGAAGGCTGGGAGTCAGCTGCATTAAGATCACTACTGACCAAAAGGAAATGAGTTCAAAGCCAGCCTGGGTCGGAGTGAACTTCCGACCAATTTGTGTAGCTTGCTATCGACCTTTGCAGCCCGAAAGACAGTTGCATCTGTCAAGTAGGAAATTTCAGTACCGCTTTGCGGGGAAGCTAATTTACGATACAATAAAAATCTCCAGCAAGCATGCAAAGAATGAGGAAGTACTTCATCAGTGCCACAAATGGACGGTGAAGTGACAGCTCCCCTAGTGGTCAGAATACCCTCATGAAAAAGCTGGAATGTTAAATGACCTCTGTGTGTCTGTGTCTGTATGTGTATATGTGTGTAGGTATATATGTAGGTGTGTATATGTGCATATTTGTGTGTGCTTGCGTATATATATGTGTGTGTGTGTCTGTATGTGTGCTTGTGTATATGTATACAAATGTATATGTATATATGGTTTATTCCGGAGGGGGGGGGGGGTTAAAGTCCATTCTGCTGGTTTTTTGTGTGTTTTTAGGGGTGATGGTCACTGGTTGGCCTAACAAGTATATTGTGTTCAAATTTGGTGTCAATTCACTCAGTGGTTTTTGAGTTCTGTTAATCCCACAAACGAACATTACATTTTTATTTATATAGATTGTGTCATGCCTGATGTTAGCCACCTTGAGTCCCTATGTTGGAACAAAGGTGGGATAAAAATAAAGTAAGTAAGTAATTAAAATACGTGACAAATAAAACAATGAAAATGTACACAATTGTCATTTCTTGTCCTTCCTCCAGGTAGAATTCTGAAAGTATAGAGTAAATGCTCTTGTACAGAGGAATGTAGCCAAGCTGTTAAAACAAGATATTGCCAGAAATGGAGAGCTTGATTTGTTTCCTTGCAGTATACTAAAAGAGACAAACAGCCTTGTTTCCATTGATCACTTAGTTAACCTGAAGGTTATTGGAAAAGGGGTGGCGTGGAACCTGAAATGGGAACAACAGCAATTAAAAACACTACCGCTGGCTTTTAAAACAAGAATGCATGGAGTGCTAGTAAGTAAATCTTCTGGAAGAGCCCTGCTGTAGATCAATTCCTCATTTCAAGAACTTGTGTTCATTTCCTAGGAATGTAGTTTTTTAGTTGTTGCAAAAATCCATCTCCTTGGTAAGACGTTGACATGCCAAGGAACGTGCTGACTGAAGGGTTCTGGGCGTTGTAGTTTGAACAGGCCACATTTGGAAGCTCAGGCAAGGTTTTCTGGTGAATCATTTTGTCATTAAAACCAAGTGAGCCATTACAGAAAACCTTGTCACTCCGGCAAAGGCCACATTTCTAGGAGATGCTAGCTTTGATACCAGGGAGACAATGAACTTATTTTAGTTTTATTTTGAACTTTAAAGAATTAGTTTTAGGCAAAGGGTTATGCACTTTTGAATAAGCCCTTCAAAGCTCGAACAAAAATTCAGAAGGAAATTGTCTGTCTATTCAAATACAAGCCACTGAATGTCCCTAGGCATGTTGATTAGGGCTGGTCAATTCGTTTCGTTAATTCGTAATTCGTTAAAAAAATCGTTAATTTTTGAATTACGAAACGATTACAAAACTTTTTTTTTAACCTGGAAGTGTTTTTAAATATCGAAACGGCAGGCGCCAAAAAATTTTGTATTTCCGTCCATTTCGGAAATACGTAAGATGGCCGCCTGCCGATGCTTGCTGGGAGCTCTCCTCTCTCGGCGCCGGCTGAGCAAGCGAGAGGGCGAGCGAGAGGGGCGAGCGAGAGACTACCTGTCATCTCTCTCACACACACCTCTCACTTTCTCTGCCATCTCTCTCTCGCTCTGTCTACCTATTGTCTCTCACTTTCTCTCTCTATCATCTCTCTCAGGATCTAAATAACACAGCTAACCCAGGCATGGGCAAACTTCCTTCAGCCCTCCGAGTGTTTTGGACTTCAACTCCCACAATTAAGCAGCTGAGGGGGAATAGGAAGGGGTCTGAGGTTGTTAGGAATTGTGGGAGTTGAAGTCCAAAACACCTGGAGGGCCCAAGTTTGCCCATGCCTGAGCTAACTGGAGTCATAGCATTGAGCTATGTTGTTTGGGGAGGCACCCACTCTCTTTGGAAGAGAAGGCGAAAGTCCTTGTCAAACTACAACTCCCAGGAGTCTGTAGCATTGAGTCATGTAGAACTCCTTTCGTTCTTCAGTGGAGATGCATGAAAGCGGCGATGGCAGATCTTTTGAGAGGGGCGGGCAAGCGAGCGGCGAGCGAGAGGGGCGAGCGAGCGGCGAGCGAGAGGGCCCGCCAGAGTGAGTGCCTGCCTTCCCTCCTTAATAATAATTTTAATTTCTCCTCCCTATTCTACTAAATTAATAATTAAATTTAAAAAATATTTAAAAAATATTTTAAAAAAAAGGGCGCCATCTTTACAAAATGTTTTGTAAATATTTACGAAATTTCGTAAATACCGAACTTTTTTTTTGGAAAATTTTGTAATTATTTTAAATATCGAAACAAAAAAAAACCCCAATTACAAATCGATTTTAGAAACAAATTTTTGCGTTGTTACCCAGGCCTAATGTTGATGGTAATGGCAGACCTTCCTGAAGTTACGGGCATTCACACAAAGAGGGGAGTCATACCTACGCAGATGGGGAGAGGTTGATCCCAAGCCCGACGCTCCCCAGTTAAGCAGGCGAGGACTCGGCTTCCTCTCAGCGTATAGCCAGGGTCACAGTTAAAGGAAACTGAGCTTCCTGCAAAGTGTCCCTCATCATGGACTTTGTAGCCAAACTCAGGGACGCCAGGATCTTCACACTTGATCAATTCAAAACCTCAAAGCAGAAGAAAAGAGCAACTGGTTAGTTGGGAAATTTGAGCCCAGCCTTTGTCTTCTCATTGAGTTGGGACTGCTGATGCTCCAGTTTTATTTATTTATTTATAATTCAAACTTATATGCTGCCACTCCCCTGGGGCTCGGAGCGGCTTACAAGAACAGGCTAAAATCTAACACAATTTAAAAACAATTTAAAACAATTTAAAAACAACAATATCAGAGATCAAAGGTCTGTCGAAACAGATATGTCTTACATGCCCTGTGGAAAGCTGATAGGTCCCGCAAGGCACGGACTTCAGGTGGCAGAGTATTCCAGAGTGATGGTGCCACTGCTGTGAAGGCTCTGTGTCTGGTTGCTGTTAGACGCAAGGTCTTGACACTGGGAATTTCCAATAGATCTTGGTCCTTAGAACGGAGGGATCTCTGGGGTTGGTAGGGGGTGAGGCGGTCCTTCAGGTACATCGGCCCCAGACCATGCAAGGCCTTAAAGGTGAGTACCATCACTTTGAAAGTGATCCGGTGCTCAATTGGTAACCAATGCAGCTGCAGTAAGATTGGTGTTATGTGGCATCTCATCGGAATTCCCGCAAGAAGCCGAGCAGCTGCATTTTGCACCAACTTGAGCTTCCGGATCACCGACAGAGGATCAGACCTAGAGCAATGTAGAGGGCGTTACAGTAGTCCAGTCTTGAGATGACTGTAGCCTGGATCACCGTAGCTAGGTTGTCCCTGGACAGGTAGGGGGCCAGTCGTTTAGCCTGCCGTAGATGAAAAAAGGCGGTTCTGCTCACGGTGGAGACCTGGGCCTCCATCGCCAGCAGAGGGTCCAAAAGGACTCCCAGACTCTTTACCAATGATGACGGGTGTAGTTCTAGAGTTTCATGTGTCTCTGGAAAGTTCCAGAGTTTCATGTGTCTCATAAGTGCCAAACATTTTTGCACAGAATTATCATTATTTAAGAGTTGTGTGCAATACCAATGCTTCACTAACTCTTTCAAAGAAGAAGAAAAGAGAGCAAAGTTGACTATATAAAACAGAGGTTCTCAACCTGTGGGTCCCCAGATATTTTGGCACTCCCAGAAATGTTTGGCACTCCCAGAAATCCCAACAGCTGGTAGACTGGCTGGGATTTCTGGGAGTTGTAGGCCAAAACATCTGGAGACCCACAGGTTGAGAACCACTGATATAAAAGATGCAACCAAAGTGGATGCATCAGGTGGTAAAGCTTTCTGGTTAGATTTCCAGGCAGTCATGATCTATTTTTGGGAAATGTAATAATATAATAATAAACTTTATTTATACCCTGTCACCATCTCCTCGATGGGGACTCGGAGCGGCTTACATGAGGCCAAGCCCAAACAACAATTACAATGTATTGTCGAAGGCTTTCATGGCTGGAATCACTAGGTTCTTGTGGGGTTTTTTTCGGGCTATAGAGAGCCTCTAGAACATGGCTCTATAGCCCGAAAAAACCCACAAGAACCTAACAATTACAATAAAGAAAAACCGAAAACGCAAACCGAAAACGCGAACAATAAACAACATCATAATTACATAAAACATGTGAATACAAAACAATATAAAATTACAATAAGCACATACACATAGGATCCTTATAACCGAGCCCATCTAAGCAGTGTATTTGTTTAAGGCCAAGTCTATAGGTTGTCAACTAAGGGCTCATGAGTTAAAATTTGACCTATTAGCTGGCTTAACATAGAGCCACATTGTTCGACCAATTTAACCTACACTCTCACACCTGATCTTCTAGGTCTCAAGAGAGAGAAGACACTGTTATAAAAGATTGAACAGTCTACGAAGGAGCAAACTCACATTTTTCAATTCTGAATGCACAACTAATTCATTATATAGCCATTTATTTTCAAAAAGGGCCGGTAAAGTTAAAGGTTTCCCCCTGACATTAAGTCTAGTCGTGTCCGACTCTGGGGGTTGGTGCTCATCTCCATTTCTAAGCTGAAGAGCTGGCGTTGTCTCCTAGGTCATGTAGCCGCCCTGAGCACTGTTATCTTCGAGCAGAAGCGGTACCTACTGATCTACTCACATTTTCATGTTTTTGAACTGCTAGGTTGGCAGAAGTTGGGGCTAACTGCGGCAGCTTACCCCGCTCCCCAGATTTGAACCTCCAATATTTTGGTCAGCAAGTTCTGCAGCTCAGCGGTTTAACCTGCTATGCCACCGGGGGCTCCTTTACATTCTAGGCAATAGTTATTAGATTCCATGTCAGTTTGGTTGAGGACTTTAAACCAGCATTTTCCAGTCTTTGGTCCTCCAGGACTTTAGCTCCTGGAATTCCTGACAGTTGACCAAGCTGGCTGGGGCTTCTGGGAATTGAAGTCCCAAATATCTGGAGACCCAAAGACTGGGAGCCACTCTTCAAGTTCACAGGAGCTACCTATGGTACTGAAACTATTTGGGGAATAGGATTCAATACAGTGGCAAGCTACTTCAGAGTAAAACTGGTTAGGCTCCTTTGTTATTTAATTCTTTTGATGCTTAGTGCATGAAGGCCCTGGACCCGATTTTTCAACTCTAAAGTTCTCTTCAGTTGAAACATTCACACCTAGCTCCAGCAGGCAAGAGTCCTTTGTCCCACCCTGGTCATTCCACTGATAAATAAACCCCTTTTCCTAGTTCCAACAGACCTCACTACCTCTGAGGATGCTTGCCATAGATGCAGGCGAAACGTCAGGAGAGAATGCCTCTAGAACATGGCCATATAGCCTGAAAAACCTACAACAACCCTCTTCCAATTTCCCAAAGTGCCACTGCCTATACCCGGCCCTCTCAAACTGTTTTGGAAAAAAAAACCTGCTTCAGTATTCTAGTCATTTTTATCCTGAAAATTGTGCAAAAAAAAAAAAAAAGAAAGAAAAGAACATTCCTAAACAAACTCACTTTTGTTGTCACACTACACATTACCAATAACAATCACGAGAAAAGGATGAGCCAAATGGGCTTACCAATGTTGGAATAAAGCTATAGATAATCTTCAAGTAAGTATAGATGAACCAGACTGAATACACAGAAATGTGTTGCTACACAGAAAGGCAAACAATGGAATCTGCAAGGTTTTATTTTTTTTTTCCCTTTGGTGCTGTTTTGATGGTGTGTATTTTTAAACCTTTTAAAAAGATTGATTTTTATTTGAATCAATGTTTTAATCTGCTACATCAGTATTTCTCAACCTGGGGGGGTCAGGACCCCTGGGTGAGTCACACGGGGGTGTCAGAGGGGCCGCCAAAAACCATCAGAAAACACAGTATTTTCTGTTGGTCATAGGGGCTCTGTGTGGGAAGTTTGGCCCATTTATATCGTTGGTGAGGTTCAGAATGCTCTTTGATTGTAAGTGAACTATAAACCCTAGCAACTACAACTCCCAAATGTCAAGGTCTATTTCCCCCAAACTCCACCAGTGTTCACATTTGAGCATATTGAGCATTCATGCCAAGTTTGGTCCAGATCCATCATTGTTTGAGTCCACTGTGCTCTCTGGATGTAGGTGAACTACAGCTCTGAATTCAAGATCAAAGCCCACTGAACCCTTCCATTAGTTTCTGTTGGTTACGGGAGTTCTGTGTGCCTAGTTTGGTTCAATTCTGGGATTGTGGCGCAGCTGGCTGAGTGTCAGCTGCATTAAGATCACTCTGATCAAAAGGTCATGAGTTCGAAGCCAGCCCGGGTTGGAGTGGGTTTCCAACCAATTGTGTGTAGTCTGTTGTCGACCTTTGCAACCCGAAAGACAGTTGCATCTGTCAAGTAGGAAAATTAGGTACCACCTGAGTTACATTTAGCCTCAAGGAGTCTAGGATGCTAAGAGATAATAAATAGAAAGGTAAGAAAGTAGGTACATAAATGAAGCTTTCTACAAAAGTTGGGCTTTACCTTTCCTCTAGCTATTTTATTTCAGTAACAGCATGGCGTAGTGGCTTGGACATTGGCTCTGGAGACCAAGGTTTGAATCCTTACTCAACCATGGAAACCAACTTGATGGCCTTGGGTAAGTCACATTCTCTCAACCTCAGGGGAAGGCAAATTTTGTCAAGAAAAACCATGATAGATCCATCTTAGGATCACCATGATCTGAAAGTGTTTTGAAGACACACAATGAACTTAGCTTCGTTGTTATTTTTCAACCACTCTGTATAACATAGTAAGAGTCACCGCTGTGGGCACTGCTGAAAGGAAGCCTCCTGTTTTTCTGTACTTACTAGAAAACTGCAGTTCAAAGCCTTGACTTGTGTTGTTGCCATCAGTGATGAAGTCAAGCCACATGGTGCTGGAGGTGCTGTTGACGCTGATCCCCAGCATCTCTTTTCGGCTGAAGGAGCCCAGGAGACGGGCAGAGTTATTGTTGCCATCATAAATCTGAAAAAGAGAGGAGGCAATGCAAATGAAAGGGGCACTTTTCCATCCAGCCTTACGCAGTGCTGGGCTTGCCCACCCCCCAAGTTCATCTCTGGGTGATATAGACTCCTTTCCTGTCTTCCTTGCTGACATATCTTAGAGTCTGTAACTTGCTTATTACAAATAAGGAGATCCTTGTGATTAAACTGCTTTCTTCCAATAACTTAGGCCTTGTCTACCCAAATTCAACCAGTCATTCAACCTGGATGTCCACATGATGGCTTATTTAAAGGTGCTCTGAGGGGGATTCAGAGCGCCTTTAAACATCAGCAATAAATCAATGCCATAAAACATACAATTAGATAAACATTTACATTAAAAACACAGAATCAATACATCAAACAATTACATCAAATTAAAATCGTGTCGTCCAAGGTCATAGTCCAGAGCCAATCCAGTTGTCATTGAACAGATTCTACATTGACTTATTGCACTGCAGTTTGGTCACATAGCCATGTTTTAACTTGCTTTCCGAAGGCAAGGAGAGAAGGAGCTGATTGAATATCACTGGGGAGGACGTTCCACAGCTGAGGAGCCACTACTGAGGCCCTGTCTCTTGTTCCCACCTACCGTGACTACGAAGGAGGTGGGACTGAGAGCAGGGCCTCCCCAGACAATCTTGACCTCTTACATGGTTCATAGGAGATATGTTCAGACAGGTAAGCTGGGCCATAACTGTTTAGGGCTCTATAGCTTAAAGCCAGCATTTTGAATTGTGCTCAGTAGCAGACTGGCAGCCAATGTTGATGTAACAGGGGAGTGGTATGCTCCCTGTACGCTGCCCTGGTGAGCAATCTGGCTGCTGCCCTTTGGATCAATTGAAGATTCCAAACAGTCTTCAAGGGCTTCAGGATATAAGAAGAGCATGGACCACCTTGGCCAAGTCTGAATTCCCAAGTTATAGGCACAGCTAGCACTTAAGTTTTAATTGTGCGAATGATCCCCTGGCTACTGCCAAAACCTGATGTTCCATGCTCAGTGATGAGTCCAGAATCACTCCCGAGCTGCAAACCTGTGTCTTCAGTGGAAATGTAACCCCATCCAGCACAGGCTGTGTAAACCTATACCCTGTTTGTTATCTGTTTGGCCTTGCAACTGACCAGGAGGACCTCTGTCTTGCCTAGATTCAATTTCAATTTGTTTGCCCTTATCCAGACCATCACAGCTGCCAAGCACCGGTTCAGGACCTGAACAGCCTCCTTAGTAGCAGGTGGAAAGGAGTGATGAGTTTAGGACTTTCAACCTATGGTGTGGGATAAAATCATTATCACTCCTTCCTTTACCCTGGTCACATAACTGCCTTTGCTGATGTAAGAAAGGTGCCCAATGATGGCCATGAACTCTCTGACAGCAGCTGTAGGGGACATCCAAGCTAAGGTGACTATCCAGTAGGAATGGACCGGTTTCATCCCTACTTGATTAGCCTCTTCTTTATGGGCACATATAGACAAGCCCTAAGACATAATAACACTAAGTTATGACTGCATGCTACAAGGGATAATTTCACGTATTTTGTTTGTATGATTATCATTTTTCAGTGACCACTGGAGTGTTCTACTGAAGATCAGTCAAGGTAAGGCCATGGCCAAGAATCACATAACCTCCAATTTTGGAGGGACAGTCCTGATACATCTTCTACCATCTATTTTTTCAGTGGATTTAAACCCTTCCTTCCTTCCTTCCATCCATCCTTCCTTCTTTCCTTTCGCTCCCTCCCTCTCTTTCCCACTCTCCTCAACTGTTCTCAGTAGTTGCAAATTTAGTTCAAAGTCCAAAAATAGTTTGAACTCAACTTATTCAATGGATGAGAGGGAATCTTGTCCTTCCTAGTAGACTGGCAAAAACAAACAACTGTAGCCCCTTCTAGTTCTTCTCTGACAACCCTTTGTTACCTTGGCCACATTCTGATCTTGCTTGGCCACACATGTTCTTCACATGTCTATGGGACATCTGTAGAAATACCAAAGTGCTTGTTTATAAAGCTATTGTCCTCCCAACCCTGCTATATGCCTGTGAAACATGGACTGTCTACAGACGTCACATTCAACTCCTGAAACAGTTGCCTTTGAAAAATGCTGCAAATCTCTTGGGAATGCAGGCGGATAAATATCAGTGTGCTGGAAGAAGCAAAGGCCATCAGCATTGAAGCAATGCTCCTATACCATCAACTCTGCTGGACTAGCCACGTTGTCCAAATGCCTGATCACCATCTCCCAAAGCAGTTACTCTTCTCCAAACAGGAAATGTAATGTTGGTGGACAGGAAAAGAGATTTAAAAATGGGCTCAAAGCCAGCCTTAAAAATCGTGGCATAGACACTGAGACCTGGGAAGTTCTGGCCCTTGAGTGCTCTAACGAGGTCAGCTGTGACCAACAGTGCTGCAGAATTTGAAGAGGCATGGCTGGAGGGCGGAAAGGAGAAACGTGCATCAAGCTAACCCTGACCGGGACCGCCTTTCACCTGGAAAACAATGCCCTCACTGTGGGAGAACATGTGGATCAAGAATAGAGCTCCACAGTCACCTGCAAACTTACCACCAAGACACTGCACTTGGAGGACCATCATGAGGGATTGTCTAAGCAATTTCACCTGCGAGATCTTGGATAGTATATTTGAGATCAGCTGGCAGAATACGATTCTGCGGGCAAAAGATCATTTCTCCTGCCAGATGGGCCTTTTGCCTCATCCTAGCCCCCTACAGCTAACAGTTAGGGTTGCTTTGTTCCATTGCTCCTTTCCTACAAAACACTAGGGCTTGGGGTTGCTATGCCAATACAACTCCCAGTTGTAGAGTTTAGATGTTATGCAGTGTTTTTTATGTAATGGTTTTGCCATTCACCTCCACAGCAATGGTGCATGAACACAATCCCACCATTGAGTCCATGCACAGAATGGCTACTGGATGGCAGGGAGCCCATCACCTCCATTTTGGCTGCCATAGATATGTCGGTGGGAGCTTTATGCTTCACCAGCCATGAACAGAATCTCAGCCAGAAATTCAGACCAATCACCCACAATGTTATCTTTTTAAGAGGTGGGTGTTTTCTCCTCAGTGCTCTGTCTACATTCCCACTGGCGTTTAATTAAAACAACAACAATACCTCTGGACAGCAATCTTTTGAGAGCATTTCTCCCCCATCAAGTGTAAAGGAAGCTTGACTGCCAACCTCTATTTACAACTGATGAACTGCTCCGTGATTGTGCTTTTCTGCTTGGCAAGCCTGCAAATTCTGTTTGGGATTAAGCAATTTGGAAGGGAGCTGATTTCCAGCCATGCTGTTTATTCTAGCCTCACCATAAGCCTCTTCGCTACCATCAGCGGATGAGTCATTACCTTGAGGACATCCCCGGCCTCCAGGTTGAAAGCCCTGGCTTTGAGCTGAATTCCTTTTCCCGGCTGCGTCTGGATGGAGTAGATACATTCGTGATTGTTGTTGTAGTTGAGCGGATAGTTTGGGGACAAGAGGACTCCTTGCGTCCCGGTTACAGAAGAGCCACATTCAGCTAGAGAGAGAGGCAGAGTGATTAAATTTTAACATTCACAGGTCATGCTGATGAATTTTGTTTAAAAGAATGCAGGTGTAGACTTCAGTTTATCATCTCTCTCTGCTTAAATGCACACAAACACATCTGTAATGACTTGCATTGTGAATGTAGAAAGAGAAAGGGTCATTGCCAATGGCTAAGAGTTTTGTTTTGGGGGGGGGGGGGGGGGGGTTTGCCCTTGAGCAAGACCAAAAAGACTAGTATACTTTTCTCTCTTTTCGGGGTGGGCTTTGTATAATGCCTCACCCAAATGGTATTTTTGTACATACAACATGTCACCTTAAAGCAAAGTTTCTCAACCTGGGGGTCGCGAGGCGGAGGGGTTCAGAGGGGTCGCCAAAGACCATCAGAAAACACATATTTCTGATGGTCTTAGGAACCCCTTAGGCAGCAACTACAACTCCCAAATGACAAAATCAATCCCTCCCAATCCCACCACTATTTAAATCTGGGCGTATCGGGTATTTGTGCCAAATTTGGTCCAGATCTATAGTCATTTGGGTTCACAGTGCTCTCCAGAGCTAGGTAAACTATATCTCCCCCAAATCATTGTGAATTCCTTCCAATTTTCAGTTGGTCATGAGGGTTCTGCGTGGGAAGTTTGGCCCAATTCCAACGCTGGTGGAGTTCAGAATGCTCTTTAATTGTAGGTGACCTATAAACCTTTGAAAAAAGATGGTCAAGGTCCATTTCCTCCAAACTCTACCAGTGTTCACATTTGGGCTTATCGAGTATTTGTGCCAAGTTTCGTCCAGATCTACAGTGCTCTCTATATGTAGGTGAACTACAACTCCAAAACTCAAGGTCAACACCCACCAAACTCTTCCAGTATTTTCTGTTGGTCATGGGACTTCTGTGTATCAAAGCTGGTTCAATTCCATCATTGGTGGAGTTTATTATTTATTTACAACACTATTATTTATTTATTTATTTACAGCTTTTATATTACGCCCTTCTCACCCCGCAGGGGACTCAGGGCGGATTACAGTGTACACATATATGGCAAACATTCAATGCCAATTTTGACATACAACATATACAGACAGACAGAGGCTATTTAACTTTTTGCTGGCCGCCAGGGGAGCTGTTGCTTTCATCGTCCATCTGCGACACTGAGGAAGTACTTCCGCATTCCCCGCATGCTTTTTGCTGAAGTCTTTATGGCCTCATTTATTTATTTATTTAGTACACTTGTATACCGCTAATATCTCAGCCTAAAACGGCAACTCATTGCGGTTTACAACATTTAAAAACAACAATATTCCAATTAAAAATATAAAACACATACATATACAATACACAGTATTGGGCCACCAATACAGACCAATGCATCTCTTAAATTAAAATCATAATCCAATTTCGTTGTCTGTGATTGCCAGTCCTTGATCAGAGATTTCATCGCATCGGATTAGCCGAATGCTTGCTCAAACATCCATGTCTTGAGTTTTTTCCGAAATACTATCAGCGAGGAGGCTGATCTTATCTCTATAGGGAGGGCATTCCAAAGCCGCGGGGCCACCACAGAAAAGGCCCTGTCTCTCGTTCCCGCCAGCCGCACCTGTGAAGCAGGCGGGATGGAGAGAAGGGCCTCTCCCGAAGATCTTAGGGTCCTGGTGGGCTGATAGGTCGAGATACGTTCGGATAGATATGTTGGGCCAGAACCGTTTAGGGCTTTAAAGGCCAATGCCAGCACTTTGAATTGGGTCCGGTAGCTAATCGGCAGCCAGTGGAGCTGGTACAGCAGAGGAGTTGTATGCTCCCTGCGCCCTGCTCCTGTTAGTACCATGGCTGCCGCCCGCTGGACTAGTTGGAGCTTCCGAGCCGTCTTCAAAGGCAACCCCACGTAGAGAGCGTTGCAGTAATCAAGGCGGGATGTAACCAGAGCGTGGACTACCGTGGCCAAGTCAGACTTCCCAAGGTACGGTCGCAGTTGGCGCACGAGTCTTAACTGTGCGAATGCTCCCCTGGTCACCGCCGAAACCTGGGGATCCAGGCTCAGCGATGAGTCCAGGATCACACCCAAACTGCGAACCTGTGTCTTCAGGGGGAGTGCGACCCCGTCTAACACAGGCTGTAACCCTATACCCTGTTCGGCCCTGCGACTGACCAGGAGTACCTCTGTCTTGTCTGGATTCAATTTCAATTTGTTCTCCCCCATCCAGACCGTCACAGCGGCCAAGCACCGGTTCAGGACCTCGACAGCCTCCTTAGTAGCAGGTGGGAAGGAGTGACAGAGTTGGACATCATCTGCGTACAGATGACACCGCACCCCGAAACTCCGGATGATCTCGCCCAGCGGCTTCATGTAGATGTTAAACAACATGGGGGACAGTATTGAACCCTGAGGAACCCCACAAAACAAAGGTTGTGGGGTAGAACAGGAGTCCCCCAGTAACACCTTCTGAGACCGACCCTCGAGGAATGACCGGAGCCACTGCAAAGCAGTACCTCCGAGACCCATTCCCGCGAGGCGTCCCAGAAGGATACCGTGGTCGACGGTATCGAAGGCCGCTGAGAGGTCGAGTAGCACCAACAGGGACACACTCCCCCTGTCGAGCTCCCGACGGAGATCATCCACTAAGGCGACCAAGGCTGTCTCGGTACCATGCCCCGGCCTAAAGCCAGACTGTGCCGGATCCAGATAATCCGTGTCTACCAAGAATGCCTGGAGTTGTGAGGCCACCACACGTTCCATGACTTTGCCCAAAAAGGGGAGATTGGAAACAGGCCGATAGTTGACGAATTGAGTGGGGTCCAGTGATGATTTCTTCAACAGCGGTTTTATCACAGCTTGCTTTAAGCTGGCTGGAAATATGCCTTCCCGAAGGGAGGCATTAACCACCACCTTAACCCACTCGGCCAATCCCCCTCTGGCCTCCTTTAGAAGCCAGGATGGGCAGGGGTCTAGGATGCATGTGGTAGCTCTCATTCCTCCAAGCACCTTGTCCACATCCTCGGTTTGAACTAATTGAAATGAATCCGTCAAAATTGGACAAGCAGATGCTCGTGTTAACATCCTCAGAGACTGCCGTTAATATGGTATCCAGTCCAGAGCGGATCAAAGCGACTTTGTCTGCAAAGAACTGAGCAAAGGCTTCACAGCGAGCTGCCGAGTCATCAGGGCACCCATCCTGAATGGTGGGTTTTAACAGGCCTCTGACAACTCGGAACAGTTCAGCCGGACGGTTCTTTGCAGACGCAATAGTGGCCGCAAAGAAAGTTTTCTTTGCGGCTCTTATTGCCGTGGCATATGACCTTAAAAAGGACACAAACCGTGTTCGATTTGGCTCGCTCGGATCCGAACGCCACACGCCCTCTAGTTCCCTCTTCTTTCACTTCAACGCTGCCAGCTCCTCAGTAAACCAAGGGGCTGGTTTAGTTCGGCTACTTGAGAGGGGACGTTCTGGAGCGATCGTGTCTATTGCCCTAGTCATCTCCCCATTCCAGAGAGCGACCAGGGCATCAACAGGATCACCAACCGAGGTGGCGGGGAATTCCCCAAGAGCCATCAGGAATCCCTCCGGATCCATAAGCCTCCTGGGGCGGACCAATTTAATAGGTCCTCCACCTCTGCGGAGGTTAGGGGGTGCAGTAAGTCTAAAGCTGACCAGGTGGTGGTCGGTCCATGGCAACGGAGAGATGGATAACTCCTCAACACCGCCGCCTTCCTCCCATCCCTGACAGAAAACCAAGTCCAATGTATGTCCAGCACTGTGGGTGGGGCCAGATACTTGTTGAGACAGCCCCATGGTCGCCATGGTAGACATGAAGTCCTGAGCCGCTCCCGTTAGGGCAGCCTCGGCGTGGACATTGAAGTCCCCCAGCACAAGCAGCCGTTGGGACTCCAGTGCCAGGTCCGAGACCACCCCCGCTAGCTCAGGTAGGGAGACTGTAGTGCAGCGAGGTGGACGGTACACTAGCAGAATCCCTAATCTGTCCCGGTCACCCACCCTCAGGTGGACGCATTCAAAATTTGTTGACTGCGGGATGGGGGTCCTGGTCAGAAGAATGGAATCTCTGTAGACTACTGCAACCCCGCCTCCCCGCCCTCCGGATCTCGGTTGGTGCTGCACAGAGAACCCGGGTGGACAAAGCTGGGTCAAATTTACACCTCCCGCTTCGTCCAGCCAGGTCTCTGTGATGCACGCCAGATCTGCCCGTTCATCCAGGATTAAATCTTGGATGAAAGTTGTTTTACCATTGACAGTACTGGCGTTCAACAGCACCACTTTCAATCCCGAGGGACCGCCAACCCGGTTACACCAACTTACCATATCAGGAGACCGATTTGGGATTACTAATGTTGTTCTACGTTCCCTAGGCCGAATTAAAGGTCTCCCTTTCCCGTATCTCCCCTTCCCCACCACGACTTCTATGGGGGCTCCTCGGTTAACGGAAGCCTCTCCCTCCTCCATGACGCATTCAACATGACGCATTAACTCATAAATCAGTTAATTTAGCCTCCCCACACTTTAAGGTGGTACCTTATTTTCCTACTTGACAGATGCAGCTGTCTTTCGGGTTGCAAAGGTCGACAACGGGCTACACAATTGGTTGAAAACCCACTCCAACCAGGGGTGGCTTCGAACTCATAACCTTTTGGTCAGAGTGATCTTAATGCAGCTGATACTCAGCCAGGTTGCGCCAGCCGGCCCTGCCACGCGTTGCTGTGGCCCAGTCTGTGTATATGTGTTTGTGTGTGTGTATGTGTGTATATATATTTGTGTCTATGTGTATACATGTGTGTTTGCGTATATATATGTGGTTTTGCACATGCATTTTAATGTATTTTTTATTTTTTGGATTTTAAATCTCTTCTGCTGTGTTTTTCAGTGTTTTTATGAGTCATGGTCACTCTTTGGCCTGATAAGTGTATTGTGTCCAAATGTGGTGTCAATTCATCCAGTGGTTTTTGAGTTATGTTAATCCCACAAACTAACATTACATTTTTATTTATATAGATTTCTACTCCACCCTTCTCAACCCCCGGAGAGGGTACTCGGAGAGGCTCTTTAATTTTAGGTTGACTATAAAGGGCAATTACAACTCCCAAATGACAAAATCACACACACACACCCACCTCACCAGTATTCAAATTTCGGCATATCAGGTATTTGTGCTAAATTTGGTCCTGTGAATGAAAATACATCCTGCATAGCAGATATTTATATTACGATTCATAACAGTAGTAAAATTACAGTTATGAAGTAGCAATGAAAATAAATTTATGGTTGGGGGTCACCACAACATGAGGAACTGTATTAGTTGAGAAACACTGTCTTAAAGTTTTCTTTTAATCAAAATACAATTGCTGGAATTGTGGATTGGCTACTTAGTTGACATAACCAAGTAATGTCTCCTGTCCCATGCACCCCAATCCACCTTAAGAGCCAACCTCCAGATCAAGGGAAAGAGGTTGCGCATTTGCCAAATGGGACCATTGGAGGATCTTTATGCTCCTCTCTTGCCAGCAAACAAAGCTGATTCAAAGACTTGTGACAGGGCTTCTGCTTCTGATATTTGCAGCTTTGCTTGCTGTCAAAAGAATCATCCTCCTTGATTACCAGAATCTACATTCCCAATGAGGTGGCTGTTACAATGGGCTGGGAGCTGCTGGCTATTAAGGTGGGCTTTGGCTACATAGGATGAGTGAATACAGAGCCATTACAAATCTACAACTGGAGGCTACAAATTCTTCACTGCAGTACTGAATATCAGCCAATGTTTTCATCACACAAAAAAAGCATTTGCAAAAATGGTTTTTGCCCAAATTAAATTTTCATCCCGAAGTCCCCAAAAGTCTTGTCTCATCCAGCAAAGCAAAATAGTGGAAATGATTTATATCCCTAGGCCTGAATCCAATTGATATTCCCAACAAGAGCAGGTTCATATTTAATTAATTAGATGTATTGCAGTGTTGACTCATGATTCATTAATTCATCTAGTGGCCTTCCACTCTCTGAGACCACCAATAGGACCCAGCCCTTAAATCTATACACACTACACAGAGATGGAAGTGCTCACTTTGGTGCTTCTGGAGTTTCAATGATAGGCTACCAGCATAAACACCTTCAAGCCATGGCCAAAATCAGGACAAACAAGGGCCATTTCATGGAATTGTTGGTTGGCTTGAAGCTCAGTTGAGTGATTCTGAACACCAAATAACATATCCAACTCATGCAGGATGAGCTCCTGTCTGTCAGCTCTAGCTTCTCATGTGGGGATATGAGAGAAACCTCCCACAAGGATGGTAAAAACACCCAGGCAACGTCCTTGCAGATGGCCTATTCTCTCACACCAGAAGTGACTTGCAGTTTCTCAAGTCACTCCTGACATAAAAAAAAAAATCTTTTTGGATTTTCAAAGTGGCAGCTAGTGCTTTCAACGCCCATGAGGAGTCAAGTTTGGACTTCAAAGAGGCACAATCCAAAGTGCTGAACCTACCACAGGCATAAGGCTCAATGTGTTCAGTAGTTGCTTTAAAATTCAAGTTAAAATATAGTGCATACATCCTGTCAGTGACTTACACATGTGTAAGTACAGCCTATGTGTATTTGTGTATTATTTTTTGGGAGAGATACAGAGTTTATTCCCTTGCAGAGTATCATTCATTGCATCTTGAGTTTTGGAATTCTTTTTCCTCCAATGGTTGCCAACATATATATTTTTATTTAATTACTTATTAATCGCCCTCCATCCGAGAGTGCTCTAGGCGATTTACAGCTAAATTGTAAAAGATAAAATATATACATACAGAATTTAAAAATTAACAGAGATCGAATGCTCTAGTAAAAAGCCAGGTCTTAAGTGCTAGAGTAAAAGGCCCTAAGTCACGCATGGCTCTCATATAAGGCAGCAAGGAATTCCATAAGGCAGCGGCAGAAATAGAAAAAGCTCTGCGTCTGGTTCTTTCCAAGTGCACTTCTCTAGGACCCGGTATATAGAGTAAGTCGCGTTGGGCTGGTCGTTGCGACCTCCGATGATGGGAGAAGGAGAGGTACGATGGACCCTGGCCGTAAAGAATTTTAAAGGTCAGAACTAACATCTTATACAGGCCAGTTGGAAGCCAATGTAAATGTTGCAGCACTGGTGTTATATGGCATTTCATGGGCGTTCTTGTGAGTAACCTGGCTGCTGCATTCTGAACAATACGGAGCTTTCGCGTCGTAGACATCGGAAGGCCAACATACAGGGCGTTGCAATAGTCCAGCCTAGACGTGACCGTGGCATGGATGACAGTTGCCAGAGCCTCGTCAGATAGGTAGGGTGCCAGTTGCCTCACTTGTCGTAGATGGAAAAAGGCCTGTTTGCTGGCAGCAGTGAAGTGAGCTTCCATTGTCATCTGTGAATCCAGGACGACACCTAAGCTCTTAACAGTGGTCGATGGATATAGGGCAGCACCATCGAAGGTGGGTAACGGAGGAGTCAGACCTGCCGGGCGGGCATGCCAGAGAATCTCAGTCTTCGCTGGGTTCACCTTCAGTCTGCTAGCACATAGCCAGTTCGACAGAGCTTCCAGACATAGGGTGAAATTGTCTAGAATTGATGTTGCTCCAGGCTCCAGGTGCAGAAGGAGTTGGGTATCGTCCGCATATTGGTAGCAGTCCAGGCCGAAACTCCGAGCCAAACTAGCAAGGGGTCTAACGTAGATGTTGAAGAGAAGAGGGGAGAGAATTGCACCTTGGAGGACCCCACATAGGAGGGGGGAATCTATCGGAGACTTGATCCATGTACTCCACGTGTTGACTCCAGTTCCGGAGAAATGAGTTGAACCAATTAAGGGCCTGACCGCGAACCCCGACATGGCAAGACGGTGAATCATATGCCCAAGGTGAAGGGTAATGCCTCCAAGGCTCAACTAGAGGAGATGGAATATGGCAGGGAAGGAGGCAACCAAGCTGCAGGGACTGTTTCCTATCCCTCCTGCAGTTATCCAAAAAGAGAGAGGAAGAAAAGCAAAGGGGCTGCTGGTGGGGAGGTTAGACAAAGCTCAAAGAATGACTGCCCCAAATGAAACAAATGCACGTGTAACTTCTAAGCGCATATCACAAACAGAATTCTAGAAAGTGCTATATTTAGCTACTTATCTTAAACGCCCAACTTTTCTTTTGGTCTTTTTTCTTTACCCCTATTGTTTGGGAGACATGTTTGCATCCAAGGCAGACTCTGTCAGTCACTGCTATTCTTCTTTGCTTCTTTCTGAGGCAACAGTGAGAGTAAAACTCTCAACCCCACAGATGGCCAGCTCTTTGCCCATGTCACATTACGATATGGTATGTTGGGTTTCATCCCTAGACTGCACAAGTCTCCAGTCCTATACTTATATATAGGATTAGAGTGAGGGATTCCTTTCCCCACATTCCTATGTATTCTTTTCCCAGAAGGGGATTTCTTGCTTGCCACTATCTTCTCCCCTTTTGAAGATGTAGCAATGGAATCTCTGTGAGGAATGAGGTAACTTTCTCTTTAAAGGTGTTTTTATTGCCCTGGCTTGGCCATGTAGTGATTCTCCATTGCCTTCTCTCTGCTTTTGTCTCTCTTTCAGTAAGGATGCATTTTGCCTTTCTCCAGGCAAAATGTAGCTGCATGGATACTTTGGATATTTTATCCTTTTACCTTGCTTAGATGAGCTTAGTAAGCTAGTTAGCTCCAAGACTTTTTCTATCTAGAATGGATTTCTTTTTACTTCAATAAATATTTTGAACCTAATGTTCTCTTTCTGCAATCCTGTACCATCCTGTTGAATGGAAGCTAATCCTGACGCACCTCACGTTAGTTTGTGGCGCAGCTGGCTGAGTGTCAGTTGCATTAAGATCACTCTGACCAAAAGGTCATGAGTTCGAAGCCAGCCCGGGTTGGAGTGGGTTTCCAACCTGTTGTTGACCTTTGTAATTCGAAAGACAGTTGCATCTGTCAAGTAGGAAAATTAGGTACCACCTTAAAGTGTGGGGAGGCTTAAATTAACTAAAAGGACTCTCGGCAAGCACTCCAGCAAAAAGAATGCGGGGAATGCGGAAGTACTTCATCAGTGTTGCAGATGGACGATGAAAGCGACAGCTCCCCTGGCGGCCAGAAAAGTTAATAGCCTCTGTTTATGTCTGTATATGTTGTATGACAAAATTGGCATTGAATGTTTGCCATATATGTGTACACTGTAATCCGCCCTGAGTCCCCTGCAGGGTGAGAAGGGTGGAATATAAAAGCTGTAAATAAATAATAATAATAAATAATAAATTATGAAGTCTGCTTCTAGCATTCTGCTATATTTATGGTGGAATCACCCCAAGTGAGGGTTGTTTTTTGAGCCTAACAGCTCTGGTTCCCAACATGGTAGATTGCCCAAGCAAAATTAAAGCACGTGACCACCTACCAACACACCTTGGCAGAGGCGAACTCCACACACGCCGTCTCCCTCCCAGGCAGGTGATGCGCGAGACGCCCTCCAGCCGATACCCAGGGAAACATGAGAAGGTCAAGACATCTCCCACGCCAAACTGTAGGCCCTTGCGGATGCTGTAGGTGGGCACCTCGGGCTCATCACAAGGTTCTAGGTCATATTCTGACAGAGAGAACCAAGAGGTCATGGCATCCACAAACCATTCAGGAGGTGGCTGAACACTCCCTTTCTCATACCTGTCTTTATCCATGTCCTTGGAAATCTAGTAACTACCACAAACCGTGATCATAGCAAGTGAATTAAAATAAGGACCAGTTGTTCTGGTTGCAGAGATGAAACATATCCAATATACACAAGGAACAGTAGTAGTTAAGAACCAGTGGGAATGCAATTGAACAAATGAACTGGAAGTAGTTAATTATAGGTGCAGTAGAGCCTACTTTTTGAAAAAGATGGGCAAGGAGGAAGCTCTTAATTAAAGGCAGCATAGACCTGTGTCTACATAGCATTTTTTCACATGGGACAGACTAGCGTTGCAACTGATTTTTAATGAAGTCCTTTATATCAGGCAGTCCCCAAGACAGGTTCTATAGCAGTGGTTCTCAACCTGTGGGTCCCCAGATGTTTTGGCATTCAACTCCCAGAAATCCTAACAGCTGGTAAACTGGCTGGCCAAAACACCTGGGAACCCACAGGTTGCGAACCACTGCTCTATATGTTTGTTGTTTAACTTAATGTATTTGTAAGTTTTACTTATTTATTTATTTCGTATCAAAAGGATTGCATAAACAAGTATAAAACTGATAAAAATAGAAGAAGCACAAGCGGTTAAATATTTTTTGACCAAGAATGGGCAACAGTGACCGCACTGTCTGCAGCTTGAAACAATTCTTCCTCTGTACATAAGGCAGGACATTGTAGACAAGCATACAGATGCGGAGTTTCTGCTCCACAGTTGCACAAGGTGGAGGATTCTAGGACTAGGTAGTGCCATTTTGCCAGGTAGTCTTTTGATCTGCCTACTCAACTTCTGAGCCTGTTCAGGGACTTCCAAGTTGCCCATTCTTAGTTTGCCTCTGAAGGAAGACTCTCATTGGGGGGGGGGGGGCATCCAATTGGGATTTCTTGGTTTAGCTTCCCAGAGGGATACTCTTGCTGTTACTGGGGAAATGTTAAGAGGAGTGGTGGTTCTCATGAAGCTTTTCCTTGATTTGAGTCTACTGGAAGGAGGTTGATAGCCAGGGATGGCTTTTACAGTGTTCAACCTTATTTCAACCTTATTTCTCTAACAGTTAGCAGCAACTTCCCATTGCGCACCGGCGGGGGGGGGGGGGGGGGGGGAGGGGGCAATGGCAGCTAGCTTGTAGAGTTTATCAACAGCTGCAGGTTTGAGACATCCTGTGATTATTCAGCATGTTTTGTTTAGTGCTATATTCACCTGCTTCGTGTGGGCAGACTTGTGCCAAACAGTAGGCTTGGTTGATCAAGAAAATAATTGGTTCTAAACTCGTTTCGTATATAGGGGGCGCTGGTGGCTCGATTTTGAAATTATTTCTGAAATTTTCTTTAAAAAAGGATCGGAAATACCAGGAAATACGAATCGCTTCCTTTGTTTCGTTAATGGAAGGTGCTCCTCCCTCCCTCCAGAACCATTAAAATCTCGCAGTTTCCCTTCCTTCCCTTGCGGTGAGCTTCTCTCACCTTTCCTTTCCTTCCCGGCAAGCTGTCAGTCATGCAGAAGGGAGAGGTAGGCATGGCCAAGCACAGCCCTCCTTGGAGGCCTCGCCCCCAACGACCTGCAAAGAGCGCTGTGCTTGGCCATGCCCACCTCTCCCTTCTGCATGATGGACAGCTTGCCAGGAAGGGAAGGAAAGGTGAGAGATTTTAAAACTAACACTTTTAAAATCTCTCACCTTTCCTTCCCTTCCTGGCAAGCTGTCAGTCATGCAGAAGGGAGAGGTGGGCGTGGCCAAGCACAGCCCTCCTTGGAGGCCACGCCTCCAGCATTTACGATTCACTGCCAGAAGTCGTAAGGAAGATGGCAGACGCGGCTTCGATATGGCAAAAACACTTCCAGGTTGCTAAAACGCATCGATATCGCTTCTAAAGGTATTTTATTTACGATTTCATAACGATATTAGAAATTAATGAGCTGGATTAACCAAGCCTACCAAACAGGGCAGGCATACTCAGCAGTTGAGTAAGACAAGGCCAGGATTGATATTCTTATTAATTTTGGTTCTGGACCCCATGTGGGTTAAACCCTGTGCCAGCAGGACTGAAGACCGACAGGTCGCAGGTTCGAATCCAGGGAGAGGCGGATGAGCTCCCTCTATCAGCTCCAGCTCTTCATGCAGGGACATGAGAGAAGCCTCCCACAAGGATGATAAAAACATCAAATCATCCAGGCATCCCCTGGGCAACATCCTTGCAGGCGGCCAATTCTCTCACACCAGAAGCAACTTGCTCCTGACACGACAAAAAACAAACAAACCCATGTGCTGCCTGTAAGTTTCTGCAGGATGTTATCGCATGCAGGTACTTTGTGCTTGGTGTTCATCCAATGTTTCCTACGTGCTAGTGTTCAGTCTAAGGAAGTGGTTCTCAGCCTATGGGTCCTCAGATGTTTTGGGCTTCAACTCCCAGAAATCCAAACAGCTGGTGAACTGGCTGCGATTTCTGGGAGTTATTGGCCAAAATACCTGGGGACCCACAGGTTGAGAACCACTGATTTAAGGTGACACCAAGATATTTAAGATGGAAACAGTGTTCGAGCTCTTGGCCTTCCTGGGTAACTTTCAATTTCCTGTTTGCTTCATGGTTGCACAGTGGAAAGCACATACTTTGTAAGTCATAGCAGGTCATATACCCGGCCACGCGTTGCTGTGGCCCTCCGAAAACATAGGATTTGCAGACATGAAGCAATCTGGGCTAGGGAACTCCTCCCACCAAAGGTTTCCTGCTGGCTAGTAGAAGCCAGGCTGTTAAGGTGCAAGGTGGTATGGAAAATAAAGTAATGAGAAGCAGCCACTGAAGTTGCAAGGCTTTTCAGTTATATTCATGCTGGCCAAAACACTCAAAAAATCCTCTTTGAAACAGAGGCTGGGTGGCCATCTGTTGGGGGTGCTTTGAATGTGATTGCCCTGCTTCTTCACAGAATGGGGTTGGCCTGGATGGCCCACCAGGTGTCTCCCAACTCTAGGACTCTCTGATTCTATAGTCTTCTCTTCCCTTCACCTGTTTCCCACTTTCTTTCTTTGTTCCTTCCCTGCCTCTTCCTTTCCTTTCCTCTCCCATCCCTGCCTCCTTTCCCTTCCTTCCTCTTTCTTTCCTTCTACCTTTCCTTCCATTCATAATCTTCTCTTCATCAATCATTTTCTTCCTTTCTTCCCTCCTTTCCCATTCTTTCCCCTCCTTCCTCTGGGACAGTTTGTAAGGATTTTTTTGGGGTGTGTGTGAAAGGGGGGATGTGGAGCCCAAGTGGGAGAGTTGCTGGCCTTCTCATGGTTCGCATCCTCCCTTCACCCAATGCAGGGGGGGCGGGGCGGTGTGCAGCCACTTCTGCAGTCACGCTTGACTTGCAATCCTCTGGTCTTGGGGGAAGTGTTGTTGCCTGGTAGCCACGTGGGCCTCATGGAGCCACTGCGGTGGCTCCAGCTGCTACTGGGGCTTGCTTCGCCAAGCCCCCACCCCTCCGTTGGGCCAGCAACTCTCCCACTCAGGCTCCACATCCCCCCTTTCCGTTCCTTCCCTCTTTCCTTTCCTCTATCCCTCCCCTCCCCAAAATAAAAAGGAGTCTGCCTTCCTGCATGGAAAGGGACTCCATGGTGAGGCTTCTCTTCCGTCACAACGGTTGGTGCTTCATTCTTCTCGCGCAATGAGAAGAGGGGCTTTTGCGCATACGCTGTAAGGCATTTTTTCTTTTTGGGGAGTTTTAAGTAATTTTCCCTTCCTTTTTAACTTTTTTTTTTTGTTTGAAAGACATAGATCGAATTAGAATGTGTTTTGCTGCCAAATTTGGTGTCACTTCGTCCAGTGGTTTTTGACTTCTGTTAATCTCACAAACGAACATTACATTTTTTATTTATATCGATATATATATTCATGCATGCATGCATGCTTTGGATAGCACAGGGAAGGGTTACCACCCTTGTGGTGTTTGTTTTGCTGTCTGTGCCCCTGTTCAGAAGATCTCACCTCACTTTCTGTCCCTGTGATTATTGGATTTTGAGAAATGTGGCTTGTTGTGGAAACAAAGTTTTGTGATAAAGCTTCAGAGAAGACTCCTTTTCCCCATAATAACTCTTTCAGTAGTGATTTCCCCTTCCGAGGAGTAGATTTCTTTCACTTCCTGTTGTCTCACACCCCAGTTCTTAACTATGAGTCAGATGTAAGTTGGATGTTTGTAACTTGGGGACTGCCTGTATATAGAAAAGGGTAGGTATCAGACAGCCCTCCAGATCTGGTTGAACTGCAGTTCTTAGCAGCTGCAGCCGACAATGACAATAGTGAGAGCTGCTGGGCAAATTCTGCCTGGATTTTCCATGAAACAGTATCTATCCATTCTGGACAAAGCACCCCTTTTTGAAACAATTTCTGACGCATTTGCTGGAAAAACCTATCATCCCTACCGCTGCTCTGTTCCTTAAAGAAAGACACATTTTAGCACAGCTTGGAAGTCATTATCAGAGAACAGCAGGCTCTGAACTCTGGATGAGATAAAGAGGGCTCAGTATCACTGCATCCAAGCCTTAAGACCCAGTTCTGCATTTTCTGAAGCAAATGTTGGCAGGACTTAAACTATCTGGCACCCTCTCCTCCCAAAGGCAGTCTCGTGCCCATGCTCAGATGTAGGGGCTGGAGACAGGCAAGTGGCTCATATTGAAAGATTCCTTTGAGGTTCTGATGCCTACCTGAAAAGGTGATGTTGAAGCCCTCGTATGAAATGGAGAAGTCGGAAATGAAACGGATCTGAGCAGAGAAGTTCCCATAGAGGCCGGCACTGAAAGGGGCAGGCAAGCGGGAGCCGGTGAGTTGTTTCAGAGGTTGGCTGAAGCTGCCGTTCTCGGTGATCAACAGGTAGTCATGGCCGCTCTCCAGATGGAAGGTGTGGAAGGTGAAGAAGACACCTGTGGGGTGGCACAAATACAGGAGGGAGGCACAAGATCAAAGTTATTTGCTTGGGAAGATGGTCAGAAGAAGCCAATCACAGAAAAGGTCCATTTTGGATATTGACAAAGATACTGTACGTCATAGCTCATTAACACACCCATGACTTTGATGATTATCTTTTTCATTTTAAAAAGGTGATAGTGTTGTATCCCAGAGCAGGAATGCCTCTATCCTTAAACACCACATCAGTATAGTAAAATCAGCAAGCAGTTTATTGAAAGATATACAGTAGAGTCTCGCTTATCCATCATAAACGGGCCAGCAAAACGTTGGATAAGCAAAAATGTTGGATAATAAGGAGGAATTAAGGAAAAGCCTATTAAACATCAAATAATGTTTTGATTTTACTAATTAAGCACCAAAACATCATGTTTTACAACAAATTGACAGAAAAAGCAGTTCAATATATAGTAAAATTATGTAGTAATGACTATTTATGAATTTAGCACCAAAACATTGCAATGTATTGAAACAGCTGTGGATCGGGGGGAGGCAGTACAGAATGTTGGATGAGCAAAGGTTGGATAAGTGAGATTCTACTGTATATAAGCAAAGCAGTAAAAATGGCAGAAACAGTATAGTCCAAAGATACAAGATAGTCCATGAACTTCAAGGTACAAACACAAGATACAAGGATGCAAAATCCAGAGAACAAGACAGCATGGGAATCCAATACATGAAATAGGAACCTGGCAAAACTTGGAACATGAAACTAGAAACTCACTTAGAAACAAGACTGTCATGAAATTCCAACGTTGATGAGACTTGCAATAACACCTTTCCTTTTTATCAATATAAAGCTTTTCATGGCCCAAGAACTGAAAGGAAAGCATTCCGCTTGCCCTCACAACCAGATAAGGATTTCTTATCTTTCTTTACAAGCAAACAGATTGACCTTCACTGATCTTGAGAACTCTTGTCTCAGTTTACAAAAGTCTTGCTTTCTATCTTTACCCTCATTAAATTCGGCACCTGACAAATTATTCTCCAAAGACAGTTTCTCAGAGAAAGACTGCTGTGGGCCTCTCCCAGGAATCTGACCGTGTGAATCTGCAGGAGAAGCACTCAGTTCATGAGACACCTGCGGCCTCTCATAATAATAATAATAATAATAATAATAATAATAATAATAAACCTTTATTTATACCCCGCTACCATCTCCCGCAGGACTTGGTGTGGCTTACAAGAGGCCGAGCCCAAATACATCAAAGACAAAAACACAACAACAACAATGCAACAATAAATAATTCATAGCAAAGCAAAACTATAACAAAAATATCACGACGCATTTAAAAACCTGTGTCAGGGCCAAATGTAATGGTTAATTTTTTTAAAAAATGCTGGGCATGTCCAGGTGAAATAGGATGGATATTTTAGGGATAAGTGGGTGTGCAGACAATTCTAACTCTCTTGTAAAGTGCATTTGGGACAAATTGCTTGGGATTCCTTAATCTGGAAAGGCACATTGGAACAGCCATGTCTTTAAGCTCTTCCTAAAGACTGCCAACGTTGGGGCTTGCCTGATGTCCTTGGGGGGAGAGAGTTCCAGAGTCGGGGGGCTACCACTGAGAAGGCCCTGCCCTCGTCCCACGCAGGTGGGATTGTGAGCAGGGCCTCTCCAGATGATCGGAGAGATCGTGTGGGTTCGTATACGGAGATGCGGTCACGCAGGTAGGCGGGTCCCAAACCATTTAGGGCTTTGTAGGTAAGCACCTGCACCTTGAATTGGGCCCGGAAAATGAACGGAGCTCCTTAAACAGGAAGGTTGACCGCTCCCTGTAAGGAGCACCAGTTAACAACCTGGCCGCTGCCCGTTGAACCAACTGGAATTTCCAGGCCGTTTTTAAGGGCAGCCCCACATAGAGTGAATTACAGTAGTCCAATCTGGAGGTGACTAAGGCATGGACCACCCCGGCCAGATCCGCCTTCCTGAGGTACGGTCGCAGTTGGCGCACGAGTCTCAATTGTGCAAAGGCCCTCCTGGCCACCGCCAATGCCTGAGCTTCAAGCGTAAGTGATGAGTCCAGGAGGACAACCAAACTGCGGACCTGTGACTTCAGGGGGAGTGTAACCCCGTCCATCACTGGTTGCCACCCTATACCTCGATCTGGTTTACAATCAACCAGGAGGACCTCTGTCTTGTCAGGATTAATCTGCAGCTTGTTCCTCCTCATCCAGTCAGCCACAGCGGCCAGGCACTCGTCCAGCACCCGAGAGACTTCCTTAGAGTTCGGTGGAAAAGAGTAGTAGGCCTGGCCTTGACTCAGTCCCAGAAAAACCCTCATCCCCTTTGACATCAGACACAGGCCCAGGAAACCCTTCATCCCCATTTACATCTTGGATAAGCAAGACTGTACAGTAACAGTTAATAAAGTTGCCCTTATCTGAACCGATACCTGTTATGTTGTCTCCTTATTCCAGTGGATTGGCTGGCAAAGGACAATTTGGTCTGTTTTCACATATTTGAGGATTTTCTGACATGAATTTGGGGGAAATAATTGCTCCCAAATGGTGCCTTTGGTTTTTTTAAAAAATTGTGATATAGAGCATTGATGAATGGTTGGGAGCTTCAGAGATCACAAAAGAGAGTTTTATGCCCTGCTAACTGCATTATGGGCAGCTTTGTCTTATTCCAAGCATCATTCCCCATATTTTTGTAGGATGGTTCAGCTAAAAGTTGTGGGTTTTCTGAGACCGCCTAGTGAGATTAAGGGAGAGTCAAAAGCCGAGCCAGGAACTTCCAGATTTGTTCAGTCTCTTTGTGACTATGTTGTACCAGCTCATCCCAGATCAAAGCGCAAGGAAAAAGGACGTTCATATTAAACAGCTAGACTTCCAGCAGAGTCAGTTCACACACATTTAGCAAAATGGCATTTAATGACATAAAGGGATGTGCAAATCTGACAATAGAGGGGCAAGATGATTCAAAGTGTAATTACAGTTCGGAAAGAATCATTATTATTTTGGATGACATCTATCAGAATTTACTACGTCATCCAAAAAAAAAAATCCTTTCCAAGCTCTGGATATATATGGCGGAAAAAGCAAAAGGCTCCAAAGTACTCTTCCAAGTTTCATTTCCCATGATCCCTGGATGATGAATCTTGACACAAAAGACAGAGAAAGCATTAAATGGAAGGAACGAATAAGAGAAAGTCTTAAACATCTGATTAAAATGGATTCTTGCTTTTCATTTGTAGTAAAGCTGGTTCCAGGCAGAGACATTGGTCACGCTGGGTTCTGAGTTATCTACAATCTCTTACAAATATATTAGGATTTCTTTCTCTTTCTCTTTGGGGCATTGTAATACTGTAAAAATAAAAAAGATTTATTTTTAAATTGCAATTTTACAGCTCATTAGTCCATTATATAGATAAGTTCCTTTGGCCAAACAGGGAAAAAAGAAGCCCAAAGATTCATAGCTGCAAGGGAAACAGAAGCGTGTTATCACTGAACGTGCCAAAATGGGAGTAAAACCCTGGGCTAACCTCAAATTACTCATGTTTACTATCTTTCTGTATGTGGGATCAGCTGTATCATAAAACTTCTCCTTTACTCCAGTATTTCCAATGAAATGGGCCCAGGCTTAGGATATCTGATGGAAAGTGCTGGGACACAATGGGATTATCCAAAGTGCATTAAAAGTGTCGAAGGCATACTGAAAGTGCCCAATGTGAATTGGAAGTATGCAATACATATTTTTGCAAACAGGGAGTCTGTCCAGACAGTACCTGTACCCCAGGAGCTTCCACAGCAAACAGGAGGGTGGATAGATGCCATTCCCTGTAAACGTGGAAGCAATAAGGAAGTAATGCTACCCCTCTATTCTGCTTTGGTTAGACCACATCTGGAATATTGTGTCCAATTCTGGGCACCACAATTCAAGAGAGATATTGACAAGCTGGAATGTGTCCAGAGGAGGGTGACTAAAATGATCAAGGGTCTGGAGAACAAGCCCTATGAGGAGCGGCTTAGGGAACTGGGCATGTTTAGCCTGAAGAAGAGAAGGCTGAGAGGAGATATGATAGCCATGTATAAATATGTGAGAGGAAGCCACAGGGAGGAGGGAGCAAGCTTGTTTTCTGCTTCCTTGGAGACTAGGACGCGGAACAATGGCTTCAAACTACAAGAGAGGAGATTCCATCTGAACATTAGGAAGAACTTCCTGACTGTGAGAGCCGTTCAGCAGTGGAACTCTCTGCCCCGGAGTGTGGTGGAGGCTCCTTCTTTGGAAGCTTTTAAGCAAAGGCTGGATGGCCATCTGTCAGGAGTGATTTGAATGCAATATTCCTGCTTCTTGGCAGGGGGTTGGACTGGATGGCCCATGAGGTCTCTTCCAACTCTTTGATTCTATGATTCTATGATTCTATGACTCTATGAATAGGTATAGAAGGCAAAAAGCGTGAGATTTCCAGGTGCAAAAATATTGCAGTTTTGAGCCAAACATGTGGATTGTCACATGTCTGTATGTCCCTGAAATCGGAAATCACTGGACTGTTTATCTGAATTTGTTCCTAGGTTTTAAATGTTTGTTCCTGAATGGTCAGTTCCTAAAAGGAAGGTGACACTTGAGTAGAAGGCAAAAATTTTGCTTATGTGCCAGAAACTGGCTGCCGATCCAGTTCTGAGCACAATTCAAAGTGCTGGTTTTGACCTACAAAACCCTATACGGTTCCGGCCCAGCATCTGTCCAAACGCATCTCCTTCTACGTCCCGCCTTGGAGTTTAAGATCTTCTGGGGAGGCCCTGCTCTCAGCCCCAACTTTATCACAAGTGAGATTGGTGGGGACGAGGAGCAGGGCCTTCTCGGTGGTGGCCCCTCGCCTGTGGAATTCACTTCTCGGTGAAATTAGGTCATTGACATCCCTCCTCTCTTTTAGAAGGAAACTAAAAACATGGATATGGGACCAGGCCTTTGGGTAATCTGGCAGATAGATAAAGGACAATGGCGACTAGAATTGATAGGATTTGACAATGTGGAATTAGATTGGTTTTATTGATTGTGATATATAACTTGTTCGTTTTAATTGTTTCGAATTGCTATTGATACATGTTTTATCTTGTTGTTGTTGGCATCGAATTGTGCCTTTTGTAAGCCGCCCTGAGTCCTCTCTCGGGGGTTGAGAAGGGCGGGGTAGAAACGCGCAAAATAAATAAATAAATAAATAAATAAGAGGTTTCGTTCCAGAACATCTGGGGAGTCACAACTCACCTTGGTGAAAGCAAGGGCTTTTCCACACCAAATGATTGCAATGCTATGATTCCACTTTAAGTGGCACCATCTTATGGGTTTTGTAGTTTGCTAAAGCACTGGAGTCTTCTTAGAATTCTAAATTTGCCCTCCTAAACTGTATATCCCAGAATTCGATAGGTGTTTCCACAGCAATTCATCTAGAATATAGTGCTATACTGGGTAGCATGTAAGGGTAGCAGTGGGGCACCGTCACATTTCCCATAATGCAATCTCTAGTTGGCAGGGAACACCTTAGTGGCTGATGTTGGCATCATTCCTCCCTCCTACAATCTGATGTAGAAAAAAGGGAGACATAATCTCAGGGTGCATAAAAGAAGGTCTTATTTTTGAAAACAGCCCAATAGGGGGGGAAAGGGAGAAGGAAGGAGGGAGGGAAGTGAAGGAGTGAGAGGAAAGAATGAAGGGAAGAAGAAAGAAGAATGGAGGAAAGGAGATAGGAGAAAAGACAGAGGGAGAGAGGACAGAAGAAAAAGGAAAGAAAGAAAGAAAGAAAGAAAGAAAGAAAGAAAGAGGATGGAAGAAGGAAGAAACAGAGAAGAAGAAGAAAAGAAGGAAAGATGGGAAGAAGAAAGATGGGAAGGAGATCGGGGATAAAATAAAAATAAATTTATAGCCCACCTTATTTACCCGAAGGGACTCAGGGCCAATCGCAAATAAATAAATAAAATGTATTTATTTACTGTACTTATACCCCATTCTTCTCACACCCAAAGGGGAACTCAGGGCGGCTTACAAACTATGGCAATAAGATCCATACAGTAACAATATCAGTAAAACATAATATTGTAAAACTAAAAAAAAACACCAAAGAAATATCAATTAAAATAGTCTTTCAAACGATTAAAACACACCAAACATATCAAAAGTCTAGCACCAACTGAGCTTTGTAAACATTGAATCAAAAAAGACACAGAAAGAACAGAGGGAGCGAAGGAGGACAGAAGAAAAGAAGAAAGAGGATGGAAAGAGGAAGAAACAGAAGGAGAAGAAAAGAAGGAAGGAAGGGAAGAAGGGAGAAAGCGAGATTTCTTTTAAGGGAATCAAATTCAAATATGATTTACAAGGATTGCCCAAAAGTGCCTCCTAAGCTGATGGCCCTTAAAAAAAAATCCGGCAGCTTGATTTCCATCTTGTTGTGCATTGGGCTATTTGAAAATTAAAATGATCTTTTGTGCATCTTGAGACTCAATTCCCCTGCCCCCCCCCCCCATGGCAACATGGCAAGAATTGATGTTTCCTTCTGCTTCCTTTCAGTATCACTTGCAACTGCCATCTTCTGCTGCCTGTCATTCCCTCCCGCAGTGAAATCTGATGGGCTGTGAAGTGTTATGACATTGGCTCAGTGGGGTGATCTCACCCTTTCAACTCATTTAGCAAAAGGAGAGAAGGAGACATCCGGAGGAAGGAGGGAAGAATTCTGGAGCACAAGCAATTGGGACACACCAGATCTGAAACTCCACATTTATGGAGCTCCATAGTTGTAGCAGTTGAACCTTCCCTTCTATGGGTGCTGCTATGGTCATTCATTGCTCTGACCATGCAAAAAGAAGGGGGAAGATGATTCATGAGACAATAATAATAATAATAATAATAATAATAAACCTTTATTTGTATCCCGCTACCATCTCCCGAAGGACTTGGTGCGGCTTACAAGAGGCCAAGCCCAAATACAATAGTAAAAACAACAGCAACAACAAACAGCAAAATAACTCAGAAAACAAAGC
The DNA here is from genome assembly GCF_037176765.1 of Anolis sagrei. Classification (NCBI taxonomy): domain Eukaryota; kingdom Metazoa; phylum Chordata; class Lepidosauria; order Squamata; family Anolidae; genus Anolis; species Anolis sagrei. The sequence goes on from NC_090034.1 coordinate 67,346,583, forward strand.
AACAACATTGACAACATACAATGACACAATTAAAAACAATGGCAGGGCCAAATGTAATAATTAAAATTAAAAGTCCTGGGCATGACCAGGTGGAGTGTTTGGAGGGGGATGGGCATGCAGATATCCTGGATCTCTGATAAAGTGCGCTGGGACATAATGCTAGGAGTTTCCTATTCTGGGAAGGCACACTGGAACAACCATGTTTTCAAGCTCCTCCTAAAGATTGCTAGCGACGGGGCTTGCCTGATGTCCTTAGGGAGAGAGTTCCAGAGTCGAGGAGCCACCACAGAGAAAGCCCTATCCCTGTTTGAACTACAAAGAGAAAACAAATGAGGATCTTGTCCTGGAGTATACCTTTGTTTCTCAAACTGGGGGTCAGGCCCCCTGGGGGGGGGTCACAAGGGGGGGTTTCCAGAAGGGTCACCAAAGACCACCAGGAAACACATATTTCTGAGGGGCTTAGAAACCTCTTTGTCAGAGAAGGTTGAAGATTTCTCTCCACATATCCTTATCTTCCTTTTTGGAAGATAAGGCTGTGTGTGATTGGCCGGCCTCTCAGCTAAGGGGAGAGTTGTTTCTGAGACTCCAAGTGGAGAGGGGAGAGAAGGCATGCTCCCCCCCCCCACATCAGTTAATTCCTCCCAAATCCCTCCAGTATTTTCTGTGGTCATGGGGGTTCTGCGTGGGAAGTTTGGCCCAATTTTATCGTTGGTGGGGTTCAGAATGCTCTTCGATTACAAATCCCAAATGTCAAGGTCTATTTTCCCCAAAATCAGCCAGTGTTCAAATGTTGGCATATTGAGTATTCGTGCAAAGTTTGGTCCAGATCCACCATTGTTTGAGTTAACAGTGCTCTCTATATGTAGATGAACTACAACTCCAAAACTCAAGGTCAATGCCCACCAAACCCTTCCAGTATTTTCTGTTGATCGTGGGAGTTCTGCGTGCCAAGTTTGGTTCAATTCTAACGTTGGTGGAGTTCAGAATGTTCTTTGATTGTAGATTAACTATAAATCCCAGCAACCGCAACTCCCAAATGACAAAATCAATCCCCCACTACCAGTATTCAAATTTGGGCATATCGGATATTTGTGCTAAATTTAGTCTAGTGAATAAAAGTACATCCTGCATATCTGATATTTACATTACGATTCCTAACAGTAACAAAATTACAGTTAAGAAGTAGCAATGGAAATAATTTTATTGTTGGGGATCACCACAACATGAGTAACTGTATTAAGGGATGGTGGCATTTGGAAGGTTAAGAACCACTGGACTATACCTTTGTCTTTCTCCCTTTCACAGCTACTAATATTTTTGTAGCTACTAGAAAATGTATCAGCAGCAGCCCACCTAACACATGATAGTTGTGGAGGGAGAGTAAGGTTTTGAGTGGTTCACAAGGAATTGACGAATAGCATCTATTTCCCCTTTCAATAAAAATAATAACCACACAGAAATCTGGAATTATGTGTACCTATGTCACCAATGCTTCTGGCTGGTATTTTCCAAAGAACTCTATCCCACCAAAAGCCCCAAAGATGGATCATGTCATATTCAAAGCCCTTTCCTGGAAATATTTCTGCCCCTCTGAAATGATTATTTGGCACTCCAAAACTGAAGTTAAAGTCTATTTTACTCTAATAAAAACCAACAGTTTGGTTTTTCCCTCTATTCAACTTCTGTCTGTGAAACCAATGAAGACATTTGCAATTTTGGGAAAGTTCCTAGCAAGAAATGAGGCTCAGCCATTCCTGTCTAGTTCAGTACTTTTGTTTTCCACTGAGTCTTCCCTATGTAAAGATCAGATCTTCTGTTTGTGGATATTCAGTGCCTGGGGACCGCTGACATCAAGTAAACATTCAGCGGTAGCAAATAGGTAGCGGGATGCTGAACGGTAAAACAAAATGTTTACAAAAAAACCCAAACCAACAACCCCAGAGCTTTGATCAAGCAAGATTTCAAAGGCTAAGAACCTAACTCCAGAAAAGTACCCCACTCAGCTTTTGCTCGGTAAGAAGGAGAGCCTTTCCACATTCAAAGGCTACATTTGCGAGGGTGGATCAGAGGAACTGAGATCCTTGATGTGTGAATGTTTCTCTTCCTTCTGCTGTGAGACCACAAGACATCTAGCTTTTTCAACAGTTTATGCAAAGCAAGATGGGAGTGGCGGATGGAAAGGAAAGATTTGGCAAGAAAGTCACTATCCTGACACTTAAGAAGAAGAGTAAAGATGGGAGAGTTGTACGTTTACAAGGTCTTTATTTAGCCTTCTCTTCCAAGGAGTGCTGGTGTTCCACCAAACTACAATCATCATAATTCTGAACCATTGAGTCATGACAGTTAAAGGGGTATCAAATGGCATTAATTCTGTAGTACAAATGCACCCTTTATTAACTGAGCAATGTCTGCACCATCATACCTTTCTGAACAAACCCCAATTTAGAATCACAGAATCGTTGAGTTGGAAGAAACCTTGTGGCCATTCAGTCCAACCCCTTTCTGCCAAGAAGTAGGAAAATCACATTCAAAGCACTTGCAACAGATGGCCATCCAGCCTCTGTTTAAAAGCCTCCAAAGAAGGAGTCTCCACCACAGTCTGGGGCAGAGAGTTCTACTGCTGAACAGCTCTCACAGTTAGAAGGGACCACATTCCTTCCTAAGTGTTTGTGGACTACTTCCTTAATGATCTTTTCCAGAATCTTGCCTGGTATCGACGTGAGGCTGACCGGATGGCAATTGTTTGGGTTGTCCTTTTTTCCATTCTTGAAAATAGAGGCCACATTTGTCCTCCTCCAATCTTCTGTGAGTTGTCCTGTTCTCCAAGAACTCTCAAAGATGATTGCCAGTGGTTCTGAAATGACTTCCATTAGTTCCTTCCATATTTTTGGATGTAGTTGATCCGACCCTGGGGGCTTGATTCGGCCCTTGTTTAGATCTGGCTCTCATTTAGAGCGACCAGGTATTCCTGGATGACCTGTTTCCCTATTTGGGTTGAATTTTCCCTAATCCTTCATCCATTCCACGTTGCTGAGGTTGAGGATAGCTTTCTTTTTGTGAGAAGACTGAGGCAAAGAAAGCATTAAGTAGTTCTGCCTTTTCTCTATCCCCATCAGCATTACCCCAATCTTCTCCTCACAGAGGCCCTATCGCCTCCTTGTTCTTCCTTTTTCTACTGTCTTAAGCAAGGAAACCCTTTTCATTGTATTTAATGTCCTTGGTAAGCCTGAGCCCATTTTGCACTTTAAACTTGCAAACTTTTTCCCTACAGGAGTTGGTTATTCATTTGAATTCTTCTTTGGTGATTTCTCCTCTTTTCCACTTCTTATGCATGTCTCTTTTGCATCTTAGCCCAGTTAGAAGTTCTTTGGACATCCATTCTGGCTTCTTTGCACTTGATTTATTTTTTTCTTTTCATTGGCACTGTCTGCAACTTGTCTGGTCTTGCTTACTTTCGAATCTTGTCTGATTCAAAGGTAAGCAAGACCTGTTAGCATTAGAAAAGAAGACAATCGGGAAAGAAAGCTAAGGAAAGAATTTGGTACGAAATCTTGGAGAACCATGGCGACCAACCTGGATTAACAAAACTGGGCAAAATAGTCCCAATATTTTGACTTGGGTATCAGGCTGGTTCTTCCATTGCTACCCCTTCTGATACCCCACTTCAGCTTTCTCCATGCAAACAGAAGCAGTGAACTCTGTGCTTCTTTCTGCATGAAGAAGGGGAATGAACTGGCATTTGGACGAGTAGCTTCTGCAAGTGCCAGCCAAACCCTGCCTGCCAATAGACTGCCTGGCTGGGCTGGCCAACTGCTTGAGCCTTGGCTTGACCTCCTGGCACTTGCTCCACAGCGGCTGACAGCTCGATTCTGGCATGTTGACTAGCAGGATGATGTCTCATGATTAGCAAACATGGAGGGAGTCCATTATCTGGGACCAGCAACCAGAGATTAACAGCAGGATTCTTTTTTGCTTACTTGGTGGGCCAGTGGTACAGCTCTTGGTGCTCAAAGGAGTGCTCGATTCTACTCTCCATATGCTCATGTCTGCTTCTGAAGATCCCGAACTGAATTTCAGTTGTAATATTTTTCAAACCATCTACACCCATGGACATCATGACATGAGCTGTGGGAATCGGGGGAATTGTCTTCCTAGCACAGCAAATATTACAGTTCCTATCCAAATTGTTTCCTTTCATTTATAAACTTCCCATCACATGTGTATGTTCCCCGGCCATTCCCTCATTGTTTCTTGTATTCAGAACCATCACATAGGCAAGTCCTGTCCCCACCCATTCTGTTTTTGTTTTTTTAAACCCAGGGAAATCTTTGAAATCCCGGAACTCCAAAATCTCATGGTATTTTAAAAAATGATTTTTTAATCTTAATTTTGAAAAAACTAAAGTATACAATAAGGGCCCCCTGGTGACGCAGTGGGTTAAACCACTGAGCTGCTGAACTTGCTGACTGAAAGGCTGGCAGTTCAAATTTGGGGAGTGGGGTGAGCTCCACTCTCTTTTCACATTGTATCAGTTAACAGATACATCAAATGAAAAGCTAAAGTCTATGCATGACCCAGACAACATCCCTAAATAGTTGGTGACCTGTCCTTCCAGCTTGACTAACCAGGTACATACCTAGGAATGAAGACCATGTTAACCACTGCAACATAATATTTTCTCCTTCAGTGGAAGTAGCTTTTCTGAGATGTGGGGCTCACAATGATCACCCTTCTGAAAAAGACTGCCCTCTAATCTATGTATCTTTCCACAACTCAAGGGACTGGCACAAGACTCCAAAGTACAGTAGAGTCTCGCTTATCCAACATAAACAGGCTGGCAGAATGTTTGATAAGTGAAACTGTTGGATAATAATAAGAAGGGATTAAGGAAATACTATTAAATGTCAAATTACATCATGATGTTACAAACTAAACACCATAACATCATGTTTTACAACAAATCAACAGATAAAGCAGTTCAATACACGGTAACATTATGTAGTAATTACTGTATTTACGAATTTAGCACCAAAGCATCGCAATGTATTGAAACAGCTGTGGATCCAGGTAGGAGGCAGACTGCATTGGATAATACAGAACATTGGATGAGTGAAGGTTGGATAAGCGAGACTCTACTGCAGAGGTCCTCAAACTATGGCCAGAGGTATCCGGCCCTCCAAGGTAATTTACCCGGCCTTCACTCAAGGTCAACCTAAGTCTGAAATGACTTGAAAGCACACAACAACAACAACAATCCTATCTCATCAGCCAAAAGCACGCCCACAATTCCCACTGAAATACAAATAAGCTTATATTTGTTAAAATTGTTCTTCATTTTAATCACTGTATTGTTTTAAAGTGTTTTTGCACTACAAATAAGATATGTGCAGTGTTCATAGGAATTAATTCTTTTTTTTTCAAGTTATAATCCGGCCCTCCAACATTTTGAGGGACTGTGACCTGGCCCTCTGTTTAAAAAGTTTGAGGACCTCTGCTCTACTGTATAGGCAAAAAGGACTCAGGATCTAAGGAGGAGCAAAAATATGACAGCAGGACTGTTGATGATTTTTAGTAGTAATATATATGTGGAAAGATGGCCAAGGCAACAGCCTGTAGGTAAGATAATAGAGCAAAAATAAATCGACTCATTGGTGGTGAAATTGGTCGAGGGCACAGCATCCATTCTCCTGGGGCTGCGCTGCATGAGACACTTTGGGGAATAAAGAACGAAATGCAATTTATCGGATGATTTAGCTTATGCGCCAAAAATAACATCCACATCCAGCAGAATATCTAAAAATGCAAAGTGTTCCAAAGGTCGTGACTGGAGCAGCCAGGACAGTCAGCCTGCCCAGTTACTTGCACAGCAAAAGTACAAAGGTTGGTAGAAGAGGAAAATACTGCCCATCTTGTTTGTCAAGAATTGCACTGCATAGTACAATATTTATTTTGCATAGGAAAGGAACCAGCATCCAAAAAACTCCCTACTTGAAAGATATTATCCCAAATGTTGGATGGTATTGCACTAAGCAGATTAGTCCCTTAGATCAATGTTTCTCAATCTGGGAGTAAGGACCCCTGGGGGGGGGGGGGGTTGCAAAGGGGGTTTCAGAGGGGGTCGCCAAAGACCATCAGAAAATGCATATTTCTGATAGTCTTAGGAACCCTTTTAGAAGAGAAGTCTGAAGAGATTTCTGCCTGTTCTTCCCTTCCTTTTTGGTGTTGCTGAACTACAACTCCCAAAATTCAAAAACGCCCCCACACAACCCTACCAGTATTCAATATTGGTCAGTAAGGTAATGTGCCAAGTTTGGTGCAGATCCATTGTGGGCTGGGTTCAGAGTGCTCTTTGATGGTAGGTGAACTATAAATCCCAGCAACTACAACTCCCAAATGTCTATTTTACCCAAACTCCACCAGTGTTCACATTTGGTCATACTGAGTATGTGTGCCAAGTTTGGTCCAGATCCATCATTGTTTGAGTCCACAGTGCTCTCTGGATGTATGTGAACTACAACTCCAAAACTCAGGGTTAATGTAATTTCTGCTGGTCATGGGGGTTCTGTGTGCCAAGTTTGGTTCAATTCCATTGCTGGTGGAGCTCAGAATACTCCTTGATTGTAGATGAACTATAAATCCCAGAAACTACATCTCCCAAATGACAGAAACAACCCCAACCCCACCAGTATTCAAATTTGGGCGTATTGGGTATTTATGCTAAATTTGGTCCAGTGAAAGAAAATACATCCTGCATATCAGATATTTACATTATGATTCATAACAGTAGCAAAATTACAATTATGAAGTAGCAGCAAAAATAATGTTATGGTTGGGGGTCACCACAACGTGAGGAACTGTATTAAGGGGCCGTGGCATTGAGAATGTTGAGAAACACTGCCTTAGATAATCAATTTCAAGTAAAGTCTACAATCCAGGTTGGCTTTACATCAACACTGGTTTTACATACAACATGTCTTCACGAGCTACACGTCCTCATGTTGTGAAGTCTCCATCTTTGGAGGTTTTGAAACCGAGATTAGATGGCTATCTGTTGGGAGTGTTTGGATTGTGCATTCCTGCATAGCAGAATGGAGTTTGACTAGATGTCCCTATGATTTGATGAATTCGCTTTTGGGCAACTTTGGCCTCAATGCAAAGCGCAAACAAAGCCTTAGGTGTTGGAGGAGGCCTCATCCACCTTCTTCCCCTGCTAGACGTAATAAAAGGATATTTACAATGTGCAAGAGGCAACTGCTGTTTCTGTTTATGAGAGCTCCAGTTTCCTTTGTATGTGCATTTATGAGCTGCTCAGTGCTAAATGTGTTGCACTAATTTGCTTAAATGGACCAATTAATCTGTGAACTCTTTGGTTTGCGTTGGACAGCTCTGTCGCCATTCAAGTGGAATGGAGATGAACCCGTGGCCTAAAGAGAGCAAGGCGGTGTGAGATCCAGCACATGACGGGCTGGAGGGGGCTTGTTCTCCTGGCTGAGACATTGCCTGGGCAGCCATTGGTCTTTAACAGGTCCTTGGCTTCTTGTTTACTTCCTGGCTCTGACTCCCATTGCCTGGCCCTTGGCTTGGCCTCCTGGCTCTCACTCAGCGGTTGCCAACAGCTCAGTTCTGACAGTTTGGCTGGCAGTCGGAAGCCTCACAATTAGCCAGGCCTGATATAAATAACTCCGTGAGCCTGGCCTCACACAGCCTCCGCTTCCTTGCCTGGTCAACAGAGGAAGATTCTGCCGTCTCCTACACTTCATGATATGGCCACTCTTTTCTGAATGCAATGCAATGACGGTCCAATGTGTTTTCGATGGAAGTTGGCATTCCTTGGCATAGGAGCATGTGTCTGAAAGCTATCTGAAAGCCCCTACCTTGGGAAGTCAGATCTGGCCACAGTCGTCCACGCTCTCGTTACATCCCGAATGGATTACTGCAACGCACTCTACATGGGGTTGCCTTTGAAGATTGTTTGGAAACTTCAACTAGTCCAACGGGCGGTGGCCAGATTACTCACCAGAGCGTCATACAGGGAACATACCACCCCTCTGTGATGTCAGCTCCACTGGCTGCCGATCCAGTTCCGAGCACAATTCAAAGTGCTGGGTTTGACCTACAAAACCTTATACGGCTCCGGCCCAGTGTACCTGTCCAAACGTATCTCCTTCTACGTCCCGCCTCGGAGTTTAAGATCTTCTGTGGAGGCCCTGCTCTCGGCCCCACCTCTATCACAAGTGAGATTGCAGGGGACAAGGAACAGGGCCTTCTCGGTGGTGGCCCCTCGCCTGTGGAACTCGCTTCCCAGGGAAATTAGGTCATCGACATCCCTCCTCTCATTTAGAAGGAAACTAAAAACATGGATATGGGACCAGGCGTTTGGGTAATCTGGCAGACAGACAAAGGACAATGACGACTAGAATTGGAAAGAATTATGACAATGCGGAATGAACTTACGGATTTTGAGCTTGGCGAACGTTGATCATTAGATTGGTTTTTTTATTAGTTGTGCTGTATAACTGGATTGTTTTAATTGTTTTTAATTGTTACTGATATATATTTTATCTTACTATTGTATTACTGGCATCGAATTGTACCTTCTGTAAGCCGCCCTGAGTCCCCCCCTCGGGGGTTGAGAAGGGCGGGGTAGAAATGCGCGAAATAAATAAATAAATCTGAGACTTATGAACACATTTCCCCTCTAAAACAGAACTTAGGCACATTGTGACCATTTTTAGGACTGCTTTAGAATGTTGGTTGTAGGATTCTGGGAGACATAGCCTTCAAAAAAGAACTTTCCTGAACTCTGGCTGGAAAAAGGGTCAGCCAGATGCTTCTGGGACTCACAAACAGGCCAAGTAGAAACTTTTAATCTTGCATCCATCTTTAGGCACTGAAAGTAACAACACATCAGACCAACTTGGTAGGGATGCAAATATTGACTTGAATCCTGTTGGTAATATGCAAGTATGTAAGTGAAGAGTAGAGACATCACACTGGCAACAAAGGTCCGCATAGTTAAAGCAATGCTCTTCCCCATAACAACCTATGGATGTGAGAGCTGGATCATAAGGAAGGCTGAGCGAAGGAAGATAGATGCTTTTGAACTGTGGTGTTGGAGGAAAATTCTGAGAGTGCCTTGGACCGTGAGAAGATCAAACCAGTCCATACTCCAGGAAATAAAACCCGACTGCTCACTCGAGGGAAGGATTTAGAGGCAAAGATGAAGTACTTTGGCTACATAATGAGAAGACGGGAAAGCTTGGAGGGTGGTTTACAATGGCAACGGTTCCATGCCCCAAAACACCATAAAACATTTTAAAACATTAACACATAATATAAAACCATAACAAGAATATTGAAACATAGATCATTTGCATCTCTTAATAAAAAAACATTGTCCCATCTCAGGGAAAATGGGCTGGAGAAAATGGAAGGAAAAAAGAAGAGGGGCAGAACAAGGACAAGAAGGATGAACGGTACCCTTGAAGTGGCTTTACTTTGAAGGAGCTGGGGGTGGCCACGGCTGACAGGGAGCTCTGGTGTGGGCTAGTCCATGTGGTTATGAAGAGTCAAAAGTGACTGAACGAATAAACCGGATCGGGGTATAGGGTGGCAACCTGTGCTGGACGGGGTTACACTCCCCCTGAAGTTAGAGGTCCGCAGTTTGGGTGTCCTCTTGGACTCATCACTTACGCTTGAGGCTCAGGCGTCAGCGGTGGCTGGGAGGGCCTTTGCACAATTGAGACTCGTGCGCCAACTGTGACCGTACCTTGTGAAGGCTGATCTGGCCTTGGTCACCTCCAGATTGGACTACTGCAATGCACTCTACGTGGGGCTGCCCTTGAAAACGGCCCGGAAATTCCAACTGGTCCAACGGGCGGTGGCCAGGTTGTTAACTGGTGCACCTTATAGAGAGAGGTCAACCCTCCTGTTTAAGGAGCTCCATTGGCTGCTGTTCATTTTCCAGTCCCAATTCAAGGTGCAGGTGCTTACCTACAAAGCCCTAAACGGTTTGGGACCTGCCTACCTCCGTATATGAACCCACACGATCTCTCCGATCATCTGGAGAGGCCCTGCTCACGATCCCACCTGCGTCGCAAGTGCGTTTGGTGGGGACGAGGGACAGGGCCTTCTCTGTGGTAGCCCCCCAACTCTGGAACTCTCTCCCCAGGACATCAGACAAGCCCCAACGTTGGCAGTCTTTAGGAAGAGCTTGAAGACGTGGCTGTTCCAGTGTGCCTTTTCAGAATAGGAAACTCCTAGCATCATGTCCCAAATGCACTTTATCAGAGATTTAAGATTGTCTGCACACCGCACCTACCTCTAAAAACCTATACATTTCACCTGTCATGTCCAGCACTTTTAAAATTTTATTCATTACATTTGGCCCGGCCTTTAGTTTTAAATGCGTCGTGGTGTTATTGTTCTAATGTTTATTGTTATTGCTTAATGTTTATTGTTTTGCTTTATGAGTTTCATTGTTGTATTTGTTATGTTGTTGTTTTATTGAGGGCCTTGGCCTTTTGTAAGCCGCACCGAGTCCTTCAGGAGATGTTAGTGGGGTATAAAGTAAGATAATAATAATAATAATAATAATAATAATAACAACAAAACCTGCATACCTTGGTTTTGTGTGTTGTTTTTTTGTGGGTAAAGTAACCCTTTATGCCCTGTCCCAAACTCTTCCCTGGGCAGATGTTGGGTGCTGGGGTGCTGTTGTCGGTTCTGGCCCAACTTACCTGTCTGAACACATCTTCCCTTATGAATCTGCTAGTACTTTAAGATCATCCGGGAAGGCCCTGCTCTCAATCCCACCTGTGTCACAAACTCGTTTGGTGGGGATGAGAGAAAGGGCCTTCTCAGTGGTGGCCCCTTGGTTATGGAACACCCTTCCTGGGGATATTAGATCGGCCCCCTCCCTCCTAACATTTCAGAAAAGAGTCAAGACTTGGTTGTTTGAGCAAGTGTTTGAAAATGCAAGGTAAAACTTGAAGTAAAAACTAGGCTCTTCAAGCAAGCATTTGGAACCTCGGAATAAACAAACTTGAATCGGAAAATGACCCAGGAACGGCCCAAGGCAATGGAACGGATGAGGATTTGAACGAGATTGCATAGTTTTTTTTGGTTTTTTTAATTGTTATTATGCACTGTTTTTATGTTTAAATGCACTATAATGTTACTTTCTTGTTTATCAATGTATGTATTTTTATGGCATCGAATTGTGCCGACTGTGTAAGCCGCCCTGAGTCGCTTTCGGGCTGATATGGGCGGGATAGAAATAATGTAAATAAATAAATAAAATAAAAGACATAGGAATTGGAACGACTGGACGACGAGATAGGACAATGTTTTTTTATTAAGAGACGCAAATGATCTATGTTTTAATATTCTTGTTATGGTTTGATATTATGTGTTAATGTTTTTAAATGTTTTGTGGTGTTTTTGGGCATCGAATCGTTGCCATTGTAAACCGCCCTGAGTTGCCTGAGGGCTGAAAAGGGCAATATACAAAAATAGTAAATAAATAAACAAATAAATACTATGGGCATTAGAAATGTGGGGAGAAGAGGGAAAGGATATGACAGATCACTGGGAATTGTCTTCTGTGCCAGTTGCAGTTCTTTAAACATAGGGAAGAGATACAAAAACCATATTCTCACCTGCAACCATATTCTCACCTGCTAAAGAAATACCCCCAGGCTTTACCTCTGGCTGGAGGAGCATGTAGCACTGCACATGGCGCTTTATTTATACCATGCTAATCCTCATGTGCAAGAGGAGGACTCACCAGAGGCTGTTCTTTTGCTTGTTGTCAGCTTCCTACGTCTCACGGGGAAGAAAGTTACAGCTGCCAGTCCCAATTAAAACCTCAGTAGTGGGGCATAGCAAGAAGGCCAAGGGAAACAAACAACAAATAGCTTGGAGTGGAAGAAATAGGAGGCAGGAGCTTTAGAATAGGAGAAGCACTGCAAATGTCTCCATTAGACCTGACTCCAGGGAGTGGAGAGTAGTGAACGGCTTGGGCAACAGCTGAGACCAATCTGCCTGATTGGAGAGGGCATCCAAGAGAACTGGAATCCCAGGGAGCCAAAAACAAGCCCTTTCCCAAATGAGAAAGTAGCCATGGGTCTTAGCAGATCCCTTCTTGTTATTGGTTTGTTTGTAGTTTCCCCGGTTCATTGGGTCTCTAACATATCCAACTGATCCCTGCTTGGGATCCTCGACCTGCAAACATTTGCCAGAGTGGTATCAAGGTCTGTATCTTGAAGCCACCTACCAAAGCTTGGGCTGCATACATTTTCCTTGGCTGAAGTCTCTCCAAGATAAAAATATATTGTCGAAGGCTTTCATGGCTGGAATCACTAGGTTGTTGTAGGTTTTTTCGGGCTATAGGGCCATGTTCTAGAGGCATTTCTCCTGACGTTTCGCCTGCATCTATGGCAAGCATCCTCAGAGGTAGTGAGGTCTGTTGGAAATAGGAAAATGGGTTTATATATCTGTGGAATGACTGGGGTGGGGCAAAGAACTCTCTGCTGAAGCTAGGTGTGAATGTTTCAGCTGACGTGTGAAAAAGATCTTGGAGTCCTCGTGGACAACAAGTTAAACATGAGCCAACAATGTGATGTGGCGGCAAAAAAAGCCAATGGGATTTTGGCCTGCATCAATAGGAGCATAGTGTCTAGATCTAAGGAAGTAATGCTACCCCTCTATTCTGCTTTGGTTGGACCACATCTGGAATATTGTGTCCAATTCTGGGCACCACAATTCAAGAGAGATATTGACAAGCTGGAATGTGTCCAGAGGAGGGCGACTAAAATGATCAAGGGTCTGGAGAACAAGCCCTATGAGGAGCGGCTTAGGGAACTGGGCATGTTTAGCCTGAAGAAGAGAAGGCTGAGAGGAGATATGATAGCCATGTATAAATATGTGAGAGGAAGTCACAGGGAGGAGGGAGCAAGCTTGTTTTCTGCTTCCCTGGAGACTAGGACGCGGAACAATGGCTTCAAATTACAAGAGAGGAGATTCCATCTGAACATTAGGAAGAACTTCCTGACTGTGAGAGCCGTTCAGCAGTGGAACTCTCTGCCCCGGAGTGTGGTGGAGGCTCTTTCTTTGGAAGTTTTTAAGCAGAGGCTAGATGGCCATTTGTCAGGGGTGATTTGAATGCAATATTCCTGCTTCTTGGCAGGGGGTTGGACTGGATGGCCCAAGAGGTCTCTTCCAACTCTTTGATTCTATGATTCTATGACCACCTTCATTAGCATTTGAAGGCTTGGCTGAGCCTGGGAAAATGTTCTGTTGAGAGGTGTTAAGATGTGCCTGGTTGTTTCTGCTGTTTTGCTGTAGTAATTTTAGAGTTTTTTTAATACTGGTAGCCAGATTTTGTTCATTTTCATGGTCTCCTCCTTTCTGTTGAAATTGTCCACATGCTTGTGGATTGCCTTATCTTTCTCACCTCACTCAAAAGTTAGGTTCCACCGAGATTTGAACTCGGATCGCTGAGAGGAAACAACCAGGCACATCTTAACACCTCTCAACAGAACATTTTCCCAGGCTCAGCCAAGCCTTCAAATGCTAATGAAGGTGGTCAGCTGAAACATTCACACCTAGCTTCAGCAGAGAGCTCTTTGCCCCACCCCAGTCATTCCACAGATATATAAACCCATTTTCCTATTTCCAACAGACCTCACTACCTCTGAGGATGCTTGCCATAGATGCAGGCGAAACGTCAGGAGAAATGCCTCTAGAACATGGCCCTATAGCCCGAAAAAACCTACAAGAACCTAAAAATATATTTCTTCCTACCTTAGAGGTTCTGGGTGTGCTTGAGAGGGTGTGCAAATGGGGGCATCCAATGTACCACTTCTCATGAAGTCTACAGACTCCATATCATTTAGGCACTTGTTGGGTCATAGCTCCAATAAAAGAGCCAGTATTCTGAGCATTGGACTACAAATCTGGAGACCAATACAATTAAACTGCATTATTAGAGTTACAGACCCCCTTTGTGGCACAGCAGGTTAAATTGCTGAGCTGCTGAACTTGCTGACTGAAAGATTAGCAGTTTGAATCCAGGGAGCAGGATGACCTCCCGCTGTTAGCCCCAGCTTCTGCTAGCCTAGCAGTTTGAAAACATGCAAATGTGAATAGATCAATAGGTACTGCTTCTGCGGGAAGGTAACAGTGCTCCATGCAGTCATGCTGGCCACATGACCTTGGATGTGTCTATGGACAATGCTGGCTCTTCAACTTTTTTTTTTTGTCGTGTCAGGAGCGACTTGAGAGACTGGAAGTCGCTTCTGGTGTGAGAGAATTGGCTGTCTGCAAGGACGTTGCCCAGGGGTTGCCCAGATGATTTGATGTTTTTATCATCCTCGTGGAAGGCTTCTCTCATGTCCCTGCATGAGGAGTTGGAGCTGATAGAGGGAGCTCATCCACCTCTCCCTGGATTCGAACCTGCGACCTGTTGGTCTTCAGTCCTGTCGGCACAGGGATTTAACCCACTGCGCCACTGGGGGCTCTGGCTCTTCAACTTAGAAATGGAGATGAGTACTAGACTAGACTTAATGTCAGGGGAAACCTTTACCTTTTTCCTCATTTGAGTCTACATTGATCACATAATGCAGTTTCAAACTGTGTAATACAGGGGTCCTCAAACTACGGCCCGAGGGCTGGATATGGCCCTCGGCCGTATCCAGCCCGGCCCTCGCTTAGGGTCAACCTAAGTCTGAAATGACTTGAAAGAACACAACAACAACAATCCCATCTCATCAGCCAAAAGCAGGCCCACACTTCCCATTGAAATACTAATAAGTTTATATTTGTTAAAATTGTTCTTCATTGTAATCATTGTATTGCTTTTTAAGTGTTTTTTGTACTACAAATAAGATATGTACAGTGTGCATAGGGATTCATTCGTGTTTTTTCAAATTATAATCCGACCCTCCAACACTTTGAGGGACTGTGATCTGGCCCTCTGTTTAAAAAGTTTGACGACCCTTGGTGTAATAGATCCACCTTAGAGTCGCCTTGTTGGAATCTAATCCCTTCCCTATTTATTTTGAGTTAAATCAGTGCAAACTATCTTTGTACTTTAAAAGCAATTGAAGGAAGTTGGGTAAAAAGGGGAAATGGGGGGAGAGAAGAAAAACTGGTGCATTTTAAAAGCAGCGAAGAAATGGGATGAGTGAGGATTATTTATTTATTTATTTATTTATTTACGGCGCTTATATGCTGCCCTTCTCACCACGAAGGGTACTCAGAGCGGCTTACAATATATATTTCCATACAATATATTATATTATTAGCAAAGTACAATATCAGTATATATTACTATATTGCACTATACCATTATATTGTAATATTATTAGTAATATTACATGTAATTAAATATATACATATTTATATTCAGGCCTATCCCTACTAAACTGGGATGACTGAAGCCTTTTTTGCTCATCACAGCATTTGTTTATCAGTACATCAAAATCACAAAGAGATTTGCTCCATGCCATGTCCCTGGGTAACCTGATTTGGAGTATTTTTGTTGTCAGGACAAAGTCTCAGGGACAGAAAGGTAGACAGATATGCCCACCCTTGCTGTAAGTGCTCTTGACCACTTCTGAATGAACTCTTTGCAGAGGGAACAAAACTGAAAATCCTATTGTGCTGTATCCCCAGCCAGGGTGGTGGATCTATGGTAGAACAAGATGCCACGTGAATCCCATTCACGAGAGTGTCGGCTTCTCTGTGTTGCACGCTACATATCCGCCGGGATAATGAGAGGCCTCTCCTGAGAAGACAGAATCTGGGGCTGAGTGGATTAATGAAGAGTGGATTTCTCCCACTCTGTGGGGCGCCTAGCACAGCATGTAACGCCTCTGCTAATGCACTGTGCTTTTCAGCGACTGGTTTATCTGCCTTAATACAATCGGTATCACAGGGCTGATTGATAGCGGGTCCCATTGTGTCAGGATCTAGCAAAACTAGAGCCACAGACGGCAGCTCAGAATTAATGTGCTCTGCTTTGCTGACACTTTCCTCCATTCTTTTTCTCTCTTTTAGGAAGTTGGCGCTTTGTAGCTGCAGTTCTTCAAGTCAGACTGGGTAAGAAGAAGAAGAATTGGTTAGGGACAGAAGAAAGCAGTCCGATGAGGTGACAGAAATGAATGAAACAGGAATAGGAGCCTAAAGAAGACTTGCAGATTTGCTTATCTGCAATCAGAAAGGTTGCCTTGATACACAAAGATTTCCAAGAGATAGCCAGGTTATATTGCGTCTGCGTTGAACTCACAATTTCAGCAACCAGATACCACTTTCACTGCTACACCTCTAGCCAATGGGAGTTTGGGATATGTAATTTAGCGAGGTATAGAGTATTATTTATTTATTTATTTACTATATTTATATACTGCCCCTCTCAGCCCAGAGGCGACTCGGAACGGTTCACAAATTGGCAACAATTTGATGCCTCAACAATTATTATAAGTAAAAACAATTAAGAAATTCTGTTAAAAACAATACCATATGATATAAAAATATATTAAAAAAACATACAAAGCCTTAAAAGACAAAGATCCACCCAGAGGAAAAGTGTCCTTGCTATACATCAAGAGAACCACTGACCGCATAGGGAAGTGGATGAGGAAACACAACATACAAACTATCTACAGACCCACCAAGAAAATCCAACAAATATTACGTTCAGCAAAGGACAAGAGGGATCCTCTCACTTCTGTAGGAGTCTACCGTATACCATGCAGCTGTTGACACAAGTCTACATAGGGACCACCAAACGCAGCATTGCCCATACACGAATCAAGGAACATGAAAGGCACTGTGGACTACTTCAACCAGAGAAGTCAGCCATAGCAGAGTACCTGATGAACCAACCTGGGCACAGCATTTTATTTGAGAACACAGAAATGCTGGACCACTCTAACAACCACCATGTCAGACTACACAGAGAAGCCACTGAAATCCACAAGCATGTGGACAATTTCAACAGAAAGGAGGAAACCATGAAAATGATCAAAATCTGGCTACCAGTATTAAAAAACTCTAAAATTACAACAGCAAAACAACAGAGAGGAAACAACCAGGGACATTTAATCACCTCTCAACAAAAGATTGCCCCAGGCACTGCCAGACCATCAAATGCTAGTCAAGGTGGTCAGTTGAAACATTCACACCTAGGTCCAACAGACAAGAGTTCTTTTTCCCACCATGGTCATTCCACATTCCATTTCCCTAGTTCCAATAGACCTCACTACCTCTGAGGATGCTTGCCATAGATGCAGGTGAAACGTCAGGAGAGAATGCCTCTAGAACGTGGACACATAGCCCCGAAAAAACCTACAACAACCCAGTAATTCCGGCCATGAAAGCCTTCGACAATACATAACACAAACACATGACACACAAGGTACCTTTGCCGTGAGAAGCTTCAATGATCCACGTGCAGTTTAAATTGTTGGGGTAGAAATCAGGAAAGCCGGGTGAGAGCACGGTACCACTGGATCCACGAATGTAGCCTCCGCAGAGAGCTGTGAAGGGGCAGGAAAAGAGAGGTAGAAATTCAGATATGGATTTTCAACTGAAGGATGGGGAAACTTCTCAGTGCTTCTTCTGTGACTCAGAACCTAACAGATACCTATGCCATGTATGTAATCCTCATACATATGCACATCAACATCTATTGAGGAAAAGGCCTAAATAAAGAGTATTCAGGTGAAATGAAAAATGTGATCAAAGTCGTCTTCATCTCCTATGGAGTGCTGGGTGGCATTTAGGAAGGAAAATTCCTCCACCTCCACTATAATGAGATGGATAGATGGTTGGATGGATGGATGGCTAGATAGAGGACAGACGGATGTCCGCAATGCAGCCATGGCACCGTGGTTGTGGAATGTTATTGTATTGGAAGTCCAGTTGGTGGTGACACAGGTCTTATTTCACAGGAAAACTTAACTTTTTTCAGAAACCTTTGAGTCTCAATGACTTTACCCTATG
Source organism: Anolis sagrei (assembly GCF_037176765.1). Classification (NCBI taxonomy): domain Eukaryota; kingdom Metazoa; phylum Chordata; class Lepidosauria; order Squamata; family Anolidae; genus Anolis; species Anolis sagrei. Next base: position 67,364,592 of record NC_090034.1, read on the forward strand.
TGTACAGATCAGTGGTTCCCAGCCTGTGGTCCATGGGCCAAAAGAATGAAAATATTGCCTGTGGCCTCACCATTACTACACAGTTGCTGTGAAACCATGCAGCAACAAGAGCAACCAGTCTTGTGAAACTGTCGTATAGTGCCAAGGCAAAAGGGATGCTGGGAGGGGAGAGGATCATTATCCACAAAAGATTACGACTACCACATCAGTTCTAGATTATCAAATATGCTTTTTTGTGGGTGAGCAGATGGCGACTACTGGATGGCATATCAGGAACTTGAACTGATGTGGTTTATCTGAATCAGCACCCCGAATAACCAAACCAAATCTAAGGTTGATCCAAAACTGATTCATAACCCTTTTGGTACTAATTTTGGAGAGTGCACCATGGTCAAAGTGGTCCCTGGTCAAAAAAAAGTTGGTTACCAATAGTATAGATATATAGGTAAAGGTAAAGGTTGTCCCCTGACATTAAGTCCAGTCATATCCGACTTTGGGGGTTGGTGCCCATCTCCATTTCTATGCCAAAGATCCGGCATTGTCTGTAGACACCTCCAAAGTCATGTGGCCAGCATGACTGCACGGAGCGGCGTTACCTTCCCGCCGGAATCTACTCACATTTGCATGTTTTTGAACTGATAAGTTGGCAGAAGCTGGGGCTGACAGTGGAAGCTCACGCCGCTCCCTGGATTCAAATTTGCGACCTTGAAACTGCCAATATTTTGGTCAGCAAGTTCTGCAGCTCAGCGGTTTAACCTGCTATTCCACCGGGGCAGAAGTTGGGGCTAACAGTGGCAGCTTACCCCGCTCCCCAGAGTTGAAACCTCCAATATTTTGGTCAGCAAGTTTAGCAGCTCAGCGGTTTAACCCACTGAGCCATCAGGGGCTCCCACATGTGTGTGTGTGTGTGTGGATAGATAGATAGATAGATAGATAGATAGATAGATAGATAGATGGATATAGAGATATATGGTTTTATATTATTTCAACATCAACTTTTCAAAATATCCAATACTCTTAGTTTTATGGTCTTAGATTTACGTTGCTCTACTTGACTTTAATTTAAGATCCCCAGAGACATTACCATATGAAATAGAAATATTGAAAATAACCGTAATCAATACACAATACACTAGAACTGACGTGACATTTTCTATACCCCCCGCCCCACACACAATGGAAGTATGGAAGCTTTCCATGCTTACCCTCACAGCTGGGAAGGGGTCTGCTCCATTGAAAATTGGGTTCACATTCCAGGGCTTCATTGTCACTTAAAGTATATCCTGGGTCACAGCCGAAGGTCACCAAAGCACCGACGTAGAAATCATCCCCATGCCGTAGGCCATTGACGGGTATCCCTGGGTCCAAACAGTGGTCGGACTGAAGTTTTACCGCTGCAAAGAACATAGATGTATACATTTATCCCTCAGAGCTCATGATCCTGATTCTGAATCATGCAGAATCATAAAATTGCTGCCTTCCCCAACTTAATCGGTTTTAAAATGTAGGAGGAGAGGTCACGTATGAGAAACTGCTGGAGAGTGAAACCTGACAGATTTCCATTTGGAGACCTTCTCTTCTGAAGGTACTGTTTCAAAAAGTACCCTCAGAAAATATAGTGGAGACATTTTTTAAAAATGTAATTTGATAGGGGCAGTCCAAAGTAAAAAAATTAAAAAGGTAAAGGTTTTCCCGGACTTTAAGTCTAGTCGTATCTCACTCTGGGGATGTGTGTGCGCGCCCATCTCCATTTCTAAGCTGAAGAACTGGCATTGTCCGTAGACACCTCCAAGGTCATGTGAGGGCATGACTGCACGGACCGCCATTACCTTCCTGCAGAAGCGGAACCTATTGATCTACTCACATTTGCATGGTTTTGAACTGCTAGGTTGGCAGAAGTTGGGTCTAACAGCAGCAGCTTACCCCGCTCCCCAGAGTTGAACCTCCAATATTTTGGTCAGCAAGTTCTGCAGCTCAGCGGTTTAACCTGCTATGCCACCGGGGGCTCCTTTACATTCTAGGCAATAGTTATTAGATTCCATGTCAGTTTGGTTGAGGACTTTAAACCAGCATTTTCCAGTCTTTGGTCCTCCAGGACTTTAGCTCCTGGAATTCCTGACAGTTGATCAAGCTGGCTGGGGCTTCTGGGAATTGAAGTCCCAAATATCTGGAGACCCAAAGACTGGGACCCACTCTTCAAGACTGAAGTTCACAGGAGCTACCTATGGTACTGAAACTATTTGGGGAATAGGATTCAATACAGTGGCAAGCTGGCATGTGGCTGGCATGACTGCATGGACCGCCATTACCTTCCTGCAGAAGCAGTACCTATTGATCTACTCACACTTGCATGTTTTTGAACTGCTAGGTTTGTAGAAACTGGATCTAACAGTAGGAGTTCACCCTGCTCCCCGGATTCGAACCGCCAACTTTTGGTCAGCAAGTTCAGCAGCTCAGCGGTTTAACCCGCTGCGCCACGAAGTAAGAATAGGTACACCTGTTTTTATTTCTGACATAACCTCAGGGATAAGCGGCGCATCATTTTTCTTTGTCCACAGATAACTTGATTTAGAATAGTACAAATAAGACATAAGCAAAGTGTGACCCATTGGTTACATGTGGACCCAAGAGTCATTCTGGAACTCCAGGACCCCTATGGACTGTTTTCAATTTTTCTCCCTCCCCGCTCCCAGAATTGAGTTTTGTTAGCAAGGTGATAGAGCGAGGCCATTCAAGTTATCTTGGGAAGTAAAAGAGATGTGTTATCATCTGATACTTGCCCATAACTAGACTCTAGATCAGAGGTCCTCAAACTTTTTAAACAAACTGTTGGAGGGCTGGATTATAATTTGAAATAAACAAAACATGAATGAATTCCTATGCACACTGCACATACTGTATCTTATGTGTAGTGCAAAAAAAAAAATAATACTCAAAAACAATATAATAATTAAAATGAAGAAAATTTTTCACGAACCTAAACTTATTAGTATTTCAATGGGAAGTGTGGGCCTGCTTTTGGCTGATTGTTGTTGCTGTGTGCTTTCTAGTCGTTTTAGACTTAGGTTGACCCTGAGCGAGGGCCAGGTAAATGACCTTCGAGGGCCGTATCCGGCCCCCGGGCCTTAGTTTGAGGACCCCTGCTCTAAATGAAAAGAAATTTTGGTATCATCGCGAGGCATTGGAGTGTTGGAGCTTCAAAGCTCAGCATCATAATTTCCTGTGAGTTTTCTCTATCACTTTTCTTTTTCATTTGTTTTTGATCACTGCCCATGTTGGAATTCACTGTTTCCCACAATGCTGAGATTATGACCAACTCTGAAGGCTTTCATATTTGTCTAACAGTCCAAACAGTCTAAGTCAAGGAAACTCAAAGAAACAATAGCTGCCACTTAGTTTAAAGAAGCTCTTAATGATGCTGGCAAGGGAATAACCACCTCCGTTTTTTGACTTACTTTCATAGCGGATCTGAAAGCCGACATCAGAGTGGCTCTTGTCGGTGGTGAAGAGGAGGTAGAGGAAATTGCTGGTGCTAATGAGGAATTGGGGCACCTGAGTCCCATCGTACACCCCTATCAATGGCGATGAATAGGACTTGCCATCGCGCACTTCCAGTGTGTCATAATTCACCTCTGTTTTAAATCTGCAAAGGGGAAAGAGAAGTACATGTAGAAAGAAGTGGAAAATTCTTCCTTTTCACTATCTTCTACTTTGGTCTGGATCACATAGATATTGGGTTTAAGTAAGGTCCATTAAACATGGCTACAATGATGGCATATACTAGAACTTATCTAATATATTATATGTATATATATCTTGTAAGCCGCTCTGAGTCACCTTCGGGGTGAGAAGGGCAGTATATAAATGTCGTAAATGACTTAAATCAAGGAATAGTTTTCTAAGATCTACAGAGACACTCGCTGGAACACCTCAGCAAGCGAGAGGCCAAAAGTGGCAGGCTCAAACCCGGAACCTCAATCAATGGCTGATACCAAATGAGAGACTCCCTCCCGGCACACAGAAAACTGGGCGACTTGGAAGGCGCTGAACAGACTGCACTTTGGCACCACGAGATGAATAGCCAATCTTAAGAAATGGGGCTACAAAGTGGAATCCACTACATGTGAATGTGGAGAAGAGCAAACTACAGACCACCTACTGCAATGCAACCTGAGCCCTGCCACATGCACAATGGAGGACCTTCTTGCAGAAACACCAGAGGCACTCCAAGTGGCCAGCTACAGGTCAAAGGACATTTAATAGAATACCAAGTCTGCAAACTTTGTGTTTTGTTTGTTTGCTTGTTTGTTTTAATGCACTACAACTGTTTTGGTTCGCTCCTGACACGATAAATAAATCAATCAATCAACATATTTCCCATTTCTGGTTTTACCCCAGGAAATATAAACAGGAAAGCATGGCTCATTGGTAAAGCACATGCTTTGAGGGAAGATGACAGATCTTTCTTGAATGACTGTCTATAACACTGGTTCTCAACCTGTGTTTCCCCAGGTGTTTTGGCCTACAACTCCCAGATATTCCAGTCAGCTTACCAGCTGTTAGGATTTCTGGGAGTTGTAGGCCAAAACATCTGGGGACCCACAGGTTGAGAACCCTGATCTATAATAATAATAATAATCATCATCATCATCATCTTTATTTATACCCCACCACCATCTCCCCAAAGGGGACTCAAAGCGGCTTACATGAGGCCAAGCCCAAACAACAATTACGATAAAGAAAAACCAAAAACACAAACCGAAAACGCAACCAATAAATAGTACTATAAAACAAATGAATACATAATAATATACAAATTACAATATACACAGGCACGTGTATATTGTAATTTGTACATATACATGGTCAAGTACCTAGCAAGTTGCATCTCCATTCAAGAGTGCTTCAGGATTGCCAAAAAACCAATAATAACCTCACATAAAACCATTGAAACAATGGAATATACCTATGAGTTGTTGTAGGTTTTTCTGGCTATATGGCCATGTTCTAGAAGCATTCTTTCCTAATGTTTCACTTGCCATAGATGCAGGCAAAATGTCAGGAGAGAATGCTTCTAGAACATGGCCATACAGCCCGAAAAATCTACAACAACCCAGTGATTCAGGCCATGAAAGCCTTCGACAATACATTGAATTTACCTTTGTGCACACTCATCATTCAATAATTGAATAAAATACATAACATGGTCAAGTACCTAGTAAGCTGCATTCTAGAGTGCTTCAGGATTGCCAAGAAACCAATAATAGCCTCATATAGAACCATTGGATGGCATCCTTGAAGTGACTGGACTGACCTTGAAGGAGTTGGGGGTGGTGACGGCCAACAGGGAGCTCTGGCGTGGGCTGGTCCATGAGGTCACGAAGAGTCGGAGACGACTGAACGAATGAACAACAACATAGAACCATTGAATCAATGGAATTTACTTTTGTGCTCACTCACCATTCATCAATTGAATAAATCAGTGGTTCTCAACCTGTGGGTCCCCAGGTGTTTTGGCCAACAACTCCCCGAAATCCCAGCCAGTTTACCAGCTGTAAGGATTTCTGGGAGTTGAAGGCCAAAACATCTGGGGACCCACAGATTGAGAACCTGCGGAATAAATGAATCTACTCTAGTTGTAATGCATCAATAAGATTTTGAAAACAATAGCACTGATGCCAACAATCACCTGTCAAAAGTAATTTTGATTGGGTATCCTGGCTGAGCTTCGATGACCCAGGCACAATTCAGAGAATCCTTGTAGAAGCCTGGCCAACCTGGAGACAGAATCATTCCACTTGGAGAGGTCAGATGGCCGCCACACGGAGCTGTTGATGGGACAAGAGAAAACATGGAAGTTGGAAAGAAATAAACACAAGACCAGAGTTTTTTACTTCTATAATATAAGTAGTCACACTTCTGTATCGAAGGCAAAAAGTTTTATCTAAGTGACATTTTTTAAAAAACAAGACTGTGCTGCCCCAATTCTCTAAATGGAATTGCAGGCTTCCACAAAAAAGTGCAGCTGTCCTGATGTTAAACTGCAAATCCCTGCAGCCCTAGCCAACCAAACCAATGAGGAGGGATTTCCCTGCTTCTTGGCATGGGGTTGGACTGGATGGCCCATGAGGTCTCTTCCAACTCTATAATTCTATGAAGAATGCTGGGTACTGCAGTTTAGTAACATTTAGAGCACAATACAAAGCACAGAATGTGAAACATCCAATAGCTCGGATCCATCATTTAGTGAAACTGCAACTCCTAAAAGAAACACCAAAGGGGTGTAGATTTCTGATGAATACAATGTTGTTACACCTGAATATTAAAAGGGTAGTTACTTACAAGTAGACAAAATACTGCAAAGGCACCAGATCCTGTCTGATCTTGAAAGCTATGCAACATCTGCTGTGGTTGATACTTGCATGGAAAACCACCAACAAATACCAGGTACTGTGAGCTATATTTCAGAGGATGGGGCTGGGAAACTACCTCTTCCTTGCTTGAGAAAACCCTTTGGAATTCATGGTGCCACTGTTCTCAGACAGGCAACTTGATAGCACATACATACACACTTTTTCTATTTTTTCAGAATATTTTGTTTTATATTGCATAGATTTACACTGGAATAACAACAACAACAACAACAACAACAACAACAACAACAATACACAGACAGACTACAAGCAGAGGCATAACACCGTTGCTCAGATGATTCATTGGAACTTGTGCCACAAATACCATCTGCCTGTGGCAAAGAACTGGTAGGATCACAAGCCAGAAAAAGTTACAGAGAATGAACTCGTCAAGCTACTCTGAGACTTCCAAATTCAGACAGACAGAGTTTTGGAGCATAATACTTCTAACCTCACAATTGTGTTAAAAAACAAAGTGTGGATTGTCAATGTTGCAATCCCAGGTGACAGCAGGATTGAAGAGAAACAACTGGAAAAGCTGACACGATATGAGGATTTAAAGATCAAACCGCAAAGGCTCTGGCACAAGCCAGTAAAGGTGGTCCCAGCGGTGATCGGCACACTGGGTGCAGTGCCTTGGCCTGCACTTAAACACAATTGGCGCTGACAAGATTACCATCTGCCAGCTGCAAAAGGCCACCTTACTGGAATCTGCAGACATTATTCGCCGATACATCACACAGTCCTAGACACTTGGGAAGTGTCCGACGTGTGATCCAATACAACAGCCAGCAGAGTAATCTTGTCTGCTGTGGACTCATCTTGTGGTGTTTCAAATAATAATAATAATCTTTATTTATATCCTGCCACCATCTCCCCGAAGGGAGATGGTGACTTACAAAGGCATTCCAGGATGCATTTATAACATACAGCAGGTAAAAATGGTACATAAGTATAAAACAAGTCATGTAAAGTTATAATAGCAACTCCTGCCAACACATATAGCATAAAATCAAAATAATGCAATTTTAAAAACAACAGTAGATAATACTAGCTGCCTTCAATTCACAATGTGCCAAGTGTCAACTTCACATGGGCCCATTCAGTCTACTTGAGGTCAAAAGCCTGTTTGAGCATCCATATTTCTCCCTTCCCTCTTTGTGTTTCAATATACATCTATTTTAGATTACATGCCTTGACAGGACTCACAGTTTTTGGTTGCTTTACATATAAAACACCCTATACATCACTGACATCATCACCATCATCAGCCCTCCTATAGCTGTTCAGCAGGCATTGGAAATAAATAGATACAGGTCCCACCCTGACCATCAGGTGGGACCCTGCTTGCACTTTAGCCAGCCCTCTCATAGTTGCACTAGCCCAGCCCTCTCATACTTGTCTAGGCCCACTCTGAAATTCCGGCCATTGGTAGTTGAATTTTTCCCGATGGAAATTAGTACTGAAACTGGAATTAAATCTGAAATATGTTTGACTGTTTTATAGTATTATGTCTATGTCTTATAATGGTTATTCCGTATGATTTTGTGTTGGTAATTGAATGCTTTACCTTTCCTGAAAATTGCCCTGAGTCCCCTCGAGGAGGTAAAGTAGTATACAAATAAAATATTATTATTTTACTGACACAAAAGCACAGTATGTCACAGCAAACTAGATCTATATGCTGGATTTCGTATCAAAAAATTACAAGTCGAACACTTCCCAAGCGTCTAGAACTGTGTGATGTATTTTCGAATGATGCATGCAGATCCAAGTAAGATGGCCTTTTGCAGCTGACAGCTCGTGATTTTGTCAATGTTTATTGTTTCCAAGTGCCGGCTGAGATCTTTTAGCAAGGCACCCAGTGCGCCAATGGCTGTGCCGTCGCGCCTGGGGACTATAGCTCTTAGTGAAAGAGGCATGGACGTGACATCTTTCCCCAGGGGATTGCTTCTTGCCCTCCTTTAGGAAACTGGAACTCTCAAAGACCCAAACACTGTAGATAACTCAAAATAAGTTTTATTGTTCACAAAGAGTTATCTCTTTAAGGCAATAAGCTGGAAGTTTCAAAGGGGTGAAAGAAAATGTACATTACAGTCTCTGGTTGTCTTGGGTCCAAGAAGTTTTGAAGCTGAGAAGTTTTTCCAGGTCCCTCTTTCTCAATGGCTGTGAATGCCGGAGCAATCCACAACCCCAGTCCAGATGGCATATGTCTTCCTCTGGTACCAAAGGAACTGGTCTGAAGGCGCTTGAGACTTCCCAACATCGTTCAGGTTGGTCTGAACATGAAGCATAAGTCTCAAGGGTAAAAACCTCAGAATTGGTGCTGAGAGGTAATTTAATCAGGGGCTTTTAGAGCCAAGTCTCTTACTCACGTCCATCTGATAGAAACTCTGATGGCAGAATAAAAAAGGGAAGCACTCCCCTCCTCCAGGAAGAGATGGAGCCAAACAATTGAGCTGAAAAAGCAATTCAACTGGTGCAAACAACACTGATTGACAGCTATAAATAACCAATCAATCCAACTATACATAAGCAGGGTAAAAAGGCAGAATTAAGCATAATACAACTGTTTAAATCTTGCAACTAACAGTTCTACACATAGGTGGCGCCACTCGCTCAGTCACAATGGCCACCACTGGGACCACCTGTACTGGTTTATGCCAGAGCCTTTGCAGTTCAATTTTGAGGTCTTGATATTATTATTATTATTATTTAATTGTGGTGGTGCAATGGGTTAAACTCTTGTGCTGCCAGGACTGAAGACCGACAGGTTGGAGATTCGAATCCAAAGAGAACGCGGATGAGCTCCCTCTGCCAGTTCCAGCTCCCCATGCAGGGACATGAGAGAAGCCTCCCATAAGGATGGAAAAACATCAGAACATTCAGGTGTCCCCTGGGCAACACCCTTGCAGATGGCCAATTCTCTCACACCAGAAGAGACTTACAGTTTCTCAAGTCACTTCTGACATGGAAAAAAAATCACCAACACCACCATCACCAACATCATCATCATTGGTGGATGACTGACCCAATACATGGTTTGCATGTTATAAGGCAGACAAATCAATGTCAAGTTATAGACCGAAATGCAAATGAGCTATTCTATGATCAATGTATTTTGGTTCTTTTGCTCCTTTTTTGCCTCCCATAAAAGAAAGAGTATCATTGTTTCACTTTATTTGATTTTTGTTGGAAGGGTCAGATGCAAAACATTAACACTAGGAATTGTGATGCCCATAGCAGGGGATGAGGTTGAACTAAACTCAACAATGTTGACTTCTTGATGAAACAATGACATCATGATGGGAAGATAAATGCCCCTAAGATACCAGCTGGGCCATCAAAGCATCTGCCAAATGGTTATAATGGGTCCCCATTGAGTTATCAATTTGGAAGGATGCCGTGATTGGAAGGGACTAACAACAAATAGTGTGTCCTGTTCAGATCTGGCTCATTCATACTAGTGTAGGGCCTTGAACTTGAAAAAGCAAACATATTGGTTCCGGTAGGTTATCGTTGCGAGGTTTGTTTGATGTTCCCGCATGTGATGAGAAAAAAAAAATGAGCCCTTTTTTTTGAACAACGAATGGCAGCTTTCCATTATGAAACTTAATGGCATCCCACAGTTATGAGACTTCTCTTTTCTCATCAAAAAGAGAAATTAATTGAAGTTTTACAAGCTGCATGCTTATTTAATCTATTAAAAGCCAGAGCTCTGGCCATTAAAAACAGAGGGGGAAAAACCCTCAAACTAGCCGACAGGCTAATGCTTTGCACTCTTTCTGCCTCTCTTTTTCAGTACAACAGAACTGTATGCAGAGGGAGGTTTCTACCTTGGAGTGGCAGATGAATCTAGCTTCCAGTCTGAACTTTAAAAGAGCAGCCCAGCCTATCTTCCAAATAGGTTTAGCACCTCGAATAACTTCTTTCACACCTTTGGTATCTCCTAGGGTTTAGTTCCATCAGCCCCTATGAATTGTAATACCAAATCCTTTGGATGTTCAAGTCCCATTATAAACAATAGCATAGTAAAATGGTGCCCCTTGTATAGAATAGGGGGGGGGGGGGATCAAATTTCTTTTGTGGATTTTTTTGAGGGGAAATATTTTAAATAGGGATTCTGCTAGTGTACCGTCCACCTCGCTGCACTACAGTCTCCCTACCTGAGCTAGCGGGGGTGGTCTCGAGCCTGGCGTTGGAGTCTCAACAGCTCCTTGTGCTGGGAGACTTCAATATCCATGCCGAGGCGACCCTCACAGGTGCGGCTCAGGACTTCATGTCTGCCATGGCAACCATGGGGCTGTCCCAACAAATATCTGGCCCCACCCACTGTGCTGGACACACATTGGACTTGGTTTTCTGCCAGGGATGGGAACAGGGTGGCGGTGTGGAGGAGTTGTCCATCTCTCCGTTGCCATGGACCGACCACTTCCTGATGAGATTTAGGCTCACTGTGCCCCCTAACCTCTGCAAAGGTGGAGGACCCATTAAGATGGTCCGCCCCAGGAGGCTTATGGATCCGAATGGATTCCTGACGGCTCTTGGGGATTTTCCCGCCACCTCGGTAGGTGACCATGTCGAAGCCTTGGTCGCTCTCTGGAATGGGGAGATGGCCAGGGCTATTGACATGATTGCTCCGGAACGTCCCCTCTCAAGTAGCCGAGCTAAACCAGCCCCTTGGTTTACTGAGCAGCTGGCAGTGATGAAGCGAAGGAAGTGGGAACTAGAGAGCGTGTGGCGCTCGGATCCGAGCGAGTCAAATCGAGCATGGTTTGTGTCCTTTCTTAGGGCATAAGCCGCGGCAATAAAGGCCGCAAAGAAAACCTTCTTTGCGGCCACTATTGCGTCTGCAAAGAACCGTCCAGCGGAGTTGTTTCGGATTGTCAGAGGTCTTTTAACTCCCGCCACCTCAGGCGGGAGCCCTGACAATTCGGTCACACGCTGTGAAGCATTTGCTCGGTTCTTTGCAGACAAAGTCGCCTTGATCCGTTCTGAGCTGGATGCCGCGTTAAATGCAGTCTCCGAGGATGTAACAAGAGCACCTGCTTGTCCTGTTTTGATGGATTCTTTTCAGTTTGTGAAACCCGAGGATGTGGACAAGATACTTGGAGGAATGAGGCCCACCACGTCCATCCTAGACCCCTGCCCATCCTGGCTTCTAAGGGAGGCCAGAGGGGGATTGGCTGAGTGGGTAACAGTGGTGATGAATGCCTCCCTTCGGGAAGGCAAGATTCCAGCGAGCCTAAAACAGGCTGTTATAAAGCCGCTGTTGAAGAAACCATCACTGGACCCCACTAAATTGGACAACTTTCGGCCTGTTTCCAATCTCCCCTTCTTGGGCAAAGTCATGGAAAGCGTGGTGGCCTCACAACTCCAGGTATTCTTGAGAGACACGGATTATCTGGATCCGGCACAGTCTGGTTTCAGACCGGGACATGGTACCGAGATGGTCTTGGTCGCCTTAGTGGATGATCTGCGCCGGGAGCTAGACAGGGGGAGTGTGTCCCTGTTGGTGCTCCTGGACCTCTCAGCGGCCTTCGATACCGTCGACCACGGTATCCTTCTGGGGCGCCTTGCGGAAATGGGCCTTGGGGGCATTGCTTTGCAGTGGCTCCAGTCATTCCTGGAGGGCCGCACCCAGAAGGTGATATTGGGGGACTCCTGTTCTACACCACAACCTTTGACTTGTGGGGTTCCACAGGGTTCCATACTGTCCCCCATGCTGTTTAATATCTACATGAAGCCGCTGGGTGAGATCATCCGGAGTTTCGGGGTGCGGTGTCATCTGTACGCAGATGATGTCCAACTCTGTCACTCCTTCCCACCTGCTACTAAGGAGGCTGTCGAGGTCCTGAACCGGTGCCTGGCCGCTGTAACGGTCTGGATGAGGGCGAACAAACTGAAATTAAATCCAGACAAGACAGAGGTACTCCTGGTCAGTCGCAAGGCCGAACGGGGTACAGGGTTACAGCCTGTGCTGGATGGGGTCGCACTCCCCTTGAAGGCGCAGGTTCGCAGCTTGGGTGTGACCCTGGACTCATCGTTGAGCCTGGATCCCCAGGTGTCAGCGGTGACCAGGGGAGCATTTGCACAGCTCAGGCTCGTGCGCCAGCTGCGCCCGTATCTCGGGAAGTCTGACTTGGCCACGGTGGTACACGCTCTGGTCACATCCCGCCTTGACTACTGCAACGCTCTCTACGTGGGGCTGCCCTTGAAGACGGCCCGGAAGCTTCAGCTGGTTCAGCGTGCGGCAGCCATGTTACTAACTGGAGCGGGTGGCAGGGAGCATACAACGCCCTTGTTGTCCCAGCTCCATTGGCTGCCAATTTGCTACCGGACCCAATTTAAGGTGCTGGTTTTGGCCTACAAAGCCCTAAACGGTTCCGGCCCAAAATACCTTTCGGACCGCATCTTGGCCTACGAGCCCACAAGGACCTTGAGATCGTCTGGGGAGGCCCTTCTCTCGATCCCGCCTGCCTCACAGGCACGTCTGGCGGGGACGAGGGAGAGGGCCTTCTCGGTGGTGGCCCCCCGGCTGTGGAACACTCTCCCTGCAGACATCAGACAGGCGCCCTCCCTCATGTCCTTCCGAAAAAGCCTCAAGACATGGCTGTTGAGAAGGCATTTAATTAAGTGCTAACAATGTGGTAAAGATGACTGGAATGGAACAAGGAATATGAGATTGGTTATGATTCCACTATGAGACGAAGCGGATTTTTAGTGTAGTTTTGTAATTGTTATGTAGTTTATATGTTGTTGTAATTGCCTCTCTGTAAATTGTCTTTTATATGTGTGTACACCGCCATGAGTCGCCCTAACGGGGTGAGAATGGCGGTTAATAAATGCATCAAATAAATAAATAAATAAATAAATACATGGACGGTTGAATCCATGAATGCAGAATCCATGGATATAGAGAGCTGACTGTATAGATCAGGGGTCCTCAAACTAAGGCCCGGGGGCCCAATACGGCCCTCCAAGGTCATTTACCCGGCCCTCGCTCAGGGTCACCTTAAGTCTAAAATGACTTGATAGCACACAACAATAACAACAACAATCCTATCTCATCAGCTAAAAGCAAGCCCACACTTTCCATTGAAATACTAATTGTTTATATTTCTTAAAATTGTTCTTCATTTTAATTATGCATTGTTTTTAAGTGTTTTTTCCCCACTACAAATAAGATATGTGCAGTGTGCATAAGAATTCATTCTTTTCTCTTTTTCAAACTAGCTTGGAAACCCGGCGATGCCCGGGTTACTTGAGAAAGGCATTGTTTGTTTTGGGAAGTTTGGTAATATCCCTGGATGCAGGGTGAACTACAATTCCCACCCCCTCAAACCCCTCCAGTATGTTATGTTGGCCCAGGTTATTTGAAAAAGGCACTTTTTGTTTTGGGGTGTTAGGTAATATCAGTTTGGTAATTTGTAGCCAGTCTTTCCTGTTGTTTTTATGAATGTTCCCATTAGAAAATGCATAAGGATGTGGGTGAACTGCAATTCCCAAAATCATGGGCATCTGTGGCATCTTTGGTTGGCTTCACAGTGCTCTCTGGATGTAGGTGAACTACAACTCCTCTAAATCATGGTGAATTTTTCCTAAAACTCTTGTTCAGTTGCTGATCAATTCCTATTTGTTGTGTACCATACAAATGGGTAGGAAAGGGTTAAGGGAGAGGCAGTGGGTGGGTCATGCAAATTTGGAGAGAGAAAGGAACCCTGGGATGTCCATTCTGGTGAAAAAACCAGAACATCTAGGATGAAATGGCTCCCAAATAAAAGCATTCCTTGGGTGGCTGGTGTTTGGGGAGGACATTGGCAGGGGTTGGCTACATGTTCACAGCGCTCACTATAATCTGCAATGTTATAGTGATTGAGTGAGTTGAGTCAAGGTTGAGTGAGTGCCTTCGGAGGATTCTCAGCACTTGGAACTATAGCCTGTGTGTGGATTCAGGAGACTGTCTGTGTAAGTGGATACCTCCTCCACATACATACATTTTCACTTTTATTATGTGTATAGATTATAATCCGGCCTTACAACAGTTTGAGGGAGTGACCTGGCTCTCTGCTTAAAAAGTTTGAGGACCCCTGGTATAGATTAAATTCCCTAGTGTCTTTTCTAGAAATCTCTTGGTCTTTAAGTACAATTCTTTGGTCAATTTCTACAGAGTCACTCTGGGGGACCTAGAGATTGGTCTACAGCTGCAGCCGGACTACACATAGACAAAATCACCCGAAAAAACAGCTAAAATGGCAGCCAGAAGTGGTATTATATCATTTCAGGAGCTCTGAAATGTGCTGGTGTGGATCGCTGAGGGAACTCAAGAAGGAAAAATGCTATCTGTCTTGTTTACAGTTGACCAACTTGACTTCCCTTGTCTGGCCCCTGAGGAATCTATATAACAACCAAGTAACAACAGTAAGAACAAACCACAGAACAACAGACTGGCTTAAGATTAGGAAAGGAGTACGGCAGGGTGTGTACTCTCACCTTATCTATTTAACTTATACGCAGAACACATCATGCAACGTACAGGGCTTGACAAATCCAAGGCTGGAGTTAACAACCTTAGATATGCAGATGATACCACTGATGGCCGAAAGTGAGGAGGAGCGAAAGAGCCTTATAACCAAGGTGAAAGAAGAAAGTGCAAAAGCTGAGTTGGAAGTTAAACATTAAAAATAACACAAGATTTTGGCAACCAGACTGATTGATAACTGGGAAATAGAGGGAGAAAATGTGGGGACTTTGTATTTCTAGGCACAAAGATGACAGCAGACCCAGACTGCATCCAGGAAATCAGGTGACATTTCCTTCTTGGGAGGAGAGCAATGACCAATCTTGATAAAATAATGAAGAGTAGAGACATCACACTAACAACGAAGGTCTGCATAGTTAAAGCAATGGTATTCCCTGTAGTAACCTATGGATGTGAGAGCTGGACCATAAGGAAGGATGAGCGAAGGAAGATAGACGCTTTTGAACTGTGGTGCTAGAGGACCGCAAGAAGATCCAACCAGTTCATACTCCAGGAAATAAAGTCCGACTGCTCACTAGAGGGAAGGATATTAGAGACAAAGATGAAGTACTTTGGCCACATTATGAGAAGACAGGAAAGCTTGGTGAAGATAGTGATGCTGTGGAAAATGGAAGGAAAAAGGAAAAGGGGCCGACCAAGAGCAAGGTGGATGGATGTTATCCTTGAAGTGACTGGATTGACCTTGAAGGAGCTGTGGATGGCCACAGCCAACAAGGAGCTCTGGAGTCGGCTGGTACATGAGGTCACAAAGAGTCAGAAACGACTGAATGAATAAACAACAACTTCCTGCCTATATTAGGTCTTCTTGCCTATATTAGGTCTGGGTCGATTCATCTACCACCTATATATACCTCTGACATATTCCATGATATTATATAATTTCTATGATATGGGTTCCTGAAATCAGTGCCCTCCAGATGTGTTGGGCTATAACTCATATCATGGTGGTAGATGTCATTTAACACATCTGGAAGAATTTGAGGAAGGCTGATCTACATTCAGCCAGTCTCAGGGCTACCATTCAGGAGTTGCCCAACTTGGCTTGAGCCTCAATACATACAAAGATTATGCTGTGCCCATGAGCTGTACTCTTTTTCAAAATAGAAAATAGCTGATGGGACAAGAATCAATGTCTCAATTGCATCATAGACCTTCAGAAGCAACACATGAGATCTCTCATTGATCTTAAGACTGTAGCTTAAGATCCAGCTCCACTGGCTGCCAGTTTGCTACCGGGCCCAATTCAAAGTGCTGGCTTTGGCCTATAAAGCCCTAAACAGTTCTGGCCCAATTTACCTGCCTGAACGTATCTCCCTTACGAACCATCGAGAACTTTAAGATCGTCTGAGGAGGCCCTGCTCTCGGTCCCGCCTTTGTCACGACTACGTTTGGCGGGGATGAAAGACAGGGCCTTCTCAGTGGTGGCCCCTCGGCTATGGAACACCCTCCCTAGGGAGATCAGATCTGCTCCCTCACTCTTAACGTTTCGTAGGCAAGTAAAAACATGGCTGTTCGAGCAAGCGTTCACAAATGCAGAGTAGCTAATATAGGAAATCGAATGACTTGACAATGGAACTGGACAAAGCTTGATAATAAGGAGACGCTAATGATGTTGTTTTTATTGCTCTAGTGGTGTTTTATAGGGCTGGGCGGTTTCGTTTCGTTAATTCGTAATTTGTTAAAAATTTGTTATTTTTTTTGTTAATGAGGCGATAACGAACCATTCTGGAGCAGCTTAAAAACGAAACAAATTTTTCAATTCGTTTCGTAAATGCTTCGTATTTTGTTATGTATTCGTTTCGTTATTGGTTTGAGGTCGTTTCGTTATTATTTCCGCATGTCTGGGGCAAGTTTTATAGTTGTTTTTTGTTTAATTAGTGAAAAAAAATTATAATATCACACCAACAGTCAACAACAGAGGGAGAGGGAAGCTTCAGAAGTTCCCCCTGTCCCATTTGGAGGTTTTTTAGCGTATTGCGCGGTCGCGTCCGCCATTAACGAATCGATTTGTTATTGTTTCGTTATTGTTTTGTAATTTTTTTACCATTTACGAAATTTTGTAAATATCGAACTTTTTTTTTAAAAAAATTCAGAATTCTTTTAAATATCGAAACGCAAAAAAACCCAAAAAACGAATCGATTTTAGAAACAATTTTTTCCGTTGTTACCCAGGCCTAGTGTTTTATACTGTTTAATGTCTTAATTTTATATTATGTTTTATGTGTACTGATTTGTTGGAAACTGCCTTGAGTCGCCGATTGGCTGAGAAAGGTGGTATACAAATACAGTAAATAAATAAATAAATAATAAATAATAGCTTGAATGTAGTCTAACGTTACTTTCAATTTTCCACCTGAGAAAAATTCAAATAAAAGGGAGAAAAACAAATAATTTGCTCCTATTTTTGAAAGGCTCTAAGAGGCTGCTCTGGAATGTTCTAATTGAGGATCCACCTCCAAATTTTCTCAAAGTTTCATTTTGAAATTTTAGAGGTGACTCGGTAGGTTCACCCTTGGGAATCTAAATCACCTTCCACGGCCTCTGCTGCTTATTATTGTTTCTCCACAAATGTCAAACAGCACTTTAAATATTCCAGGCAGACCTCCGCCTCTTATTTAATTTTTTAAGAAAGAAGGTAATTAGGATTCGTGTTTAATTGAGCTCACACTGGAGGGTGAGTCAAAGGCAAGACAAAGAGATGGCCGATAAAGCAGTACTTGTTAATAGCAGAAGGGTTATCAAAGCTTTCCAATGATGAAAAGCAGTTTCTGTTTTTTGAAAGGATGCTATTCTTTCCTTTTCATCCTGCCATTTGAAGAATGGATGAGGGGATGTATGGCATACTAAACTTCTGCAGCTAAAATATAGGTGTGGGGGAGGACACAGTTAAATTTTGTATTAAAAAGAATTAATGCCGCAAACATTTTCTGGTACTATCCATAGGTCTCTGAAACACAGGTGAAAAAGAAGAGAGGATTGTCTACCTACCTACCTACCTACCTATGTTCTGTAGCGTGCTGGGCTTGAAATGAATTGCTTTTAAGATAGGACGTATAACTTTAGCCCAGCGGGAAGCCAGGGGGCCCGAAGAGAAGCTCTTAGAGATTTTCCCCCCATAAACAATCTTTAGAGGATTTGTGAAATATAACGAAGTCTTTTATTGGTGAACAATCAACAGAAACTTCCTTTGTCTTCAAAAGGTTAAACAAATACTTCCAGGCTTTTGTGCAACTGGTGGCTTCTAACTGTTTCTTTGCTTTACTTCAAAGGAAAATCCCTTTCTAGCTCCTTCCAGGCTAACTGTGAACCTAAACCTAACTCATGTGGATCCACTACCGGGCTGAATCATAGAATCATAGAATCAAAGAGTTGGAAGAGACCTCATGGGCCATCCAGTCCAACCCCCTGCCAAGAAGCAGGAATATTGCATTCAAATCACCCCTGACAAATGGCCATCCAGCCTCTGCTTAAAAGCTTCCAAAGAAGGAGCCTCCACCACACTCCGGGGCAGAGAGTTCCACTGCTGAACGGCTCTCACAGTCAGGAAGTTCTTCCTCATGTTCAGATGGAATCTCCTCTCTTGTAGTTTGGAGCCATTGTTCCGCGTACTAGTCTCCAGGGAAGCAGAAAACAAGCTTGCTCCCTCCTCCCTGTGGCTTCCTCTCACATATTTATACATGGCTATCATATCCCCTCTCAGCCTTCTCTTCTTCAGGCTAAACATGCCCAGCTCGTTAAGCCGCTCCTCATAGGGCTTGTTCTCCAGACCTTTTATCATTTTAGTCGCTTTCCTCTGGACACATTCCAGCTTGTCAATATCTCTCTTGAATTGTGGTGCCCAGAATTGGACACAATATTCCAGATGTGGTCTAACCAAAACAGAATAGAGGGGTAGCATTACTTCCCTAGATCTAGACACTATGCTCCTATTGATGCAGGCCAAAATCCCATTGGCTTTTTTTGCCGCCACATCACATTGTTGGCTCATGTTTAACTTGTTGTCCACGAGGACTCCAAGATCTTTTTCACACGTACTGCTCTCGAGCCAGGCATCCCCCATTCTGTATCTTTGCATTTCGTTTTTCCTGCCAAAGTGGAGTATCTTGCATTTGTCACTGTTGAACTTCATTTTTTTAGTTTTGGCCCATCTCTCTAATCTGTCAAGATCGTTTTGAATCCTGCTCCTGTCCTCTGGAGTATTGGCTATCCCTCCCAATTTGGTGTCGTCTGCAAACTTGATGATCCTGCCTTCTAACCCTTCATCTAAGTCATTAATAAAGATGTTGAACAGGACCGGGCCCAGGATGGAACCCTGCGGCACTCCGCTCGTCACTTCTTTCCAGGATGAAGAGGAAGCATTGGGGAGAATCACCCTCTGAAATGAATTGCTTTTAAGATAGGACGTATAACTTTAGCCCAGCGGGAAGCCAGGGGGCCCGAAGAGAAGCTCTAAGAGATCCCCCCCCCCATAAACAATCTTTAGAGGATTTGTGAAATATAACAAAGTCTTTTATTGGTGAACAATCAACAGAAACTTCCTTTGTTTTAAAAGGTTAAACAAATACTTCCACGCTTTTGTGCAACTGGTGGCTTCTGTTTCTTTGCTTTACTTCAAAGGAAAATCCCTTTCTAGCTCCTCCCAGGCTAACTGTGAACCTAAACCTAACTCATGTGGATCCACTACCGGGCTGAACTGCGTCTCAAAACAGAGTGGACCTACCAGTAGGCCTGTAGTCACTTAGCTGGAGTTCTTGATGTTTAAATTATTATTATTATTATTATTATTATTATTATTATTACTACTACTATTATTAACTTTATTTATACCCCGCTAACATCTCCTGAAGGACTCGATGTGGCTTACAAAGGCCAAGGCCACCAACAAAACAACAGCATACAAATACAACAGTAAAACTCATAATGCAAATAATAAAACATCAAGCAAAACAATAAAACACTAAAAACAATGACACCATAATGCATTTAAAACCTAAGGCTGGGCCAAATGTAATGGACAAATTTAAAAAGTGCTGGACATGACAGGTGAAATGTAGAGGTTTTTGGAGGTAGATGCAATATGCAGACAGTCCTAAATCCCTAACAAAGTGCAAATGGGACATGATGCTAAGGGTTTCCTATTCTGGAAAGGCACACTGGAACAGCCAGGTATTCGGGCTCTTCCTAAAGACTGCCAACGTTGGGGCTTGTCTGATGTCCTTGGGGAGAGAGTTCCAGAGTCGGGGGGCCACCACAGAGAAGGCCCTGTCCCTCGTCCCCACCAAACGCACTTGCGATGCAGGTGGGATCGTGAGCAGGGTCTCTCCAGATGATCGAAGGGATCGTGTGGGTTCATATATGGAGATTCGGTCACACGGGTAGGCAGGTCCCAAACCGTTTAGAGCTTTGTAGGTAAGCACCTGCACCTTGAACTGGGACCGGAAGATGTTATTCCCTCCGAAATTCCTCAGGGCTTAAGGCTGTTTCCCTGGGAACCTTTGGGAATCTTTAGATGCTCTTAAGACTGTTCTCCCCCGGGAAGTCTTAAGGGTTGAAGCCTTTGTACAGGAGAAGTCTGTATATGTCCTGTACATTGACTTTCTTTGCTGAGACAAAATGGCTCCCTTCCCTTCTCAATTGTCCTGAACAGGGGGCGGAACCAAACTTAACGATGATGGACAGGGGACCTGCCCTATAACTGCAAACTTTAACAGGAAGCCACCCTTCAGAATCCCAAGCCTTGGGCTGCAAGCAAACACTTAATACAAAGCAAATAAAGTGGGAGCTTCTGGTACAGCTGTACCAGCACTATCTATCTATCTATCTATCTATGTATCTAGAGGAGTGGTCCCCAATCTAAGTTCTGTCTGCCAGATGTGGCTCTCCAAGGACATTTCTCCACCGTTCCCCTAAACTTTAGAAGTAGGGTTGTCAGGCCCACACTTCTCATTGAAATATTGGTTAGTTTATGTTGGTTAAAATTGCTCTTCATTTTAAATATTGCATTGTTACCCT
Organism: Anolis sagrei; assembly: GCF_037176765.1. Classification (NCBI taxonomy): domain Eukaryota; kingdom Metazoa; phylum Chordata; class Lepidosauria; order Squamata; family Anolidae; genus Anolis; species Anolis sagrei. Next base: position 67,385,559 of record NC_090034.1, read on the forward strand.
GGGCCGAATCTAGCCTGCCATGTCACTTAATGTGGCCTTTAAATGTAGACCTGATGCGAGTTGTGATACAGTGACATCTGGGAGGCTGCAGCTTGCGCTGTTTAGACAGAATAGTAGGGTTTGACTTTAGATCAGGAGTGAACAAACTTGAGTCGTCCAGGTGTTTTGGACTTCAACTCCCGCAATTCCTAACAGCCTCACCAACTATGCCTGTTCCTGGAGAAGTCAGATCTGACCAAGGTAGAACATGTCATGGTTTCATCCCGGTTGTGACTACTACCATGTACTTTATGTGGGTCTGCCTTTGAAAAATGCTCAGAAACTTCTCTAACTGGGGCTGGCTACAGGGAGCATGCACTTCCGCTGTTTCAGTAGCTTCACTGACTGCCAGCACGTTTCCAGGCACAATTCAGAATGCTGTTTTGTCCTATCCGTCTCCGGGCCAGGTTATCTGAAGAACCATATCTCTTTCTATGAACTTGGTAGGCATCTGTTATCGCCTGGGGAGGGCCTTCTCTCTGTCCCCCAATGTCCCGCTCAAGCACATTTGGTGGAAACAAGGGAGAAGAGGGCGTTTTTGGTGGCTGCAAGCAAGCAGAATATATATATATTAGGCCTGGGTAACAACGCAAAAATTTGTTTCTAAAATCGATTTGTATTTGGGGTTTTTTTTTGTTTCGATATTTAAAATAATTACAAAATTTTCCCTTTAAAAAGTTCGGTATTTACGAAATTTCGTTAATATTTACAAAACATTTTGTAAAGATGGCGCCCTTTTTTTTCAATATTTTTTCAATATTTTTTTCAATATTTTTTAATTTAATTATTAATTTAGTAGAATAGGGAGGAGAAATTATTATTAAGGAGGGAAGGCAAGCACTCACTCACTCTGGTGGGCCCTCAAGCGCTGCCGCCGGCTCCTCCGAAGCAATGCGAAATTGGGAGAAGGGCTCCCCAAAGGCCATCTAGCCCAGCCCTCCGCTAAGGAATTGGGAGAACGAAGCACACCCACCGCAAAGGTGAGGAAGGAGGGACGGGCCGCCTTCCCGCTGAGGGTCGCTCGCCCTCTCGCTCGCTTGCTCAGCCGGTGCCTTCCCCGCCCTCTCCTCCTCCTCCTCCTCCTCCTCCTCCTCTTTCAGGCTCTGATTGGCTAAGGAGAGGAGAGAGAGGAGAGCTCCCAGCAAGCATCTAGCCAAGCCATCTTACGTATTTCCGAAATGGACGGAAATACAAAATTTTTTGGCGCATGCGTTTCGATATTTAAAAACACTTCCGGGTTTAAAAATAAGTTTTGTAATCGTTTTGTAATTGCTAAAATTAACGAATATTTAACGAATTACAAAATTAACGAACGAAATCGCCCAGGCCTAATATATATGCTTTGGATTAACTCTTCCAGGAGTGGATTTCCTTTCCAAGGGGTAGATTTCTCTTACTTCCAGTTGTCTCAGCCGTGTTCTTAACTATGAGTCATTTGTAGGTTGGATGTTTGTAACTTGGGGACTGTCTTTATTTCTGACCTAACACAAACAGTACTGTTTAATTGCTTTTTTTTAAAGTTTGTATTTCCTTTGTTTCAAATTGATCAAAGTGTGTAGCTGTAGCTGTGTTGAGTCCCCTCGGGTATAAATAAAGTAAGTAAATAAGTAAATAAATAGATTCTTAGTCTTATTGTAGGTGACGGGGAAATAAAGAAGGCAATAGTTTAGTTTCAAGGAGATATATATATGTGTGTGTGTGTGTGTTATCCCACCCTCCCCTCCTTGTACATGCCATTTATACAGCAAACTACAGAAGTTACATTTGAAATATCAATTTCAGTCTTAATTTTTCCACTCCACATCTTAGCATATTCGCTAAATAATTCCTTACTGGTTCCCACTTCCTCTTAATTATTGTAACCTTTTCAATTTTATCTTTATTGTTCCATTTGCAATTTGCTATTTCCACATTTAACATATTAACTATATACTTATACCAATTTGTCAGAGTCCATTTTGTTTTATCGTTCCAACTCCTCACTAAAACAGTTTGTGCACACGCTATTAATCTGTCAGCCAATTTTTCTTTTTGTATATTCTTCACTCCTGTTTTCCTTGCATGTAGTACATTTTTATTAACTATTACTATTTGTAGATTTAAAATTCTATTGATTTCTCCTTCAATCATTCTCCAGTATTCTTGCATTTGATTGCATTCCCATATCATGTGATTAAACACCCCTCTTTGTTCACAACCACACCAATATCTGTCTTTTCTCCCCAGTTAGAAACGTGAAAGTTGTGTAGGAGTTCTGAACAATGTAATGGGGAAAATAAAACGAGCCTACTTCTGCATCTCTCTGTCCCCCATCATATGCCTGCTACCCACATGTTCGGACATTTAGACCACACCTGGAATATTGTGTCCAATTCTGGGCACCACAATTCAAGAGAGATATTGACAAGCTGGAATGTGTCCAGAGGAGGGCGACTAAAATGATTAAGGGTCTGGAGAACAAGCCCTATGAAGAACAGCTTAAAGAGCTGGGCATGTTTAGCCTGAAGAAGAGAAGTCTGAGAGGAGATATGATAGCCATGTATAAGTCACAGGGAGGAGGGAGCAAGCTTGTTTTCTGCTTCCCTGGAGACTAGGACACGGAACAATGGCTTCAAACTGCAAGAAAGGAGATTCCATCTGAACATTAGGAAGAACTTCCTGACTGTGAGAGCCGTTCAGCAGTGGAACTCTCTGGCCAGGAGTGTGGTGGAGGCTCCTTCTTTGGAAGCTTTTAAACAGAGGCTGGATGGCCATCTGTCAGGGGTGCTTTGAATGCCATATTCCTACTTCTAGGCAGAGGTTTGGACTGGATGGCCCATGAGGTCCCTTCCAACTCTATGATTCTATGATTCTATGATTTCCTGTTGGTATTGAAGACACGGAGAACCAATTATTGGAATTTCTTCTCCAGATTTCAGCACATCTGTACAGAAAATGATTGCAAGGATATCTCTGACCAGCATCTCTCTCACAGAACAGCGAGCAGAGGGAAGCCTTTTAAATTCCTAATGACTTCTTTTCATTTCATTTTGCTTTTCCGCATCAGAAAGCTTGAAAGCCCTTGGAGGGGCTTTGGGAGAGCGAGAGACAGGGGAAAATCTGTTAAATCTCAAGACTTTAATGGTGCTGCCGTAAGCAGATGACAAGAAATCAAACTCCAGCATGCTAGAACCTATAAACTACCAACACCCACAATGCTAAAGTGAAGAGGGACACAGAGCAGCTAACCTCTATGCAGAAGATTTAAGGAGTGCATCTACACTGTAAAATGAATATAGCTTGATGCCATTTTAATTGCCATGTCTCCATGCTATGGAATCCTGGGATTTGTAGTTTGATGAGGTACCAGTACTCTTTGGCAGAGAATGATAAAACTACCAAACTCACGATCCCAAAGCATGGAGACATGACCATTAAAGTGGATCCAAAATGCATTATTTCAACAGTGTAGATCCACCCCAGGTTCACTTGACAACATCTCCAGGAAAGGCTGCTGAAGCTATGGAAAGCAACATTCATAGAATCATAGAGTCATAGAGTTGGAAGAGACCTCATGGGCCATCCAGTCCAACCCCCTGCCAAGAAGCAGGAATATTGCATTCAAATCACCCCTGACAGATGGCCATCCAGCCTCTGATTAAAAGCTTCCAAAGAAGGAAGTCGCCCTAAAGGGCTGAGAATGGCGGTTAATAAATGCATCAAATAAATAAATAAATAAATAAGGTATGGAAAAAAGAGATAGAGTGGCTCTGGGCCCAGACAAACACAACTCTTTTACCTGTCTGGCCTGCCCTTGTATCCTATTACCATACCTCCTCCTCTGCCTCTCAGATCTCGCTCCTGAAGACTGGAGTGAAGTGGTGCAGGTGCGCAGGAGCGAGATCTGAGAGGCAGAGAAGAAGGTATGGTAATAGGAAAATTACCATATTGAAATCAAATCTGATGCTTTTAATTTTTTTATTTGGTGTGCGTTGTAAGAGGGGTAGTCTTATACAGCGAATATATCCCAAACTCTATATTTTAACTAGAAAAGTTGGGGGTTGGCTTATACGCCCAGTCATCTTATATGCCGGAATATACGGTAGTTTTTATATGAATTTTTTATTATGTCACATTAAATGTTTTAATGGTATTTATGACTGTTGTGGCATCAAATTGCTGCCACATTTGTAAGCTGCTTTGAGTCACCTTTGGGCTGAAAAAGGCAGGATAGAAATACTGCAAATAAATGAATGAATAAATAAATAAATGCCCAAATTTGAATATTAGTGGAGTTGGGGAGGGATTGATTTTGTCATTTGGGAGTTGTAGTTGCTGGGATTTATACCTACAATGAAAGAGCATTCTGAACTCCACCAGGGATGGAATTGAACCAAACTTGGCAGACAGAACTCCCACGACCAACAGAAAATACTGGAACGGTTTGGTGAGCACTGACCTTGAGTTTTGGAGTAGAAGTTCACCTACATTCAGAGAGCACTGTGGACTCAAATGATGATGGATTGGCCCAAACTTGACACAAATGCTCAATATGCCCAAATGTAAACACTGGTGGAGATTGAGGAAATCAGATCTTGACATTTTGCAATTGTAGTTACTGGGATTTATTAGGGCTGGGCAACCACGGAAAATTTTGTTTCTAAAATCGATTCGTTTTTTGGGGGGTTTTGCATTTCGATTTTTAAAAGAATTCCGAAATTTTTCTTTTAAAAAGTTCGATATTTACAAAATTTCGTAAATTACAAAACAATACGAAACAATTTCGAAACAATAACGAATCAATTCGTTAATGGCGGACGCGACCGCGCAATACGCTAAAAAACCTCCAAATGGGACAGGGGGAACTTCTGAAGCTTCCTTCTCCCTCTGTTGTTGACTGTTGGTGTGATATTTATAATTTTTTTTCACTGATTAAACAAACAACAACTATAAAACTTTCCCCAGACATGCGGAAATAATAACAAAACGATTTCGAAACGATAACGAAACGAATACAAAACGAATTCGAAACAATTACGAAACGAATTGAAAAATTCGTTTCGTTTTTTAGTTGCTCCTGAATGGTTCGTTATCGCTTCATTATAAAAAAAAATAACGAATTTTTAACGAATTACGAAATTACGAAACGAAACCGCCCAGCCCTAGGATTTATGGTTCACCTAAAATCAAAGAGCATTCTGAACCCCACCGATGATAGAATTGGGCCAAACTTCCCACACAGAACCCCCATGACCAACAGAAAATCCTGTGTTTTCTGATGGTCTATGGTGACCTTCCCAGGGGTCCCAACCCCCAGGTTGAGAAACGGTGGTCCAGTTCAATATAAATGGGAGTTACTCTCTGCAAAATTCACACATGGCTAATTTACAAAGCAAACAATAGATTTTTTCTGGGAAACAGCATTTGCAGTGCAGGAAATAATCTTTCTCCATGAAATGTCAACATGTGCAGAAAGTGATCTTCCCATGCAGAGAAAATGATGTTTTCTGTGTAAAGCAACAATGTGTGAACTTTGCACATAATGTATACTGATTTGTGAACAGGCTTCAAAAGCTGTGGGTTATTTGAAGACTTTCTTGCAGCAGAAGAAAGTTGTTAAAATTACTTGCTGTTTCCTTTGAGAGGATATTAAAGCTGGCTCTCCATTGCAGAATCAATTCTGTTTGACCCCACTGTAACTGTCATGGTTTCATCCTATGGAATCCTGGAATTTGTAATTTGTTGTTGCGCTAGAGTTCTCTAACAGAGAAGTGTAAACATCTCACAATTCCATAACATTGAGCCATGGCAGTTAATGTGATGTCAACCCGCTTTGAGCATGCGATGCAGATACAGTTCTGGTGAATAATTATATTTTGACTAGCTGTCCCCTGCCACGCGTTGCTGTGGCCCAGTCTGGTGATCTGGAAAATAAAGTAATGAGTGTTGGTTTCTAATCTATGTAATTTCTTTATTCTTGTGGGCAAACAGTATTTCTTGCTGTTTTTTGTCAGTGTTGATGTGGAGATTGTCTGGTTTGCCTATTCTGGAACATGCAACATAGAATTGTCCTTCTTTAGGGGTCCCTTTCAAATCTATGATATTATATTCGTCATATATGTGTGTGTGAATAATATATATCTATATCTATGGCTGGATGGCTCTTTGTCAGGAGGGCTTTGATTATGTTTTCTTGCCCTGGTGAAGGGAGTTGGATGGCCTTAAGTATTTTCTGTTGGTCATGGGTGTTCTGTGTGGAAAGTCTGCCCCAATTCTATCTTTCGTGGGGTTCAGCATGCGCTTTGATTGTAGGTGAACTATAAATACCAGTAACCAAATGTCAAGGTCTATTTCCCTCAAACTCCATCTGTGTTCATATTTGGGCATATGGAATATTCATGCCAAGTTTGGTCCATCATTGTTTGAATCCACAGTGCTCTCTGGATGTAGGTGAACTACAACTCCCAAACTCACAGTCAATGCTCACCAAACCCTTCTAGTGTTTTCTGTTGGTCATGGGAGTCCTGTGTCCCAAGTTTGGTTCAATGTCATCATTGGTGGAGTTCAGAATGCTCTTTGATTGTAAGTGAACTATAAATCCCAGCAACTACAACTCCCAAATGACAAAATTGATTTTTTTAGTGAAGGACATACATTGGGTTGTTAGGTGTCTTGTGTCCAAATTTGGTGTCAATTCCCCCACTGGTTTTTGAGTTCTGTTAATCCCACAAACGAACATTACATTTTTATTTATATAGATTGGGGCCAATTATATTTCGCCTACAACCTCCTTGTGCAAAAGGATAGAAGGGTTCAGAAGGAAGTAACCAAACAGAGACAACAGTTGAGGCTAAGGCTGGATCTACTGCCTTATATCCCAGGATATGTTTCCAGATTATCTTCTTATCCCAGATTTTCTGACAGTGTAGACTCATCTAATCCAGTTCAAAGCAGATAATCTGAGATCCGATCCTGGGATATAGAGCAGTTTAGATCCAGACTCAGAGAGACTATATCTGCGTTCCAAAACCACCGCCAGGAAATGCGACAATTTGCATTGGATGCTAAAGCGTCTCGGAGATTTTTTTGGCTTTCTGTCTCACTGTACACCAAAGAGGTTTAGAAGGATCACTAACAGAGCCTGTCATAAAAGCTTCTGCTTATGCTATTGGCCATCTGGATTAGGCAGCTTCCCAGGGCTTAGTCCCACAAACTCCAGAGCAGCAGGGCTTTTGATTTTTCAATTTTTTTCTCTGGGGCCTTGGACTTGGCCAACAGTCCCTGAAGCCTTCAAAATCCCCCCTTTAGGGTGTTTGTTTAGCTCTGCTTGTCCTGGATCAAGGCAAACTGATAAACCAAAAAAGCCACCAAAACACAGATGGAATTTTTAGCTAAGCCAATCTAGTGTAACAGAGAATACTGTGGGCATCGGCTGTGGCCGAGTCCATGAAAAGGAAAGGAGGCAAGCAAGAAAACTGCCTTAGCCTCCTGTTCTTCCTCTCAAATGTTTGTTCTTCCTTTCGAATGGGTCCCATCTCATCTCTTCCACCATGTCATTGTTTTAGTTTTTCTTGGGTTCCTCCATAAAATATCCCTTTTGTATGGAAACTGTGTTATTTCCTCATTTCCTTCCCTACCCACCTGCCATACACATGGTAGAGCATATGCAGATCTTATAGTTATATGTGTGTGCATGTGCCTTCTAACTGTCTGTTGACATATGGCAGTGTTTCTCAACCTGGGGGTCATGAGGTGTTGTCAGAGGGGTCACGAAAGACCATCCGAAAACACAGTATTTTCTGTTGGGTCATGGGGATTCTGTGTGGGATGTTTGGCCCAATTCTATCATCATATGTCTCTTAAATTGTAGTGCTCAGAACTGAACATAGTATTCCAGGTGAATTCTGGATTTTGATAGGTTGATTTTAATGGTAGAGGGAAGCTTTTCCAATCCCCAGAACCCAGCAGGGGTCAAACCGAGTCCCCCTGATGAGATAGGGTGCGTTACAAATAAAGTATTATTATATTATTATATACCAAACCAGCCACTTTTGGAAAAGACCCCTAATTGTTATTTAATTTTCTCATCAAGGTTAGTGATAGGGGTTTGGGGAGCCAGGAGAGGTGCTGGGAAGCAGTCATAAAATGGTCTTCAGGCTACTTGATGTCTATTGTTCCAATCTTCACAATCATAGTATGATGACGATGATGACGACAGCAACAATAATAACAACAAAAATAACAACAAAATTACTACCCACCTCTCCAGATATTATAATGATATTTATGAGGGAGGGGGCAGGTGAGACAGATTTTAAGTGGTTGTATCATTCATATTCATATGAATGAATACTAATACAAAGGAAAGGCATATTTATCTAAATCTGAAAATTGACATTTCTCCTCCCTGCTCTTTATTTTGTTAGGCTGCAACTGCCATCATCTCCCAGCACTGGCCATTCTAAGTAGGACTGATGGAATTTGCAGTCCAACAGTTTCTGGGGAGCAACAAGTTGCTCACCCCTTATTCCAGACTTAGAAAAAAACACATTTAATTTCAGCAAATCCTAATCCATTGGCTGTGTAGCTTCTTGCCATCTTTCTTCTTAACTCAGCTAATTTTCCTACTAGATGTCAGGAAAATAGATGAAAATATCCACAAATCTCACGCTGTTACAAAGAGTGGGGGCTTTTTCTTATCCCACCAGCAATAAGGCCCTTCTCCTGTCCGATGGCTGTGGGAACCAACTGGACAGACTTATCGAATTATTATTTAAGTGGCACTGCTCTCACTTTGTCCCTCCTCTGCTACAGCCCTGGTTGACTCACAAACTCAGAAATCCAGGTTCAGAGATATATGGACAATATCTGGACCATGCATCTGCGCCTTTGAGGAAAATGCAATCCATCCAGGTCCAGGTCCATATTTCCTGACCTGTTTTTCAAATAACCCAAGCACTCAGTCCTGTCTGGATTGAATTTCAGTTTTTTTGTCTGCATTCATAGTCCATTCATTACAGAAATATAGGTTGGATCGATTTGTCTCAAAAATGGGCAAAGGTCACCATTGGGAAACACTCCGACCCAACTTGGAGAGGAAAAAAAAAAGATGAGTCAACAGGGTGTCTTACCTTCACATCTCAGAACAGCATTGTCCCAGACCACGTTGCCCTCTTTCAAGACACAGGTGACAGTTTCCGAGCCATGCGTCCTAATGAAACCTTCATCGCATAAGAAGGACACGGAACTCCCAAGCTGAAGACTGTCCCCAAATCGCTTCCCGTTGACTGGCACACCTGGATCAGGGCATTCATTGTGTCGGAAGGCTAATAGGAAGTGAGAAGATGGAGGATTAGCAAAAGGATGGTTTTCTCCAAATAGCAAAAGGATGGTTTTCTCCGCATCGCTGTCTACGAACCCACACGTTCACTCCGGTCATCTGGAGAGGCCCTGCTCGTGATCCCGCCTGCGTCACAAGCGTGTTTGGCGGGGACACGAGACAGGGCCTTTTCTGTGGTGGCCCCCCAACTTTGGAACGCCCTCCCGAAAGATCTCAGACAGGCCCCTACATTGGCAGTCTTCAGAAAGAATTTGAAGACTTGGCTGTTCCGATGTGCCTTTTCAGATTAGGAACCTCCAGCACCAAGTCCTAGAAGCACTTTAGTAGAACCAGATCACTGCACACCGTACACTGTCCTTACTTTATAATCCTACATTCCTCCCGCCACATCAGCACTTTTAACCCTGTACCCCTACCCTGGCCGGCCCAGTTTTAAATTGTGTCCTGTTGCATTGTTATTGTTATTGTTTTCTTGCTTAACTGTTTTTAATTTGCTTTATGTATTGTATTGTTTTGTTGTGTTTTGGGGCTTCGGCCTGTGTAAGCCGCATCGAATCCTTTGGGAGATGCTAGCGGGGTACAAATAAAGTTAAATAAATAAATAAAAATAAATAAATAAAAATGTTTCCAGGTAGCTATGCATCAGTTCTAGCTCTAGATGAAGAAGAGACAATGCACAGTCTGGATCTTTACCTCTTACATTTTGCCTTTGAGTGGTCAAGAGCACTTAAAAACCCTCTAGCCACTTCAATGCAACTGCGGGCATTTATAACAACAACAACAACTTTATTTTTGTACACCGCCTTCATCTCACCAAAGGTACTCGAGGTGGCTTACATATGGCACAATGTGCCTGGAACAATGTATAAAATAAACACACAATACAATAAAAGATAAAACCACTAGCATATAAAACAATGATTTAAACTCAAAACAGTGCCCAGTAACCTATGGTAGAAACTGATGTAAAACATGGCCAACTGTAACAAGGAACAGGGGAATAGACCTTGAGTCGCCTTTGGCTGAGAAAGGCAGTATAAAAATGCAGTAAATAAATAGAATAGTGTAAGTTGCAGCTCATGAACTAGGGCATGGAACAAAAGTGCAGTGCTCTTTGGAACTCTCAAAAATTTCAGGCGTATACGGGTCACCTGCTATTTTGGAAATGCGTACAAGTAATTTCCTGTTTCTAAAAAAATAAAGAAAACAAAACCTTGAGCAGCTGAGCTCTCTTATGTTCTCTCCAACCACAGCAAGTTGGCCAGTAGGACTTCCTAGAAATAGCATTGGCCATTTGGGGTTGATTTGTTTAGTTTCCATATAGCCAGAAAAAAGGGAGATACAAATAAATATTATGATGATGATGATGATGATGATGATGATGATGATGATAGCAACAGTACCAACAACAATGCATGTAAGGCCAAGGCTCATCCCTTCAAACTGGCCCAAAACTAGATTTGTCAAAGGGAAACCTGGGGCTGCCTCCTATACAACTTTAACGCTTGTGTGGAAGAGGGAAATGCAGTAGGTTTCGCTTGCACTGCAACCAGGTGATAAACAAAATTTATAGGAGCTCTCTCCAGTTTTCACTCTGACAACAATTTCCACAAGCACAGCAATTGCCCTTCCTTGTTTCAGAAAAAAGTACCATAGAGACTCGCTTATCCAACCTTCACTCATCCAACGTTCTGTATTACCCAACAACGTCTGCCTCCTGCCCGGATCCATAGCTGTTTCAATACATTGCAATGTTTTGGTGCTAAATTCATAAATACAGTAATTACTACATAATGTTACCATGTATTGAAATGCTTTTTCTTTCGATTTGTTGTAAAACATGTTGTTTTGGTGCTTAATTTGTAAAATCATAACATAATTTGACATTTAATAGACTTTTCCTTAATCCCTCCTTATTGTCCAACAGTTTAGCTTATCCAACGTTCTGCTGGTCTGTTAATGTTGGATAAGCGAGACTCTACTCTATCCAAAAGAGACTTCCAATTGAACTCTGGTGTCTCTTAGGATGCATTTCCACCACTGTAGTTTTACATTACTTGAGTTGCCATGGCTCAGTGCAATGGGATTACAACAGTTGTAGTTTTACAAAGTCTTTAACCTTCCCTGCTAAGGAGTGCAGATGCCTCACCAAACTACAACCCCCAGGATTCCACACCTTTGAGCAATGGCACTTAAAGTGGGGACAAACAGTATTAATTTGACCATGACTTCAGTTAGTAGTTCTGCCAGTTCCAAAACATCCCCAACGTGGAACTGAAAGATACAGTGAGACTGACTCTTTGTGGGCCCAAGGCCACAGATAAAAGGAATAAGGGTGAGCCTCAAAAAATAGACCCTACTATATTATCCATATATCATTTTCTTTAATATAATTATACCCTGTCCTTCTTGATAAATGTAAGCACAAATAGGCTTGCAGAGGAAAAGCAGCACAACCTCAAATAGCACCTGGAAACAAATTCCATATTAAATTACAAATCAAACATCTATAATGGATGGAGACAGCTTACGAAAATCCATCTCAGAAAACAACAGAAGGGGAAAAGAAATCCAGAGTTCACAAATTTAAAAAGTTAGCAGTAGCACAGTTTACCTTGCAATAAGTTGCTTCTTTGGGGAATTAAGGAGTCATGAAGTCACATTTCAAAAATAAAATAGTGAGAAAGAGTAAAAGCTCTTTCTTGTATAAAGAACAACACTTTCTAGTTGCTTTCGGTAGCATCTTCAAGAGCATTTTAATAGTTTTTTTCCACCACATTTCTTGTCAACCATTAAGGCAGTGGTTTTCGAACTGTGGGTCCCCAGGTGTTTTCGTCTACAACTTCCAGAAATCCCAGCCAGTTTACCAGCTGTTATGATTGTAGGAGCATGCAAGGAATCAATGTGTGTGTGTTGATGGTAAAATAAGATGCATGAAGCTGATTGGTCAGGCTGGATCGATGAGCCTGGGACTTTTGGTTACTGTTGCATTGTTGTTCAGGCTTGAGCTATGCAAGTGCAGAGAGATAGTTTGAAGAGAGAAACAGAGAGAGATAGAGTTTGGAGTGTACCCTTGCTTCATGAGCTCCTGAAGGACTTTATTCAACATGGACAAAGAAAGACTATTTTAATCCTCTCATAAAAGGACATTGTGTGAGTTGAAGCAATTGATCATATTGAATTTATGTTGTTCTGAATTAAGAAGAATAAACTACTTGTTCTTTGTTGTTCACCTGTGTGGCATATTTTCTTTCTCTGGCAAGGCAGTGTGTGGGCTGATAAAACATGAACTACATATGGGTTATTTTACATTACGTCACACAGGAGTTGAAGGCCAAAACATCTGGGGACCCACAGGTTGAGAACTACTGCACTAAGCCCCCCCCCCCCCAAACGTATCAGAGAATACGCTCTTTCTAGGAATTTCCTATAACCTCTAGATCAATGGTTCTCAACCTGTGGGTCCCCAGGTGTTTTGGCCTACAACTCCCAGAAATCCTAGCCACTTTACCAGCTGTTAGGATTTCTGGGAATTGAAGGCCAAAACATCTGGGGACCCACAGGTTGAGAACCACTGCTCTTGATGATTCTACAACAAACTTCTGCTTGAAGCTACCATGCAGTCATCCTGGAGAACCTAGCAAATTCCCAAAATTGTTAGCCAAAATAGCACTGGGATTGTGGCGCAGCTGGCTGAGTGTCAGCTGCATTAAGATCACTTTGACCAAAATGTCATGAGTTCGAAGCCAGCCCGGGTTGGAGTGGGCTTCCAACCAATTGTGTAGCCTGTTGTCGACCTTTGCAACCCGAAAGACAGTTGCATCTGTCAAGTAGGAAAATTAGGTACCACCTTGTGTGGGGAGGCTAAATTAACTAATTTATGAGACCATAAAAAAAAGACTCCAGCAAAGCACTCCAGCAAAAGCATGCGGGGAATGCGGAAGTACTTCATCAGTGTCGCAGATGGACAATGGAAGCGACAGCTCCCCTGGCGGCCAGAAAAAGTTAAATAGCCTCTGTTAAAAAGTTAAATAGCTTCTGTGTTTGTCTGTATATGTTGTATGTCAAATTGGCATTGAATGTTTGCCATATATGTGTAAATAGTAATCCGCCCTGAGTCCCCTGCGGGGTGAGAAGGGCGGAATAGAAATGCTGTAAATAAATAAATAAATAGAAGTAGAAGACCTCAACTTGTTTATTACACTTTACATGTTTTACATAATTTGGCCTATTTATGTTTTTAAAGATGCCATGGATGGTGCTGTGGGTGACTTACACTGGATCTACACTGCGATATAACACAGTTTCAGAATGCAGATTAACTGCAAGTGTAGACTTATATAATCCAGTTCAATGCTATTAATCTGCATTCTGAAACTGAATTGTATCACAGTGTAGATCCAGCCACAAACTCACATAACTTCAGAGTTCCATGATCATGAGTCTTATTGGAGATATTACCCAAAAAGGTGGGCGCCCCCGGTGGTGCAGTGGGTTAAACCCCTGTGCCGGTAGGACTGAAGACCAACAGGTCGCAGGTTCAAATCCGGGGAGAGGTGGATGAGCTCCCTCTATCAGCTCCAGCTCCTTGTGCGGGGGCATGAAAGAAGCCTCCCAAGGATGATTAAAAAAAATCAAATCATCCGGGCGTCCCCTGGGCAACGTCCTTGCAGACGGCCAATTCTCTCACACCAGAAGCGACATGCAGTTTCTCAAGTCGCTCCTGACACAACAAAAACAAACAAACAAACAAACCCCCAAAAGGTATACAATATTTCTTTGTGCCTGACACACAGTCTCCCTCCAAAGTTATCTGAATTTCTAACCAATGCTCAGATTGGCTAGACGACTCACCCATGTTGTGACCCTGAATAACCTTCTTCTCCTAATCTAATGAACAAATTCCACATCAACACTCTTAAACACCAGGTATTAAGCCCCGAGCTTAAAAGAAAAGAAACACAAAAAGGACACCCCACAGGTTAGCTGACTTTGATGAACCTGTCCCCTAATCCGGTACGGCAAATTATTTTTAATAATAGCTAGTTTGCAGTTGCCAGCCAGAAATACTATTAATTTTACAGAGCTGTTAACCACTGTTATAACAAAGGCCATTCATCACTCCTGCCAAGCCATCGTACTCTCGTGCCGTGGAAAATTATAGAAAAGCACACAAGAGCCAGTTGCCATGGGAAGCTGGCAGTCACTTGGGCGACAAAGCGCTCAGATTTAGGAGGATCTCAAAATAATTCTTGGTCTATTTTGCTTCATGCCTTCTGATGGAACATCTGTAAGCACTCAAAAGGAGTACAGTACATTTGAGGGAGAAGGTTTCATTCAAGGAGGATTCTTGGTGGTACTTAATCAGGGTTCTGTGATTTTTTCACAGCTGCAGGTAAATGTCCTCAAAGAAAGCAATAAGTTTCCAAACTGTTGTTGATCCCTAAACCCTAACATACATGTCTCAAACTCAAGGCCCATGGGCTGAATTCATCATTTTATGTGGCCCTCCTCCAGATGCTTCAACTCCTGTATTCCTCATCATTAGACAGTGGGACTAAAGCTGATGGGAGTTGAGATACAGTAATATCTGGAAGGCTGTAGTTCTGTTTAGTTAGGAGAGTAGGGTTTGGATTCAGATACAAGGCTTGTGGATAGGATATCTGATGTTAAAATGCCCTTTAACCTTCTTCTAACCTCAGAGCCACAAGCGCTGTTGGGTTGCTATTCACATTATCCACAGCCTGCATGGCAGCTCATCAAAAAGTATCAGAGTTGTTGTTCAATAGCATCTGGGGACCCAAACTGGATAAAAACTAAATAGTTGGCATTCTGTATCTATGGATTCTCCATCCATGGATTCAATGGCCCTTTGAAGGTAAACATAAAGTTGATGCGATCCTCAATGAAAATGAGTTTGACACCCCTGCCCTAACCCTAACATAACATTTCTCATGATGTTTCATGCCAGGATATTATGAAAACTCAAGGTAGGGTTGCTATGAATCTGCAGTTCATGTCACCACGTATAACTGCAGGCTGCTCTGCATTTTGTTGGGAAAGAAGAAAAGGCAATATTAAAATTGCATGTTGAAGCAAAATGAGGATCAACAAGTATGGCTTGCTGGGTGCTACCTTTCCTTTCTGAGGATCCTCCAGGGGCCACATGGACTGATAAAAATGTCAAAAAAATTATAACAAAATTTGCCTGGATTTTTCTTAAGTTGAGTGCAAGAAACAGGGATATGTTCTTTAAAAGTTCCTTTGGGAGATTTTGGAGTGAAATCTCACTCTAGTTGTAGAGAAAAATGAAGAAGTTTGAAGAACCTGTGGCACCAAGGGTCATGGAAATAGTCCCAGGAAGTATTGTTGAAATCTTTCATGGCCAGAATCCCTGGGTTGCTGTGAGTTTTCCAGGCTGTATGACCATGTTCCAGAAGCATTCTTTCCTGAAGTTTCACCTGCATCTCTGGCAGGCAACCTCATAGGTTCTGAGGTCTGCTGGAAACTAGGAACATGGGGTTTTATATATCTGTGGAATGTCCAGGGTGGGAGAAAGAACTCTTGTCTGTTTGGAGCAAGTGTAAATGTTGCAATTGGCCACCTTGATTAGCATTTAATGACCTTGAGGTTTCAAGGTCTGGCTGGTTGCTGTCTAGGGGATCCTTTGTTGGGAGGTGATTAGCTGGCCCTGATTTTTTCTTGTCTAGAATTCCCCAGTTTTTGAGTATTATTCTTTATTTACTGTTTTGATTTTAGAGTTGTTGTTTTTTTAAAAAAATACTGGTAGCCAGATTTTGTTCATGTTCATGGTTTCCTCCTTTCTGTTGAAATTGTCCACATGCTTGTGGATTTCAGTGACTTCTCTGTATAGTCTAGCATGGTGGTTGTTAGAGTGGTCCAGCATTTCTGTATTCTCAAATAATATGTTGTGTCCAGGTTGGTTCATCAAGTGCTCTGCTATGGCCGACTTCTCTGGTTGAAGTAGTCTGCAGTGCCTTTCATATTCCTTGATTCGTGTCTGGGCTCTGTGTTTGGTGGTCCCTATGTAGACTTGTCCACAGCTGCATGGTATATGGTAGACTCCTGCAGAGGTGAAAGTATCCCTCTTGTCCTTTGCTGAGTGTAGCATTTGTTTGAGTTTTTAAGTGGGTCTGTAGATAGTTTGTAGGTTGTGTTTCCTCATCATCTTCTCCATGCGGTCAGTGGTTCCCTTGATGTATGGCAAGAACACTTTTCCTCTGGGTGGATCTTTGTCTTTAGTCTTGTGGCTTGAGAGGTAGCAACCAGCCAAACATTGAAACTGCAAGGCCATTAAATGCTAATCAAGGTGGCCAGTCATAACATTCACACCTACTTCCAACAGACAAGAGTTCTTTGTCCCACCCTGGACATTCCACAGATATATAAACCCCATTTTCCTGGTTTCCAACAGACCTCACAACCTCTGAGGATGCCTGCCCTAGATGCAAGCAAAATGTCAGGAGAGAATGCTTCTGGAACATAGCCATACAGCCCGGGAAACTCAAAGCAACCCAGTCCCAGGAAGTTCTCTTCTCCTAAAGATAGATGTATATTTTCCAGTAAAGTTATAGCGGTAAAGTTATAGATGAATAGCTTTACTGCTTCCCAAACTTTGCTACATTTTCCCTTCTGTCCAGCCTTGTGGGATTTTTTGAGGAGTGCATACAAATATCCATGCACATTTCTGTGCATGTTTAATTGCATATGCACATTCTTCTACATGGAAGCGAGTGTGGTAGGGTGGTTAGGGTGTTGGATGAGGACCCTGGAGACCAGAATTCGAATTTCTGCTCAGCCATGGAAGCCCATTGAGTGACCTTGGAGAAGTCACTCACATTCAGCCTCAGAAGGCAAGGGCAAACCTGCTCTGAACAAATTGCAAAAACAAAACAAAACAAAAGAAAAACCCAAAACAAAAGACAACCTGTGATAGGTTCACCTATTGAACACCTCATTCTTTCCAACAGATTGTGATTGTCTAGTGAAGATGTTTCTTTTGAGGCAGGACTTTGGACACACCATATGTTCAGCCTTGTTTTAAGCTCTCTGTTAATTGGAGATGTTATTTCTGCTGCCACTTTTTATGGCCTCTGTTTCAAGAGGATGGACTACTAAGGTGCGTTGCTGCTGGACGTGGCAGCAAAGGACATTCAGCTCAGCAGCCCAGCTGTCAGTGGAAGAAAAGGAGCTGATAAATAGCTTGTGTCCTTTCTTGTCCCCTTTTCTTAATATCTGTTTCCATTGTTTCCTCCTCGCCCTTGGTTCTTTGTCTCCCATGAATTTGTTTTGTCTGCTCTTATGGGTCTGTGTGCATGGCTGAACTCTATGAAGTGTATCCTAATTGTAGCTATATACCTACAATTCCTTCTGAGGATCCCTTGAGGGAATAGTGGGTAGGCTGGATATATTGTTTGCTTGGTGTTATTTTCCTCTATTAAAAAAAATCTAATCATGATTTCCAAGCTCAGCCTTTTCTTAGGAAATGTGGGTAGTCGCTTTAGACTTTTTTCCAGAGCCAGCCAACTCATTACCTTGCAAAGTAGGAAAGCAATCAGGTGTGTGATGAAAATCAAGGATTCCACACAAGGTTAAACCAACTACAAATTTAGTTATTACCAAAAGACTTTGGGGGAAGAGTTTAAAGAGGTGTGATAATGAGATATGTAGACAGAATTTAAAGAGTTTTTAGCAGTTAATCAAAGGGGCAATTATGAAAGGCATGTAATAAGGAAAGGAAAATGTCATCTGCAGCAACTTTGTATATAGAAATTGTTTCCAAAGGAGGACCTGCATTAGTTTGTTGCAGCTGTGCTTTTTTTTTTTTTTTTTGTCGTGTCAGGAGTGACTCCTGGTGTGAGAGAATTGGCCGTCTGCAAGGACATTGCCCAGGGGACACCTGGATGATTTGATGTTTTTATCATCCTTGCGGGTGGCTTCTCTCATGTCCCCGCATGAGGAGCTGGAGCTGATAGAGGGAGCTCATCCGCTTCTCCCCGGATTCAAACCTGCGACCTGTCGGTCTTCAGTCCTGCTGGCACAGGGGTTTAACATTAGCTGTGCTAATGTTTTGCAACAACAAGGAGATTTGTGGAATCTTTATGACTCATGGATTTGTGATAGTAGCTAAAAAGACTACTGAATGGGCCCTAAAGTAAATCAAATAAATAATTCAAACTCTCCCTAGAAGCCAAGATGACTAAATTGAGACTATCATACTTTGGCTACATCATAAGAAGATATTTATTTATTTATTTTGTATCCAAAGCATTGCATAAATTAGTATAAAACTGATAAAAATAGAAGGATTACACATGCCTACATATCTTCTGACCAAAAACGGGCAATAGCAACCGCATTGTCTGTAGCCTCCAACAATTTTTCCTCTGTACATGAGGCAGGACATTGCGGACAAGCATATAGATGTGGAGTTGTTTGTTCTGCTCCACAGTTGCACAAGGTGGAGGATTCTTCTAGGTAGTGCCATTTTGTCAAGTTGTCTTTTGGTCTGCCCACTCCACTTCTGAGTCTGTTCCGGGACTTCCAAGTTGCCCATTCTTGGTTTGAAAAGATATGACTTACTGAAAGGACAATATATGCTTGGTAGAGCAGAAAACAATAGGAAAAGAGGAAGACTGTATTATGGATGAATGGACTCAATCAAGGAATCCATGGCCTTGACTTTGCAAGACCTAAGCAGGACTATTGAGAATGGAGTGGCTTGGAGGTCTCTCATTCATGAGGTCACCATAAGCCAATGCTGACTTGATGCCAGTGCACAACAACAGCATATGCTTTCATGGATTGCAATCCCTGTCCTCAAATGCATCAACAGGCAATGGCTGGCATCTGGTTAGGTCACTTCTGGTTGCTTCCACGACATGCGAGTGTGGAGAAGAGCAAACCACAGACCACCTGCTGCAATGCAACCTGAGCCCCGCCACATGCACAATGGAGGACCTCTTTGCAGCAACACCAGAGGCACTCCAAGTGGCCAGATACTGGTCAAAGGACATTTAATCAACTACCAAGCTTGCAAACTCTGTTTTGTCTGTTTGTTAAAAAAATGTTTAAAATGTAATACAATTTTCTGGTTGATACTGACACGACAAATAAATAAATCTGGTTAGGTAGTAGTTATGGTGTCCTAAATTAGACTTAGGATACTGTAATTGCTTTGCAGTGTCAAATGTAATTGTGACACTCACTTAAAAGTCATGTGGTATTTTTTAGTGATGGAAATATGCTTTTGGATGGTGTTACTAAGCTTCTCCTGCCAAAAGGTCAGAATGTGTAGAAGCAGGGGTGAGGATTTGGATTATGTGATTTTAATATTTATTCTAAGATGCTTTTAATGCTTTTTAAATGCTTAAATGTTGTTTATGCCTCATGTTTAATGGTTTTAATGTTTTAATGGTTTAATTTATAGTTATATGTTAGTGTTTAGTTATTATGATTTTTTTAAATGTTCACATGTATGTATGTTGGCATTGAATTTTTGCCATTAGTATGTCATAAACCGCCTTGAGACACACACCCCCCTCCCGGGGGTGAGAAAGGTGATAAATAAATATAATAAATAAATAAATAAATAAATAAATAAATACATTTTGCTCCTTTAAACCTTCTCTGGGTGTTAGTCTGGATTTTAAAGGACCTATGGAAGGTGCTAAACCTTGTGGGGATCTGTCATAACGTCTCATTACAGGTTCGCTTCATAGCGGAAGGGGCTGGTCATGTTCTGCCAAAACACCCTGATCATCAGCAGTATAAACCTCCATCATTCAGGACAACTGACTGGTTTTTAAGGTGTGTTTCCAGAGCTGAATGGAGAAGCATTGCCATGTTTCAAGTATGTGTTTAATGCAGGATCTTGGCCTATATTTTAAAGCTCTGGTCATGGACCTCTCATCATCTTATTTACTTTTTTCTGCAGACTCTTGTTAGTATACAGAAATGACTCACCAGGGAATGTGTTTTGAACAATGTCTGTTGAATGCAATTCCCACTTGAATTTGCTGCAGGCTGCAGCCAAGTCCTAACTTGAGTCTCCTGCTGGTGCAACACCAGTGTTAGAAACTGATAATTAATTACATTTAGATTTCCCACTCTCATCTTCTATTTCTGCTCTAGGTTGACCTAAAAATTGGTACAGTTTCCAGTAGCAAGTATCAATACTGCCAGGCCTTGAGGACTGCACTTTAAGTAGCATCAACAATAAGAATTATAATAAGAACAAGAAGGGAATCTGAGGAACAGAAGAGCAGCCAAGGGCACATCCATCATGCCTTGTCCAAGTAGCTGGTGAGAGGCCCTTTCTCCATGTTCCAAGTGCCATTGCTTTAGCCTCAGAGGGAGGGAAGAGTAGCTAAGATCTGCTGGACTTAGGAAATCTTCACATGGTCCCTAGGGCAGTGCCATTTTGCCAGCAGTCACTGGTGAATGGGAAGGTGCATGGGCTGGCTTTTGGCACCCTGTGTGCACACCCTCCTTCCCCCATCATATGATGGGAATGGGCAAAAGTGTGTCCCTGTTCCCATCATATGGGAGAAAGGGCAGCAACACACTTTGCCCCACCCTCATCATATGGGGAAATGGAGAGGAAAGTGTGGGTAGCTCCATCAGAGCGACCCGAAAAACATTTCCTTCTTGGTTGTGGAAGAGGAAGTGTCTTGTAACACTTCCCCTCCAATTCGGAAGGAATGTGGGTAGGGCCAAGTCAACGTTGTCTGATGACACTTGGCAGTCCCCATCAACAAATGGAAGAACTGGGTGAAAAAAGGCCTGTGTAAAGAGGTCTTCCCCATTGCTATCCCCCTTTCTTAATACCTTTTGTCTTATTTTGGTTGTCTTTTTTGCAACAGAGAGCACAGAAGTGCCAAATTAATGATTTGCAAACTAACTTGGGAATCCTTCAGCTGAATGGTGGGAAGAAAACACTCTAAATATGAAGACAAAGAAGAAGCGAACAATGGACCCATACAATATTACAGCTAAAGCAGTCAAATTATGCCTACTTACTGGTAAAGGTAATATTGAAGCCTCGTTTCTCAGTAGAATGATCGGTCTGGAATTCCAGTCTAGTGACATGTCCACTGCTAGTTAGAGAAGAAGGAAGCTGGCTCCCAGAGAAGGTTCCCAAGACAGGCGATTCAGCCGTTCCACCATCTTTTACAGCCAAAAAGTCAAACTGAGGCTCCACGTCAAAATCGTTGAAGGCCAAGTGGATGCGGCTTTCGGGCTTTGCGATGATCAACCAGACGCAGTGGAGGCTGCTACCATATTCCTCAGGGTAGTTTGGGGAAAGCACAATCCCAGACGGGGTGGTGAAGTTGAAGAAGCAGGAAACTGCAAGGAGAAAACAATCACAACACAAAGGACATCAGTCACGATGCACACTGCTGTGGATGCTTCCAGCTCAAGGAGTTTTCACCAGCAACAGCTAGTCACTTCCATGCTAGTAGGTGGTGGCCCCACTCTGAGTTTTAGTCTGAACTTTGAAGGAGCTATCTAAGATAATAAGCCCATTTTGTAGTCCGAATTCAGCTCCTTGGGCTATTTATTTTGGGTAAAAATCCAAAGTATATTCACTGTATCACTGCTATGGTGCAGCCTTGCATGCAAATTCACAATTTCTCATCATTACAAAGAAAAACAGGAGGAGGAGAGAGGAAATGCCATTTAGCTCTCTTTTATTTTATTTATTTATTTATTTGCAGCATTTATATTCCGCCCTTCTCACCCCGCAAGGGACTCAGGGCGGATTAGAGTGTACACATATATGGCAAACATTCAATGCCAATTTTTGACTTACAACATATACAGACATACACAGAGGCTATTTAACTTTTTCTGACCGCCAGGGGAGCTGTCGCTTTCATCGTCCATCTGTGACACTGATGAAGTACTTCCGCATTCCCCGCATGCTTTTTGCTGGAGTGCTTTGCTGGAATCTCTTTTATGGCCTCATAAATCAGTTAATTTAGCCTCCCCACACTTTAAGGTGGTACCTAATTTTCCTACTTAACAGATGCAACTGTCTTTTGGGTTGCAAAGGTCGACAACAGGCTACACAATTGGTTGGAAACCCACTCCAACCCGGGCTGGCTTCGAACTCATGGCCTTTTAAACTCATGAGTTAAAAAACAAAGAAACAAAACTGTGCACAGATATAAAACTCCCTTATATTTCTCCCTCAGCTATCCTCACAGAATGCAATAGAAATGACTTTTCTTTCCAAACAAACCCACAAATAAAACCTATTCAAAGGAGGAGAGCATTCTGGAGCAATTCCCATCGGGTGGAAAAGAGGTCAGGTCAGGGCAGGTATGAGCCTTCCATACCTATGAGGATGTGTCTAAATGTTTTGTCTTTCATGGTACAATAATCCCTCCGCCAGCTGACAGCCTAACCCGCTTCACTTCACTTAAAGCCCAGGGGAAGGCGTTGGGAGAGGTAACTTCTACAATACATTTTCTTTTTTGGAGAACAGGAGATATAGGTGGCCAGCATGATAAAATATGATTCAATAGAGGGAGGACTACTAACCTGTGGTACAAGGCCAAGCAGTTTTTGAACTAAGCTGAAAAAATGGTCTTTCCCCCAATTTCATTTCCTTTTTAAAAAAGTGAATTGTATCTGGCACTGAAATGTTTGCGGTCATTTTTTTCCCATTCCACACTTGTCTATGTGACCAAAATCCATTTTCAATGCAACAGGATAAACTGTTTGCAAAGTTTGTGTATACAGCCAGATTTTACACTTGCAGGTTTAATTTTTGCAAATTTGATTATTTGTGCATCTGATCAATATATTTTCTCTAGGAATGTACGGGTCATCCAGGGTGACTCTATGATCAATATTTGCCAGAAGTTCCCATAGCTTTAAGGGGGTATGGTGGGACACAAAGAGTTTATGAATCACTCTGTCCTTATCTATGTATCTGGCCCCCTGGTGGCACAGTGGGTTAAACTGCTGAGCTACTGAACTTGCTGACCGAAAGGTCACTGGTTCGAATTTGGGGAGCAGGGTGAGCTCCCGCTGTTAGCCCCAACTTTTGCCAACCTAGCAGTTCAAAAACATGCAAATGTGAGTAGATCAATAGGTATCACTTCTGCGGGAAGTTAATGGTGCTCCATGCAGTCATGCTGGCCACATGATTTTGGAGGTGTCTACCTCAGAGATGAGCACCAACACCCCAGAGTTGGACACAACTAGACTTAATGTCAGGGGAACATTTGCCTTTATCTGTCTATCTATCTATCTATCTATCTATCTATCTATCTATCTAGGTAAAGATAGGTAAAGGCTTTCCCCTGATATTAAGTCCAGTCATGTTTGACTCTGGGGGTTGGTGCTCATCTCCATTTCTAAGCTGAAGACCCAGTGTTATCCGTAGACACCTCCAAGATCATGTGGCTGGCATGACTGCATGGAGTGCCATTACTTTCCTGCCGGAGCTGTACCTATTGAGCTACTCACATTTGCATGTTTTTGAACTGCTAGGTTGGCAGAAGCTGGGGCTAACAGCAGGAGCTCACCCTGCTCCCCGGATTTGAACCTTTTGGTCAGCAAGTTTAGAAGCTCAGCGGTTTATCCCACTGCGCCCACATCTATCTATCTATCTATCTATCTATCTATCTATGAATGAAACCAAAGTATATAACAGAATTCCATTTATTCCCAGGGATTTGGATAACAGGAAATACATTGATTTAAAACTTTTGCAAACCCTAACTTTTCAGTCCATTGGAATCCTGTTTCCCATTGCCATTGGAAAATGATGCCACAACTTTCTCAACATCAGTTGTTCTTTAAAAAGAAAACCCTAGTTCATAAAAATTAAGAGAAGTTTATTCAGCCAGAGTTTGAACAAGATTGGAAATGGCTGAACCCATTTAGCAACGACAAACAAATTGAAACAATTGATAATCCCCTTTTCCCTGCCACACAAAGGCTCCCTTAATTATGGCAGATGCTTTTATATTAATAGTTTTATATGGTTATGGTATTAATGTTTTTGTGATATTTTGCTGGAAGCTTGCTTAAAGAGTTTTGGAGTAAACGAGCCTGACGGAAAGCAATTAAGTTAATAACTGGAGAGGCATTATCAAAATTAGTGTAGAAGATGAATGTGAGGGTTCTTATAGAGGGGCATGCATTTATTTAAACAGTATTTCCCTTTCCCACAAGATTTTGGCAATGCAGCAATGACATCAACAAATCCACATATATACTTCTCTCCTCTATCTTCAATGCTAACGGATTGGGAGGAGGACAGAGGATGGGTTGGACTTTAGATGGCCATCTGTCAGGGATTATTTATTTGTGGGCCCCTACACTGGTCAGATAACATTATCTTTGTTGTACCTTCCAACTCCACAGCTCTAAGATCCTAATATTTCCAAAGCCCTTCCAAGCTCTTATCATATTATTTTAAACCTGGTTGTCATTGTGTTTCTAGGAGGCATCTAGACTTCTCAGTAGACCACAAGCTGGACATGAGTCAACAGTATGATGTGGCAACTAAAAAAGCCAATGTGATTCTAGACCAGTGGTTCTCAACCTGGGGTCCCCAGATGTTTTTGGCCTTTAACTCCCAGAATCCTAACAGCTGGTAAATTGGTTGGGATTTCTGGAAGTTGTAGGCCAAAAACATCTGGGGACCCCAGGTTGAGAACCACTGTTCTAGACTACCTCAATAACAAGGAAGAGTATGTGTTCGGTCTACTTATCAAACCAGAGCTCTGCTACTTATTCCTCAGTAGACTAGGGGTGTCCAAATTTTGATCCTTCGAGTGTTTGGGACTCCATCTCCCAGAAGCCTCTGCCAGCTTGTCCGATGCTTGGGAATTCTGGGAGTGTCTTGAGTCACCAACTGGCTGAGAAAGGCGCTATACAAATACAGTAAATACTAATAAACAATATGTCCAAAACTCCTGGAGGAACAAAGGTTGGACACTACTGCTGTAGACAAATGGGCAGACCACCAATCTATGGGAATCTGCTATATCCACTTGCAGACAGTAACTCTCAGTTCCATAAACTCAAATTTCATGAGAACTATCACTTAAAAATTGGTAAAATTGACCCCCCAATAAGGTTGCCTACTTCACCCATTCCCTCAAAGACCTTGAATCCTAGTTCTAAATTATCTTGTGGTATTGGTGGTAGATATAGTTTTGTGTGGTGTCATACTGTCTTGATTTCCTGCAGCTCTGCTTTCCTCTTGTCTAGATCTAAGGAAGTAATGCTACCCCTCTATTCCGCTTTGGTTAGGCCACACCTGGAATATTGTGTCCAATTCTGGGCCCCACAATTGAAGAGAGATATTGACAAGCGGGAATGTGTCCAGAGGAGAGCGACTAAAATGATAAAAGGTCTGGAGAACAAGCCCTATGAGGAACGGCTTAAGGAGCTGGGCATGTTTAGCCTGAAGAAGAGAAGGCTGAGAGGGGATATGATAGCCATGTATAAATATGTGAGAGGAAGCCACTAGGACGCGGAACAATGGCTTCAAACTACAAGAGAGGAGATTCCATCTGAACATTAGGAAGAACTTCCTGACTGTGAGAGCCGTTCAGCAGTGGAACTCTCTGCCCCAGAGTGTGGTGGAGGCTCCTTCTTTGGAAGCTTTTAAGCAGAGGCTGGATGGCCATTTGTCAGGGGTGATTTGAATGCAATATTCCTGCTTCTTGGCAGGGGGTTGGACAGGATGGCCCATGAGGTCTCTTCCAACTCTTTGATTCTATGATTCTATGATTCTATGGAGGGAGCAAGCTTGTTTTCTGCTTCCCTGCAGACTAGGACGAGGAACAATGGCTTCAAACTACAAGAGAGGAGATTCCATCTGAACATGAGGAAGAACTTCCTGACTGTGAGAGCCGTTCAGCAGTGGAACTCTCTGCCCCAGAGTGTGGTGGAGGCTCCTTCTTTGGAAGCTTTTAAACAGAGGCTGGATGGCCATCTGTCGGGGATTATTTGAATGCGATGTTCCTGCTTCTTGGCAGGGGGTTGGACTGGATGGCCCATGAGGTCTCTTCCAACTCTTAGATTCTATGATTCTATGATTCTTCTTCTGTCCTTCAGAGGCCAAGGCAGTGGCAGTTATAGTGGATGGATCAGCTCAGGTGTCTGGAAGAACCATATTCCCCTTTCAAGTGGAGGCTATTTGTGGAGGCAGTGACCTTGCTCTGGATTTTAGTGCTGACTTTAAAGATGCTATCAAGCACACTGGGAAAAAAAAACACCTTGGGAATGGTTAAGGTTCAGTACCTTGGATAGGGCCTTTTAAAATCTGAACTGAAGCTCAGAACAGATTTACTGTCTTGTTAATATGGAAGCCACCAGCTGTCGCTGGTGTTTGAAAAGGGGAGCGCTTATTTTAGTTACCAGCAAAATTAGACTGGGATTACCATTGTCTATTTTTACGTGCCAATGTTTGCTAAATTTGGGATGCTTACTCACTGTAATGTAAATTGTGCATTGGCTATTTTTAATGCCAACGAGGCACATTCCTGCAAACAGTAGGAAAGGGGGGACAGGAAACATGCTGGCTATAGGCTTGGAGTGGGAGAAGACAGGGCAGTCACAGCTCCATCACGCCTTGGCCCACATGTAAATGAAAGATGCTCACTCCATCCCAACTGCCATTGCTTTGTCCCTGGAGGGAGACTATAAGAAGCAGTGCTTGTTTGACTTCATTGAATTATAGAATCATAGAATCATAGAGTTGGAAGAGACCTCATGGGCCATCCAGTCCAATCCCTTGCCAAGAAGCAGGAATATTGCATTCACAGCACCCCTGACAGATGGCCATTCAGCCTCTGCTTAAAAGCTTCCAAAGAAGGAGCCTCCACCACACTCCGGGGCAGAGAGTTCCACTGCTGAATGGCTCTCACAGTCAGGAAGTTCTTCCTCATGTTCAGATGGAATCTCCTTTCTTGTAGTTTGAAGCCATTGTTTCGTGTCCTAGTCTCCAGGGAAGCAGAAAACAAGCTTGCTCCCTCCTCCCTGTGGCTTCCTCTCACATATTTATACATGGCTATCATATCCCCTCTCAGCCTTCTCTTCTTCAGGCTAAACATGCCCAGCTCTTTAAGCCGCTCTTCATAGGGCTTGTTCTCCAGAACCTTGATCTGGAGCTAACCAAGGCGGAATAGAGGGGTAGCATTACTTCCCTAGATCTAGACACTATGCTCCTATTGATGCAGGCCAAAATCCCATTGGCTTTTTTTGCCACCACATGACACTGTTGGCTCATGTTTAACTTGCTGTTCATGAGGACTCCAAGATGTTTTTCACATGTACTGCTCTCGAGCCAGGCGTCCCCCATTCTGTATCTTTGCATTTCATTTTTTCTGCCTAAGTGGAGTATCTTGCATTTGTCACTGTTGAACTTCAATACCCTCCTTCATTGCCATTCCCTTTTCCTTGTGTTCTGTCTTATTTAAATTGTAAGCCTGAGGGTGGGATCTGTCCACCCAACAATGTAAGCCAGTGGTTCCCAGCCTGTGGGCCGTAGCCCACCAGTGGGCCACGAGATCTAAAATAAGGTCTGCGGCTCTAGATTATGAAATATGGTTTTCTGTGGGTGAGCAAAGGCGACTATTGGATGGCATATGTTCTGTATCTGAAACTAGAGCTGACGTGGTCTATCCAATGCAATCTTTTGAATCAGCACCCCAAACCGAATCTAAAGTTGACCAAAAACTGATTCATAGCCCCTTTGGCACTAATGTTGGAGAGTAGTCTCTGATCAAAGTGGTCAAAAAAAGGTTGGGAACCACTGATGTAAGCAGTTCTGAGAGCCTGTGATGCTACAGAGAGGAGTATATACTCTAAAAATAAATAACAAATTATAAGAGGATACATCAGAAAACTATTCACAACAGCATTGTACACAATGGGAACAGTGGACAGAATAGAGACCATTGCATACAGCAGGTGAATAACCATGCCTTGCCTCAGGATATGCAACACTTTTGGATTGTAAAGGGTTCTTCCTCATCCTGCTCCTTCACATCTCCCAGATGGTGGAAAATTAAAGGCAACTAAGAAAAAAATGTTTAATTCACAGCCACAGATACAGAGCCTCCTTAGAGGGAACTCTGGCCACAGTTCAGCTGACACAATATATTGGTTTCCCAAAGCAAAGTGGTGCTTTAATTGATACTGTCTACTGTTTGTTGAATACATTACCAATCACCTAGCTTCCTCCTGCTTATCCAAAATGCTGAACCTATGCAGGGTGGTAGGGACTAGCACAACGATACATACTATAGGGGAATTTATCATTCAAAGCACAATTCAAAGTGCTGGCTTTAGCCTATAAGCCCTAAATAGTTCAGGCCCAGTCTACCTGTCCGAACGTATCTTCCTCTATTAACCACCTCGGAGATTAAGATCATCTGGGGAGGCCCTGCTCTCAGTCCCACCTTCTGGACTCATCGCTGAGCCTGGAACCCCAGGTTTCGGCGGTGACCAGGGGAGCATTCGCACAGTTAAAACTCGTGCGCCAGCTGCGACCATACCTTGGGAAGTCTGACTTGGCCACGGTAGTCCACGCTCTGGTTACATCCCGCTTAGACTACTGCAACGCTCTCTACGTGGGGTTGCCCTTGAAGACTGCTCGGAAGCTTCAAATGGTCCAACATTCGGCAGCTAGGTTGCTAACAGGAGCGGCACTCAGGGAGCACACCACTCCTCTGTTGCGCCAGCTCCACTGGCTGCCAATCTGCTACCGGGCACAATTCAAGGTGATGGCTTTAGCCTATAAAGCCCTAAACGGTTCTGGCCCTACTTACCTCTCTGAACGCATCTCCTCCTATGAACCGACTAGGACATTACGATCGTCTGGGGAGGCCCTGCTCTCGGTCCCGCCCGCATCGCAGGTGCGGTTGGCGGGGACGAGAGACAGGGCCTTCTCAGTGGTGGCCCCCCGGCTGTGGAACGCCCTACTTGTGGACATCAGACAGGCCCCCTCACTGCTGGCATTCCGGAGGAAGGTCAAGACTTGGCTTTACGAACAAGCGTTTGGCTAAATAGTGCAATGAAATACAGTAAGATGGTACAACTGAACATAGGAATTGGTATATAGGATTATGATTACGGATTCTGATTTTGATTTGTTTGCTGAGGCGCACGTCTATGATAATGATTGTTTTTGACTTGATATGTTTGTATAATGTGCTTTTAACTGCTTTTTTGATGTTGTTGTGTTAACCTTTACTATGTAAACCGCCTTGAGTCACCATTTCGGCGGAGAAAGGCGGTATAGAAGTAAAGCAAATAAATAATAATAATAAATTCTTCACAAGCGCGGCTGGTGGGAACGAGAGACAAGGCCTTCTCAGTGGTGGCCCCTTGGTTCTGAAACTCCCTCCTTAGCGATATCAGATCAGCCCTCTCCCTTTTAGGCTTCAGAAGGAGAGTAAAACCCCTGCTGTAGGAGCAGGCTTTTGAAAAATAGTGCAGTGCAGTACTTTTAATGTGGAATATGTGCAATTGACTACAGAATGGACTTAGATTCTGACCCTGGATGGCGTGTTTAACATCTGAATGTATTTTAATTATATTCAATATGTATTAATTTTAATCCAATTTATTTTTAGTTAACATGGTATGCTTTAAGGCACTGTTGGAGGTGCCACATGTAAGCCACCTTGAGTCCCCCTTGGGGTACAGAAAGGCGGGATATAAATAAAGCAAATAAATAAATAGTAAATATGGACTAAAACATGCGTGAGAAGAAAATTGTCGAAATTGCTCACTGCTTAGTTCAAAAAGAAACTTAGAGAAGAATTACATTGCTTGCGACTCTAGCATAGTAAACTGACACAATTCTTGCGCGCATAATAGCATACCGTTCCCATCATTTTTTTAAAAAAATACATTGATGCCATGACATGCAATAAATTCCAAAATACCAGTCATGTCCCACATGACAGATATCATACCTGAGGAAAGTGTTGTCACAACTTGTCCTGTTTTCCTGGTGAAATAATAATAATATAATAAAACTTTATTTATACCCCGCTCCATCTCCCCCAAGGGGACTCGGTGCGGCTTACATGAGGCCACTCCCATCAGTACATTACACAACAATATAATACGAGAACATAATAAAACCAAAAAAATAAAATACATAAATGCAAAACAATATAATAGCAACACAACAATATAAAATCAGACATTAAAACGCAAAAGATTTCATTGGGCAGGGCCAAATTCAGGATAAAATTATAAAGGTTTAAAACAATGGGAGATAGGACAATGTCAAACATCGGGAGAGGGGTCTGGGGATGAGGAAAGATTTAATTGCACAAACCATAAATAAAGTGCTACTGAGGTCATTTAGTGCAAGGCTTTTTGGTTAGGGAGTACCTTACGTTCAATCACTGAAGGCGCATTGGAATAACCAAGTTTTCAGTGAAGGAGGTCAATTGGATTCAATCCCGCCTGAAACCTCGGGAAAATGCTTTGGGTGGAGCCCATCTACATTGGCCTCTGCCCTCAAGCAACTTCACGCCCCTGACCTAGACCTGGGCAAACTTTGGTCCTCGGGGAGTTTTGGACCTTAACTCCCACAATTCCTAACAGCCTTTCAGCTTCGACTGAAAGTAGTCCAATCTGGAGGTGACTAAGGCATGGCCTATCCTGGCCAGATCCGCCTTCACGAGGTACGGTCGCAGTTGGCACACGAGTTTCAATTGTGCAAAGGCCCTCCCGGCCACCACCGATGCTTGAGCTTCAAACGTAAGTGATGAGTCCAAGAGGACACCCAAACTGCGGACCTGTGACTTCAGGGGGAGTGTAACCCTGTCCAGCACAGGTTGCCACCCTATACCTCGATCTGGTATACGATCGACCAGGAGGACCTCTGTCTTGTCAGGATTAATCTTCAGCTTGTTCATCCTCATCCAGCCAGCCACAGCGGCCAGGCCCTCGTCCAGCACTCGAGAGGCTTCCTTGGAGTTCGGTGTAAAAGAGTAGTAGAGTTGCGTGTCATCTGCATAGAGATGGCACCCAATTCCAAAACTCCGGATGACCTCTCTCCTTATCGAAGGCTTTCATGGTCAGAATCACTGAATTGCTGTGAGTTTTCCAGGCTTTATGGCCATGTTCCAGAAGCATTCTCTCATGATATTTTGCCCACATCTATAGCAGGCATCCTCAGAGGTTGTGAGGACAGCAGGGAAGCTGAAGAATGAACCTCAAACCCCAGTTGCCTATTGTGGGTTTTTAAAGAAAGGAACCACTTATCCTGGCAATTGCCCAAAGGTTATATCTACTAGAAGGAGCCCTTTATTCAACTATTCCCAAGCTTAATATCTTGATGATCTTCCAGGCAAAAAAGTGCACAAGAAAAAGCTGGAGGCTGGCCGCTCAAATAAACAAGCAGACACTGTGTTCCACCTACGCTGCAAAACAGACCAGCTGGAGAAATTACCCGACCCTCCTTTATTCCCCCGACTAGGATGCATGCATAGCTATTTTGCACTGACTCTCCTGACAGAGGTCAAGGAAACAATAAAGATGAACACCAGGGAAAACGAAACAGAGAATTGATTTCATGGCTATTAAACATACGCAGAACTCGACAGCTGCAGTCAAAGGGTTGGGATTAAAATTCCTCATTGCATGCATCTCTCTGTTTTTGTATGCTTCTGCATCCAGTTTCCCCTTCCTTTTGGACTCTTTTTCTCTTCCTCCTCCTCTTCTCCTCAGTACTTTCTTTTCTCCACTTTTTTTCTCTTAATCCTCCTTTCTGTTTTGTTCAATTCTAGGGTCTCATCAACTCCATGTTCAACATCTACACAAATGACCAGCCACTGCCAGAAGGGACAGAGAGCTTCATCTATGCTGATGATCGTGCCATTACTGCTCAAGCAGGGAGCTTTGAGGTGGTTGAACAGAAGCTCTCCGAAGCTCTAGGTGCTCTTACTGCCTACTACAGGAAAAACCAGCTGATCCCTAATTCATCTAAAACACAGACATGTGCCTTTCACCTTAAGAAGAGACAAGCATCCCGAGCTCTAAGGATCACCTGGAAAGTAATCCCACTGGAGCATTGCAGAGGACTCAAATACCTGGGAGTCACTCTGGACCATGCCCTGACCTGTAGAAGCACTGCCTGAATATCAAGGAAAAAGTGGGTGCTAGAAACGATATCATACGTAAGCTTACTGGCACAACCTGGGGATCACAACCAGACACAGTGAAGGCATCCGCCCTTGTGCTATGCTACTCTGCTGCTGAGTATGCATGCCCAGTGTGGAACACATCTCACCACACTAAAACAGTGGATGTGGCTCTTAATGAGACATATTGCATTATCATGGGGTGTCACCACTGGAGAAATTACACTACTTAGCCGATATTGCACCACCTGACATCCGCCGGGAAGTAGCAGCCAATAGTGAAAGGACCAAGGCAGTGACATCTCCAGCTCATCCCTTGTTTGGGCATCAGCCAGCACGCCAACGACTTAAATCAAGAAATAGTTTTCTAAGATCTACAGAGACACTCGCTGGAACACCTCAGCAAGCGAGAGTCCAAAAGTGGCAGGCTCAAACCCAGAGCCTCAATCAATGGCTGATACCCAATGAGTGGAGCCCCCGGTGGTGCAGTGGGTTAAAGCCCTGTGCTGGCAGGACTGAAGACCGACAGGTTTCAGGTTCGAATCCGGGGAGAGGCGGATGAGCTTCCTCTATCAGCTCCAGCTTCTCATGCGGGGACATGAGAGAAGCCTCCCACAAGGATGATAAAACATCAAAAATCATCCAGGCGTCCCCTGGGTAACATCCTTGCAGACGGCCAATTCTCTCACAACAGGACGCTCCTGACACGATAAAAAAAAAAAACCCAATGAGAGACTCCCCCCTGGGCACACAGAAAACTGGGCAACTTGGAAGGTGCTGAACAGACTGCGCTCTGGCACCACGAGATGCAGAGCCAACCTTCAGAAATGGGGCTACAAAGTGGAATCCACAGCATGCGAGTGTGGAGAAGAGCAAACCACAGACCACCTGCTGCAATGCAACCTGAGCCCTGCCACATGCACCATGGAGGACCTTCTTGCAGCAACATCAGAAGCACTCCAAGTGGCCAGATACTGGTCAAAGGACATCTAATCAACTACCAAGTTTGCAAAATTTGTGTCTTTTGTATGTTTGTTTGTTTGTTATGTCAAAAATGTAATACTACTGTTCGGTTGCCTGACACGATAAATAAAATCAACTCCATCAATGGCACCCAGACAGCCATTTGAGACTGTTGCCTCCAATGTCAGTGAAACGGTGTGTCTAATCAAAGTTTCAATATAAACTATAAGTTATCTCTCCATTTTACTAAGTCATATCCCACAAATAGTTTCCCCCAAATGAAAAGCATTTTAAAAATTGAGACTAAGATCCCAAACCAGTGGACCCATTTGCCTCCCCCATATAATTTCCCCATTGGAGAAGCTCAAAGGGTCCACAGTACTTATCAGTGTGAAACTTATTGTGAATGTAACAATCCAGACAAATGTCAAAACTTAAGTCTCAATAGTTTTAGAACTGATGCATACTAGCCCAATGCAGTCTCACTCAAGCCAAGATGTGCCAAGCCACGAAATCACCACGATCTTCAATCTATGGTAAATATGACCTGTTGGAGTTACATCATGCAAACTTACTGTTGAATGCCTATGTAGATTAATATGTGTATCAATGGTCAATGTGCATGGATGACATTCCAATGTATCATGTACAGAAGTGTTGTTTAGAGGTAGTTTTCACAGCATGTATGGGTCAGCATAGTGGGTTGAGTGCTTGATTATCAGTCTGGAGACCATGGTTTGCCTTTGTTGTTGTTCATTCGTTCAGTCGCTTCCGACTCTTCGTGACCTCATGGACCAGCCCACGCCAGAGCTCCGTGTCGGCCGTCACCACCCCCAGCTCCTTCAAGGTCAGTCACTTCAAGGATACCATCTATCCATATGGCCCTTGGTTGGCCCCTCTTCCTTTTTCCTTCCATTTTCCCCAGCATCATTGTGGTTTGCCTTAGAGTTGCCATAAACTGGAAGCATCTTGAAGGCACAGTTTATGGCAACTCTAAGGCAAACCACAATGATTCTGGGGGAAATGGAAGGAAAAAGGAAGAGGGGCCGACCAAGGGCCATATGGATAGATGGTATCCTTGAAGTGACTGACCTTGAAGGAGCTGGGGGTGGTGACGGCCGACACGGAGCTCTGGCGTGGGCTGGTCCATGAGGTCACGAAGAGTCAGAAGCGACTGAACGAATGAACAACAACAAAGGCAAACCATGGTCTCCAGACTCATAATCTGGAGTTCAGATTAGTTCAGAGGTGAGATTAGTTCAGCCTTCCTCCAAGGCTGAAAGAGTATGGTATGATCAAGGTCACCCAATCTTCAGAATCATAATCTAACGCTCAAATCATGACACCACGTTGGCTCTCCAACCTGTTATAGTATTGTGTGTGAAAGAATTCATCTATACTCTATCTACATCCATCTATTCTGTCAGCTCCATTTATAAACTCTACCAGCTGTCTGAAAAATCACTTCACATGCATAGCACAATGTATACCATTATGTCTCACTTAACAGTATACCATCTGACTTTTTTCATGATTTTTTTTCAATGACGTCCTGCAATTTGGGAGAAGGGCATTAGTCTGAATGGGCCCAATACTCCAAGGTAGAGCTATGTACCTCAAACACTCTCCTCTCTAGATTTGGTTAGGCACGGAAGAATGTAATGGGAGTCCAAAGGCTGAAATAAAGAGCATTTATGTAGCTTCTAGGCCCATGGCCTCAAACATTAACACATTTGTGAGGGTTTCAGGACATGTCCAAGTACATGCAAAGCAATTCCGGAGGCTAAAAATGCAAACCACTACAATGTGCATAATTGGGAGAAAATGCAGAAATAGACTTGAGTCAATGGAGAGCAGTTACATAAATGAGATAAATTGCTGTTTAAACATATACAAAAATGAGGTGGAATGAGCAAATGAATTTTAGAAGCAGAAAAAATCACAAAAGCCTAGGTCCAAATTAGCATTGGTGGAGTGAAAAAACATATCCACCCACAATTCTGCTGGGTGGCCTCCTTTTCACTCTCTCACACATTGGCAGATGCTTATTCTTGGCACTGCCTCTCCTTCAGTGCCCCTTCAAAACACGCAGGTCACTTAGGGTATGTCTTGCACCTCAAGAAAGAGGGGAACTGGCTGAACCATGAACATCAACATGGCATGATGAGAGGGCTCCTGCCCCCTTCCAAGAAACCATTTATCCTTTATCAGAATTCCTTCTCTTGTTTCCTTGGCCCTCCTACATGACAGCTGTTAGAGATAAGCACAGACAACAAAAGTCTGCGAGAAGCTGCTATCACATGTATAAAACAAGAAAGAGTGAAGTATGATAGATCTTATTACATGAGCTCAATGAACACAGTTTCAGTTTTATGTGAAGAACTCTGAATATCGTAGAAAAGACATCTCTCTAGACCTCTATAATTCTATGGTCAACATCCGTTGAAGTTCCACCTACAGCAGACCATAGAATTGTACTAGAAGTTTAGAGAGAAGACTTTTCTAATTATTGCTAGATTTTCCTATGTAAACCTATGGCATGCTTCGAGTGGACATTTTTCATATTACGTAAGCAAAACAGGGTTCCAGATTCCCCCTTTCCACCCATTGTGGGTTTTGCTTTTGTGGATTTGATTATTTATGGATTTGATTAATATGTTCTCTATAAGAATTGCTAGGTGCTCCATCCAGTGCAAGTCTATGGTCAACTTCTGCTGGAAGCTGACTGTAGACCTGTGATGTACTGGAAGACCTACAACTGGACAGTTGTAGGTCTTCCAGAACAACCCAGAAGCTGTCTGTAGTGTGTTGGAGGACCTAGACATTCCTATTTGCGGTTTTCCCACTTTTGGGGGGGGGGGGGGGAATCTTGTACTATTATTCCCAGCAAATGTGGAGGTCTGTCTATATATGTGAATTCATATTACACTGTAATTGATCCCTCATGTAATATGCAACCCTGCTGAGGTGGTAATGAGAACCATAGGAGAGGGCTAGAGAAGGAAGAAAGGCACAATGTTCTAAACTCCCAGGCTCTTAAAGATATAGGTCCACACTGCCAGAAGACCCCAGCACAAACAAATATTAGCTTATTACTGTAAAGCATGCCAACTAACATCAGTCACATCATCACTGGAGAAGGTCTAACCAACACAAGATATTTAGTCTGTTAAATATCCATCTTTTGCTTTGAAAAGAGATTACATTTAAAGAGATATGTTCAAGACAGTATTGGATAAGTTTGGAAAGAGAGGGAGTTGCACAAGTATAGCACCACAGTTGGATCCACACCAAAGTCTCATAACCCAATATGAAGAAAGGATAGGAAGAAAATGCAGATGGGATTAGAGAAACTCAACAGAATTGAGATGCAGATACTTGTAACATTCCTAAAGTTAGGTAAACAGGAGATCCCATTTCAGGTTTGATCAAATATGTTTGTTAGAGCCATCACCACCATCCCCCAGCCCCAATGCAAGAACTAGGAAACCCAAATCCTCGGAAACATCTTGTTGAAAAAAGAAGCATGCCATCATGCCTTTATGGGTCAGGTGGGGATTTTGAGATGCTCTATGTCATTTTATTTATATTTTTTGCATATGGTTGTGAAATCTGGACAATGAAGGGAAAAAAATAAACTTATTTGAAATATAATGGAGAGGGAGTTCCATGGTTGGATATCATGGACTCACAAAAGTATTAGCGGAAATAAAGCCTGAACTCTTGGAATCTAAGATGACAAACTGAGATTCTTGCACTGTCAATATATATATCATGAGGAGACAAGACTCATTAGAAAATACAGTAATGCCTTTTAAGGTAGAAGGAATCAAAGAGGACTGCATTACAGTTGGATAGACTCAGTCAAGAAAGCCATGACCCTGTAAGACCTGAGCAGAACCTTTCATTCATGGGGTCACCATGAGTCGAAGCTGACTGGATAGCAATTAACAGCAACAAATACACTATGGTACACCACCATAAAGACATCTTGCTTTTCCCACCCACATCATTTTCTTTTCCACCCCAAAACCTACAACAGCAGACGTGGTGAAAAATGTAGAACCAATGAAGAAACTAGTTGTGAGGAAGGGCCTGATGAAATGGAGCAGAGTGTAGCTACAGGGCTGGTGGTCAAAGGAGGCCATTGTCCTTCCAAATAAGAATTATGCTTCCCTCCCATAAATTTCTACTTATCCATGTCTGAAAAAATGTGTTATCGCTAGGCATCTTCTAGGTCCTCCAATGTGGTTCTATGATATGTTTCCATCAGAAGTGGAGGATAGAGTTTTACTTGAGGATATGAATGCCAGAGAGATGTTTTCTATAGGTCCTCTAGTGCAACTCTATGGCATTTTCCCACCAGAAGCCATTTATTTCTATAGAGTTCACAGTAAGCCATAAATAATGGCTTATATAGGGGATACCTATATCTGTAGGTATCCCCTACAGACTAATTTCTATCCTGCATTTCTGATGCTTTAGGGGGCAACTCTCAGTTCAGAACAGCCTTCCTGAGCTCGGCCTATGCTTACAACTATAAGAATGAAGCACAAACTACAACTGCAATAAATAAAATAATAGTTCTTATATCCTCCTTTTTATAGTGAGAAGAAATGGGGGAAAAAAAGCATGGAGCCAAAGGTTCATTTCCCAACCATTACCGCTAAACACTGACATTAAAAACAAGAAAAAAACAATAATAATGAAAGGCTCAGCACTGAAGATGACAAAGTCTACACAGACCAGCAGTTTGAACTTACATGGCAAACTGATGATCATGCTGGGACATATATTTCAGAACTATATCTGCTTCTATGAGAATGTCTTGGAATACCCGTGCGACAGGGGGCTTATTCTTGAGACCATCAATAAATGTAATAAGGCTTAAGGGGATTGGATATAAGCCTGTGGAAAGGTAATCTGTAGACCCGATGTATTGCTTTTTCAGTTGTGCTCAAAGAGTGGAATTACAACCACAACCATTTTCAAATGCATCAGCCTTTCAAAACAACCGGCAGATAATGATTCTTCAATCCTAGCTTGCTTACTAAGTCATATTTACAAGTTGATTCATGACATTAACGTCCTAATCAGCAGCTCTCATAATTAGAGAGAACAGAAAACCAAGGGTGCATGCATATACATTGGCGAATTAATTCAGTTTGTCACTACTTGAACTGCCATGGCTAAATGCAATCCGAGGAGCTGCAGTTTGGTGAGGCACCAGTAACTCTTTGGCTGAGCAGGCTACAGACCATATGAAACAACAAATCCCATAATTCTGAACCATGACAAATGGTGTAAAACTAAATTTACAGTGTGGACGCATCTTAGATGTGACATGTAACCAATGTGAGGATGAGGGGGAAGGAAACGTGGAATATTTCAAGAGAGAGTTTGGATGCAAAACTGAAAATATGCAGGTAAACTATAAACAAAAAAGAATGAGAATCTCTTTGTACTTCTAGAAATCTTTTCCCCTCACCTTACTTGGGTCAGTCCCTTTAACAACTCTATTTACTCGGTTATGAGGCTAAAATAACTGGAAGGAAGAATGACTGATAGTACTTTGAACTCCTTGGAGGAAAGGAAGTCCCAAAGTGTCTAACTACACAAAGACAACTCTAATATTGCAGACACAGATGATGGTCTTTGGGTCGGTATGTAGCAAGTTAAGCAGTGAAACAAAATGGGACAATACCAGACATAAACATTACAACCCAGGCTGCGAACATTCTTTATGTCTTGGGATATTTTATTAACACTGTTAGAGTATTAATATCCTGTCTTTTGATCAAAAAACAAACAAACAAACCAAGATCCATAAGGTAGTTCACGGCTTTAAAATGAAATCAAGGGAGTAGTCAAATCACAAACTTCAAACTAATCAAACAGCAAAAGAAAGCCACACAAAAGAAGAAGAAAAGACACTGATTAAGTTGGCAGTAATAATAACAATATCAAAAAATCTAGCAGGAACGTCAAACATGACGACAACCCCTTCTCCAAAAACTCAAAGAGCCCAGAGGACTATTGAAATACACAGCTTTTGCTTGCTGCCTAAAAACAACAAAGAAGAAATTATAGTGTTGTTTCCCCATGTTTCCAGTTATATCTTTTGTAGATCTGATTATTCATGGATTTGATTAGAAAATGCTTTCTCTAGGTACTCCAGCGTGACTTTATTGTCAACTACTTCCAGTTTTATTGGAGGAGTTAGATTTCTAGAGAGAACATTTATCTAGGGTTCTCTAGGTCTTCCCACATAATTCTATGGTTAGCTTCCAGCAGAAGTTGACCATATAGTCATGTTGGAGAACCTAGAAACCCCCTCCCACTATGGTGGGAACCTGTTTTTGGGACCTGTGAGGTTTTTAACGTATCGCTTCTCCATGGCCACCAAATATGAGTTCCATTACCCCTTGCCACCAAATGTGATAGATTTCACTTATTTCCCTTTCTGTCTCCAATATAAGGACCTCCTTCTACCATATTGCCATGGTCCCAATTGTGGAGACCTTTCAGACATCATTTCAGTTCATGTGGAAGACTTTATTCACCCCTATTGAACACTACCATCCTGTATTTAAAACACTGCCATCATGCCTGGACTCAAGTTTGCCAGTGCATAACATCCTTAGAGGTTCAGGTGTATCCTACAAAAACAATGATCTAGTAAACAGAAATTGCATCACAGATTGCTTATTTAGTAGCTATTAACCTAACTGATGCTAACTCTAGGATGTATCTCTCACTCTTTCTCTTACCCATACCCTAACTAATTCTTACTTTGCCTAACTTTCTCTTTGATTATGATTAACTGACCTAAATCACTCAAATTCCAAATTTAACAGACTCAGCTCCCAATCCCCATTACTAACTTCCATAGAATTGCACTTTCAAAATCTATTGAGATGTTCCACCACTCCCAGAATCCCATTCTCTCCCTCCCCTCCCCCAGCAGATTCTTACCTTATAACATCTACTACCCAGTGCAAATGTAACTATATTTTACCTTAACAGGAAAGAACATTTTGACCTGAGAAATTTTTTTAGAGAGAACATGTCAAACAATCTTTTCAAAAGTGATCTTCCATATAATTTTTTTACCCTAATACAAGAACACTACTAACAAACGACAACCTAGCACTTCTTTTTGGGAGCTACCTAAACCTTATACCTTTCAAACACAACATTATACAAGAACAAAACATTTGACACAGAAACGTCCTTCACAAAATTTTCACAAAAATAGTCCTAAAATGCAAAAAATGTGAAGGAGTTCCAGCAATCTGAAGCTGTAGGGAGAACTGTCAGAACATTTTTAATCCTACCATGAGAGAACAAAAGAAAAAAATGCCTTGCCATAAATTTTCAGAAATGCTTTGCATGTAAGTTACCCAACAAAATATCTCATCATCTTATTGCTAGTACCACATTTTCATGTAAACATACTGATTTATGTTATAAGGTTTGATAAGAGTAGATAACAGAACAGAGAAGATGGAACATAACTTATTCCTCCCCCTTGTCCCCTGGCTTTTTCAGATGAGGGAGACACAGGCACACGATATAAGATTCTCAAACCACAACAAAAAGTACAGGTGCCCAATGAAGAGGACCTCATAGTTCACGTTCCACACTATATTTATATACATTTGTTCTACTTTTTCAAGCTATTGCACCATCACAATATCTCGATTGTTGCTGTCAGAAGCATCTTACATTGTCTAGAGAAGATATTTAGGACAGAGGTCAGATTTATTGTATGCCCAGACACCTATGTACCCTTGAAGATTTCCCTTGGTCATGAACAAGGCACATTGTTCCTCTTGGTTTCAAATATATACACACATTCTTCTCAGGAGATAGAACTGTTCAGAGTTTCCTCCATCTCAAGGGTCTCAGGGACTCATATGAACCCAAATGCATTCAAAACAAAGAAGAAATGAACAATCGAAAGAAAGATGATGGAAAGTAGACATGTACGCGAAATGCGTTTCTACCATTTCTTTCGTGTCTTCTGTTTCTCCAGAAGCACGAAATGGGAAGCCCCCCCATCATCCATCAGAAGATGCCTCCTTATTTTGGAAAGAGAGTGCATGTGTGTTAGGGTGTGCAGGCCTGGAGCTTGGCTGCAGGCATGCTCTGGGGCCTGCCTGCACACCCCGCCACACATGCACTCTCAGAATGTCCCTGCAGCTAAGTGCCTCTTACTCTAGAGTAAGAGGAGCTCGGCTACAAGAATTGGCAGGGACATGCACTTTCCAGATGTGCCTGCACATCCCACCACACACACGCGCTCTTTCCAAAGAGAGTGTGCGTGTGGCAGAGTGTGCAGGCAGGCCCAGAAAGCACACAAGCCTGTCAGTGCTTACAGCTGAGTACCTCTTACTCTACAGTAGAAACAGTAGGTGCCAGATAAGAAAAATGCAGACCGGGAAGGAGAGCCAGTGGGTAGGAAGCCCCCTCTTATAATAGTCTGATTTTTTGAGCCCGAAATGAAAAAACAAAAACAAAAACCACTCTCCCAATTTTATGAAGCTTACAAAAAATGGATCGGAGTCCCCAACAAAAGCTAGGACACGAAACAGGACAAGGTTTGCCC
Source organism: Anolis sagrei (assembly GCF_037176765.1). Taxonomy (NCBI): domain Eukaryota; kingdom Metazoa; phylum Chordata; class Lepidosauria; order Squamata; family Anolidae; genus Anolis; species Anolis sagrei. Next base: position 67,427,653 of record NC_090034.1, read on the forward strand.
CAAATGCACATATCTAGTGGAGAGCTGAATACGCCAGCCATTTGAAATGCTCTTAGTGTTGGAAACTCACATCTAAGTGAAAGAACAAAGCCATTAAGAGGAGGTCACAGACCAGGAAAAGACAAACATGCATGATCCACTTACAAAAACCAGGTTTCAATTAAAAAAATGTAATTGCCTATATTAAATCTCCAATGTCTATTCAAATAAGCTATATCAAGACTCACTTATCTGTGGGTTTATTTGATTTCCCATGATCACCACAATGTAGTTTGTGAATCTCTTGGTTCTTCGATGTGATTCTATGTATATTAGGGCCAGAAGTTGACCTCCCACTTTTCTCTTATTATGGAAGTGTTTGTTAAGGAAGTGGTTAAAGGAAAGTCCCCCCACCATCTATGGGGCAGCAGGTGAAGGGATGGAAAAAAATATAGCAATTTAGTATTATCCCTGTTTCTGGAATCCACAGGAGATAGAAATGGAACATATCCCCTACGGATCTTGCTGTATAAATAAAATCACAGCTAACAAAGATGGTTGGTAGAGGATTCCTTAGATTTACTGTTGCAAAGAGCTTAACCCACACTTGCTTATTTCATGATTTGCTCAACCATCACATAGCTGTAGTCTATGAAAGGGTTAGAGAAGGTCAACTGTCATGGGGAAAAGAAGATTCTCATGAGACAAATGCAATTTCATCCATACAATAATGACATGACCCTTGCTTTTCATACATCTCCTGAATATTTGTCAGTGGAGACTGCACGCATCAATAGAAAGCAATTTTCTGGACCCTTGGGCAAGAGGTTATGAGATGGAGACCATAGTGAGTCTATCTGTCAAGTTGCCCAAACCTTCTAGAAGACATTCCACCCACTGAAAATGCCTCTCAGCTGAAAGATATTCATTGACATTTCGAAGTTAGAAACTGAATATCTCCACGTTCTGCTTATTCACCTTCCCTTGCAAGGACTACACTTTGGAGTTATTATAACACATCTGAGCCTTTTGGCAAAGATCTAGTGGAGTATTATAATGCAGAGGTTCCAAACTTTTGTCCTTTAGATGTTTTGCACTTCATCTCCAAGAAATCCCAACCTTTGACAAAGGTGGCTGAAACTTTGGAGAGATGATGGTGCTGTCTACTTTTATTGTATGTTATGTTTTTTGCTTTTTATACATTGGTCTCCACTTTGAGTCCCAAGCCGGGAGAAAAGTTAGGTAGAAATAAATAAATGAATAATGAAGTCCCAACACTTGGAAGACTATAGCTTGGGAATCACTACCCTAAAGGAGGAGCACCCTTGTGGAGTTTGTCTAGCCATGCTCAAAGGATGGCAAAAAGTGTGGAGGCACGTAAGTGGGGACACCAGACATGCCTCCAATATTCCCATTTCCAAAGTCCCTAACTTCCTTACAATAAATCAGGAGAGCTCATGGACTTGAATGAGGAGTCATTTCCATGCCATGCTTTCACTTATTCTTAGGGAGTCCGAGATGCTTCTTTTGGGCCCAATCTACACTGTCATATAATCAAGATTGTGAGTCAAGATTATCTTATTTGAACTGGATTATATAGCAGTGTAGACTCAGAAACTGGATTATATGGCATCATAGATCCAGCTTCGGACAACCTCCTCCACTCCATCTCTTTGAAAAGAATGCAAAAAGGCATATGTTGTCTATCTTTAGTACACTGTTTATCTTTCCTTCTATAATTTCTTAAGTTTATGTCTAATTATCCCTATCGATTGGAAGAAGAAGGGAAACAGACAATTAGATATTTGAGAAGTGGTCTAATAAGCACAACAGACAGGTAGCAGATAAATTTTGCCAGTAACTGCCCACATTTTGAGACCAGAGTCTCTTTACTAGCCTTGCCAGTTGGTCTCTTGGATAGATCAATAGATCCCATTACTAGTACCATCTAAAGTAGACCAATTAAATAAATTGCTAAACAGCATATTAGCACTTCTACAAATCTCATTGATACAATGGATTGACTTTTCTTATGCTAAACAACTGGATTTAGGTTGTTGTAGGTTTTTGGGCTGTAGAACATGGCCCGAAAAACCTACAACAACAAGTTATTCTTGACGTGAAAGCCTCCAACAATAAACTGGATTTAGGTCTTCTTAGTGGTGGTCTCAAGTCTTTTTAATATTCTCCACAGAGAATAGATAGGTTTCCACCATACTTAGTTTTAAAGTAGACTATGTATATGTGTGTTAATTTGTTTTGCAGACATTAAAGCCTTCAGACACCCAGAAGGGAAGGAAAAAAGAAGAATGGGCTCCTTCTGGAAGTCTTTGGGAGCCACAATTCACTTTCTAAATAGATTGCAAAAATTCCTCTCCACAGAGAGATTAAAATAAAACTAAAGATTTTTTTTTTAAAAAAAGATCTTCCTGCTAACTTCCATTTTCCCCTCCTTCACATTTTTGATACTTTTTTTTGCCTGAAAGTTCCCAGGGCCCCTAAAATGACTGAAACCGATTATTTAAGTCAACATTTTCTTGTGACGTGCTTGAAACTGTCCCTACTTTTACGTTGTGTAACTGGATTGCTTCATTTGAATTTTACTGTTTTTGCCTCAGTTCTACTTATCTTAGTTCACCACCTGGGAAGGGATTTGCTCTGAAAAACATGGCATAGAAATACTTTAAGCAAATAAACTAAATATATTTCCCTGGGTGTTTACGTATGGTGCTCTGCTGTTCTTTTGTTTTAGGAGATGGGAGTATACACCCCTGTTGCTTTGCCTGCCATGATTCTGTTTGCAAAAACCTTCATGCTAACCTGTTTGCCCTGCCTTCCCAGCCAAATTGGTTTTGGGTGTCAGGTAGACACTCAGTTCCAGTTTCTCTTTGGAGAGGTGAGACTCATCCAGCTGGGCCCTTCCCCAGTTTTGCTCCATTAGAGCTGGTTCAGTCAAAGTTTCTGAGATCGGCCTTGCAGATACCTAAATGCGTTTCTAATTCCACCCTGCGACTAGAGACGGGCTTTATGAGAGTGGAGGCCAGGGTGTGGGTGGCCATACTCAACCTCTGGCTCAGACTATCCCGTCCACCCTTTGGTCTTGCCCCACTAACCATGAAGGATGACTTCCAATCCACATGGAAACAGACAATAGCATCAAAAATCTCCTCATTGGGATTTTCTCCAGGTCTACTACTCGCTATGGATTACTATCAAGCCAAAGCACTTATTAAACAACGTATCACAGACACAGAGCGACAACTAGATCTGGCCTCGGTTCCAACCTTCCTTATCAATGAAGACAGCAGATATCTTGCCTCCCCTATGGCATATTTAACAAACTTAGAGGTTCCTCTTCATCGAAGGGCCTTCACCCTGGCTCGATGCCATGCTCTCCCATCAGCTGTACTCGAAGGCCACTACCAGAAGATCCCTTTCCCAGAGAGACTCTGCCCCTGTGACTCGGGTCAAGTAGAAACAATAGAACATGTGCTCCTTCAGTGCCTGTTCTACAGGGATATCCGTGCCAGGCTCATCTTACCTCTGATATACAAGCACCCAGGCCATTCAGGACAATTTTATACCTCCCTGCTACTTGCAGATATTAATTCAGCTACAACCTACAATGTTGCAAAGTTCTGTGCAGCAGCATACAAAATCCGTCAGGGAATGACTAGTCCCAAAAGTTAACTGTGTGTCCAGTAATCTTCTTCCCTGAATCTACAATTCAGTGATGGATCTGGGCACTGTATGTTTTTACCCTGTTTCCCCTCTGCTCCCTCACCCAAATTGTGCTTCAGTAGTTATATTTATATTTTTAATGTACCAAACATACCAAGTTTGTATGAAAATGTGACTCTATTTCCTGTGCTGGTCAATGACCGAAATAAATGATTTGATTTGATTTGACTCATCCAGTCTCCTTTCCCAATGCTAGTACAAAAGGAAATGGAACCTATGTTCACCTATGTTTACTTAGGATTCTCCCTTGTTGCTATTTTTGCCTTGAAAAAAGCAATGAGCTGTTAACAAGGGAATATGCTGCCTGGGAGAGTAGTGTAGTCTCCTTTTCAGGAGGTTTTTAAACAAAGGATGGATGACCATCTGTTGGGAAACATAGGATTGTGTATTCTTTCCTGGCAGAATGCGGTTGGACTGGATAGCCTCAGGGATCCCCTCCAATCATATGTTTCTAGTATTCTAAGTGTTGGCAGGGGGTGATAAATACTTGTTTTGTGTGTCTAAAATTCTATATAAAGTATTTTATATGCATAGCTGGATCTTCTTGGTGACCAGAACCAAGATACAATGCTCTAGCATGCTGGTTTTGACATGGTACACAGTGACGGTTGGGGAAGAGAAGAGCTCATTTGCTAAAGAAAGTAGTTTAGAAGGTGACAGATCAGTTCACTCTCTTGACAGTAACAAGTATCTACACTACTCTCCAATATTGCAACATCTATGGGCATAATATTCTTATATCCCACGCCATTGTAGTTATTCCTACCAACAGGATCATGGTACAAATATGCAGATCTAATTCCCTCCTCCATTTATGCATTCTTTTTTTGTGTCAGTTGTCAGTTGTAGGAGTCCTCAGTGGCGCAAGGGGTTAAACCCTTGAGCTAGCAGGACTGAAGACCGACAGGTTAGAGGTTCGAATCCAGGGACAGCATGGATGAGCTCCCTCTGTCAGCTCCAGCTCCCCAAGCGGGGACATGAGAGAAGCCTCCCACAAGGATGGTAAAACATCAAAACATCTGGGCATCCCCTGGGCAATGTCCTTGTAGATGGCCAATTCTTTCACACTAGAAGTGACTTGCAGTTTCTCAAGTCACTCCTGACATGAAGAAGTTACATTGTGAGAAAAATAAACTTTTTTTTAAAAGAACAACCCCTCTTTGGCCACCCAGTACGCATTTACATAATGTACCGAACAACATTCCAACTGTCTATGGGAAATGACTCAAGGGGTTTCCCTTCTCTCAGACTTACAAACACAGACTGGTTTCAGAGAGGACCACTGGCTACTCTTTTGGCAAGTGATTGTTTTCTGTCCTTTCAGTTCAAATGCAGGCTGGCATTCAAACGTCAACGAGTCCCCATGGCGAAAGGTGGAGCCTTCTCTCCGGCCGTAGGCTGGCACCCCTGGATCTCCGCAGCCCCCTTGGTCGATCTCTGAAAGAAACAAAAACAGACAAGAAGAGAAGTAGAGGGAAAGGGACATGTATGTGCCCGCCTTTTATTGATGGTTCTTGAGATTGCAGGATTTTTTCCCCTGATGCCACGTGTAATACCATTAAGGAAGCCTGGTTTGTTATGATTATTGGAATAATGTGTTGGAGATACATCTACTTTCCTAGTGGGATGACGTTTCTGTAAGAATGGCCATGCATCTCCTCTATGCAGATCTACAATGCCTACTTGCTCAGATGGTATGTTAACATCTTCAGTCCCATTTCTAACTCAGTTGATTCCCTTCCTGGGAATTCACTTTTCAACTCAATTTTCCAATCTGGTCTATCCAAAGCTCTCCAGAGCTGATCAACATCAAGGATGGAAAAGAAAGGATCACCAGATTGCCATCCTTGATATAAAAGGTAGGTTTATTGTTGTTTTCTTTTATTTGGCCAGGGAAGTGACACTAGTCTTTCCATTCATCATAGAGACCATCCACAAGTATAGCACTTTATTTATTTATTTATTTATTTATTTATTTGCACCCCGCAGGGGACTCAGGGCGGATTATAATGTACATATGCATAGCAAACATTCAATGCCATACACACACAACATATATATAGACAGACATAGAGGCAGTTTAACATTCCAGATTTTCTTGAGGGTATTTTGGCCACCAGGGGAGCGGTTCCTTCACCGACGCTTTGCGACACTGATGAAGTACTTCCTCATTCTTTGCATGCTTGCTGGAGATTTTTATGGCCTCATAAATTAGTTAAATTTGCCTCCCTGCATAAGGGGTACTTGACAGATGCAACTGTCTTTCGGGCTGCAAAGGTCGACAGCAAGCTATACAAATTGGTCGGACACTCACTCTGACTCAGGCTGGCTTCGAACTCATGACCTTTCGGTCAGTAGTGATCTTAATGCAGCTTACTCCCAACCAGCTGCGCCACAGTCCCGATGGGCTCCATGATAAGCGATCCTGGGATTTGTTGTGGCACTTGAACTTCCAGACAGAGAAAGTTAAATAACTCATAAAAATAAACATCCTGGAATTTAACAGCATGGGATTTTTTTGTGTTGTCAGACTACATTAATTCTGCAGTATGGATACAGCCCTAGAATGTATCCACATTACACAGATATAGCACTTTGATAGCACTTCAAGTGCATTGTCTCCATGCTATCGAATCCTGGGATTTGTAGAATGGGTGAGATACATTGACTTTTCTGCTAGAGTGTTGTGGTGAGATTTAGCTGTGTCTAATAAATGAACAGGAAATAATTAAAAACACACACAAGCAAGCAGTAAGTTGTGATCAACCAATGAAAATCTTTCCCTACTCATGCATGTAATACTTTAATGGTGAAGGACCAGAACAGTTATACTGTTCCGAGTGCTATAAGTGGAATCTTCCACTGATTAATTATTGAAAAAATACATTTAGAGATATTTTTAGAGCTCATCCCATTTTAGCTGATGTTCTAATTGGTCTGTTTTAAGCTACATCAAAAACCACCTTTAATGCACCAAGAGTCAGAGAATGGCGTTGAATCAAAAGAGGGGTTGCGTAGCTTCCAAAAGTGTTGTAGTTTCACTACACAACCCTTGTACCATTGTACTACCTATAACACAATGTGCATTGTCTTGATGTTTTCCATTGCTCTTTGGGGAACAGGCCCCACACAAAAGTTTGCTGGGGGATAAACTTGCACAATTTTTTTTTATCGTGTCAGGAGTGACTTGAGAAACTGCAAGTCGCTTCTGGTATGAGAGAATTGGCCATCTGCAAGGACGTTGCCCAGGGGACGCCCGGATGATTTGATGTTTTTATCATCCTTGTGGGAGGCTTCTCTCATGTTCCCGCATGAGGAGCTGGAGCTGATAGAGGAAGCTCATCTGCCTCTCCCCGGATTTGAACCTGCAACCTGTCGGTCTTCAGTCCTGCCAGCACAGAGGTTTAACCCACTGCGCCACCGGGGGCTCCAGTTGCACAATGACTTAGGGTGCATCTAGACTGCAGAATTAGTACGCTTTGGCACCACTTTAACTGCCCTGGCTCAATGCTTTGGAATCCTGGGATTTGTAGTTTGGTGAGACATTAGCAGCCTTTGGCAGAAAAGACTTTGTAAAACCAGAATTTTCCATAGTACTGAGCTAGGGCAGCTAAAGTGCAGTCAAAATGCCTTCATTCTAGACCAGGGGTCCTCAAACTTTTTAAACAGAGGGCCAGGTCACAGTCCCTCAAACTGTTGGAGGGCCGGATTATAATTTGAAAAAAGATATGAATGAATTTCTATGTACACTGCACATATCTTATTTGTAGTGCAAAAAACAACATAATAATTAAAATGAAGAACAATTTTTAACAAATATAAACTTATTAGTATTTTAGTGGGATGCGTGGGCTTGCTTTAGGCCAGGGGTCCTCAAACTACGGCTCGGGGGCCGCATATGGCCCCCCAAGGTCATTTACCCGGCCCTCACTCAGAGTCAACCTAAGTCTGAAATGACTTGAAAGCACACAACAACAAGAATAACAACAACAACAACAACAACAATCCTATCTCATAAGTCAAAAGCAGGCCCACAATTCCTATTGAAATACTAATAAATTTATATTTGTTTTAATTATTGTATTGTTTTAAAGGGGTTTTTTGCACTACAAATTAGATATGTGCAGTGTGCATAGGAATTTATTCTTTTTTTTTTCAAATTATAATCCGACCCTCCAACAGTTTGAGGAACTGTGACCTGGCCCTCTGTTTAAAAAGTTTGAGGACCCCTGGTCTAGAATGAAGGCATTTTGACTGCACTTTAGCTGTCCTGGCTCAGTACTATGGAAAATTCTGGTTTTACAAAGTCTTTTCTGCCAAAGGCTGCTAATGTCTCACCAAACTACAAATCCCAGGATACCAGTTTGAGGTATTATGACCTGGCCCTCTGTTTAAAAAGTTTGAGGACCCCTGCTTTAGGCTGATGAGATAGGATTGTTGTTGTTGTTGTTGTGTGCTTTCAAGTCATTTTAGACTTAGGTTGACCCTGAGCAAGGGCCGGGTAAATGACCTTGGAAGGCCCTTGCTCAGGGTCTAGAACATGGGTCCTTAGTTTGAGGACCCCTGTTCTAGACTATAGATGCATCTTCGAAAAGTGAAACTGGTTGTATATCTCTTACATAGAATATAGCTCTGCTAGCACAATTTTAATCGTGAAATGTGAAATGTCTGAAAGATACAACTACTAGCAAAAAAGGTTATCAACATGATTCTCGCCAATGTTTCCAGGTATAAATTGTATTTGTATCTCACTTTTCTCCTAGATTGGGAGACGGTGGCATTTTTCTCTCTTACACACACAAAGACATAATACACTCCTTTTGGGTATTTATTTTCTTAATATGTGTAAATGAGAAATCCCTTTGGGGAGAATAGAAAAAAAAATATTCCAAACTAATTGGAAAACAATTGCAAATCACATTTCTTGAGACTTGGGAAATCCCAATGAGAGTATAGTAATAGACTGATACGAATCATTCCAATGCACATATAGGGTTGTTTTCACTGAAAACAGCATTTTCTGTGTAGCAAATAGCACATTTTTGCTTTACTGTACAGATAATACTCCCACACATATGCACACATACAGACTCAAAGTGTGTGTGAATTTTCTGCAGAATAATCCGTGAATTGCGAATATTTGTTTATTTACGACATTTCTACCCTGCCTTTCTGCAGCCCGGAGGTGACTCAAGGTGGCTTTACAGCCAAGCAGCCATTCGATGCCTTCAACAATAAGCAACTAAAAGCAACATTTAAAACAGAATAATAAAATACATACATTAGGCCTTTAATAACATATAAAGCCAATATCTTGATTTTAACTATGAGACGAGATGAGATGTTATGATGTTTATTGATTGTTATAATGTTATTCTTTTAACTTGTTTTTAACTGTTTTTATCATGTTTAAGTATTGTATTTGCTTTGTTAACCGCTCTGAGTCGCCCTGAGGGTTGAGAAGAGCGGTATACTAATATAGTAAATAAAATCTTCAGTTAGCCTCGTTTGAGCCATTTCAATATTCAATAATTCCATGTTTATTTATTTAAAACTTTTATGTCCTGATCTTCTCTATCTCCGTAGAGGGACTCTTCATTTCCAAAGGCTTGTTCAAAAAGCCGCATTTTTACTTTTTATGGAAGGATATGAGGGAGGGGGGCTGATCTAGTATCCCTAGGAAGGGAATTCCACAGCTGAGGGGCCACCACTGAGAAAGCCCTCTCTCTCATCCCTGCCAGTTGCACCTATGCAGAAGGCAGAACCGAGAACAGGTCCTTCCCAAATAATCTGGAGAACAAGCCCTATGAAGAGCGGCTTAAGGAGCTGGGCATGTTTAGCCTGAAGAAGAGAAGGCTGAGAGAAGATATGATAGTCATGTATAAATATGTGAGAGGAAGCCACAGGGAGGAGGGAGCAAGCTTGTTTTCTGCTTCCCTGGAGTCTAGGATGCGAAACAATGGCTTCAAGCTACAAGAAAGGAGATTCCATCTGAACATGAGGAAGAACTTCCTGACTGTGAGAGCCATTCAGCAGTGGAACTCTCTGCCCCGGAGTATGGTGGAGGCTCCTTCTTTGGAAGCTTTTAAACGGAGGCTGGATGGCCATCTGTCAGGGGTGATATGAATGCAATATTCCTGCTCCTTGGCAGGGGGTTGGACTGGATGGCCCATGAGGTCTCTTCTAACTCTTTGATACTATGATTCTTAGATGGTTAGTAGGGAGATATACGTTTGGACAGGTAAGCTGGGCTTACTATTGTTTTCAAAGACTTCCTCACTGCGGGAATACAACCATTAAACTTAGTCGTTCTCTACTTTTCACCAAATCAATGCCTTAAATACCAGAGCTGTTTTAGCATGAAAACATACAGAAAGCGCCATAGGCACATGCTTCCCATATTCACCATCATTTCCTCATGTTAGGGTAAGGGAAAAGAGAGTTAACCTATGGCAACTTCTAATTTTAAAATATAGCTCTGTGAATTGGCAATTAATAGCTTTCTTCATATCTATTTGTCAAGCTACTTGTTTTCTACCCAGTTCTTCTGAAAGTTCCCATTGTGAATAGTGACCCACAAACTGACCCTGTCATAATTTGTAATTAACTCACTGACTTACAAATCCAATATATTTTGTTTCAGATGAAAGCTACAAAACCGCAATCTTTCAGAACAAAACCCAGAATTGTTCCTGGAAATAGAACTACATGGCAATGTAAAACTCTTTCCAATGAGTTCACGGATTATTTTTATAAGATGGATGCCCTCGGGGAAGATCATGATCTTAACAAACATCATTTGTGTTTGAGAACTATGTGACACAACCACACATTCCACCTCGAAGAAAGGTTTCACTTTTAGAGAAGTTTAAGAAAAATGGAATAAAGGATTATTTCTGGAGCACTGTGATGCATGATTGCAAGCTTAAATCTGCTCTTACTCTAAAATCCCAAAGCAAAAGATGGTCTCAACTTGAAATGAAGATTTACAAAGTCCCTTTAGCAAAACATAATAATAATAATAATAATAATAATTATTATTATTATTATTATACTTTATGTATACCCCGCTACCATCTCCCCAAGGGACTCAGTGCGGCTTACATGAGGTGGAGCCCAATACAACAATACAAGCAATAATAACAACAATACAAGCAATTAAAAATAAAAACATAGACAATAAAATATGCAAAAATTAACAATAAGACAACACACAATTAAAACTGTGGGAAGGCCAAATGTAAAGTTAAAATTGGAAGTAATGCCGGGGCATGGGCGAAAAGGTGATAGTGGCGTTTGTGGAAAACATACAAGCAGACCTAAAATGTAAAGTGCTTTGGAGGAAAAATGCTATGGGATCATTATTCTGGGAAGGCACACTGGAACAACCACGTCTTCAAAGTCCTCCTAAAGACTGCCAGAGTTGGGGCCCGTATATGAACCCACATGATCTCTCCGATCATCTGGAGAGGCCCTGCTCACGATCCCACCTACGTCGCAAGCGCGGTTGGTGGGGATGAGGGACAGGGCCTTCTCTGTGGTAGCCCCCCCCCGACTCTGGAACTCTCTCCCTCAAGGACATCAGACAAGCCCAACGTTGGCAGTCTTTAGGAAGAGCTTGAACACCTGGCTGTTCATGTCCCAAATGCACTTTACTAGATATTTAAGATTGTCTGCACACCGCACCTACCTCTAAAAACCTATACATTTCACCTGTCATGTCCAGCACTTTTTAAATTTTATTCATTACATTTGGCCCGGCCTTAGTTTTAAATGCGTCGTGGCGTTATTGTTCTAATGTTTATTGTTATTGCCTTAATGTTTATTGTTTTGCTTTATGAGTTTTATTGTTGTATTTGTTATGCTGTTGTTTTATTGAGGGCCTTGGCCTTTTGTAAGCCGCCCCGAGTCCTTCGGGAGATGTTAGCGGGGTATAAATAAAGTTAATAAATAAATAATAATAAGATCTCATTTGGCATGAAGCCCAACGATGGAACAATATGCAAAGCATGAGTTGAACAGTAGGAACAGGAGGAAAGCATGCCTTTGTGTGCTTTATTTGTGCCCACGGCAGGATCACTTCAGAACTCCAACCTGGTAGGATATCCATTTCCCCTTGCATTTCTTAAACCACGACCCGACACTTTTACTTCTATTTCCATCCTATTTTCCCCCTGCAGAGATATACTGCTTAGAAAAAGACAAATTGTATTCAGGATCCACGGATATTGCCGGTGCAATTTTCCCTTGTTATCTGCTTACGCTCCATTTTATTTTGAAAGGATTCCTTTTTTCTCCCTGTTGCTATTAACACTGAGAGTTTTCTCCCTCTTTCATGGCTTCTACAGTGTGTTGCTGCTATTAATCTATGTCAAATCCCTCTCATGTTCCACTTACTTTGGGGCTTTTTCTCCCTTTTTTAAAAAAATCCCCTTCATCTGTGATCAACCACCTTGTTTTTGCAGTTTGCTCGTCGCAAAAACAGAAAAAGAGAACGGAAAGTTTCTTTCCAACATCCCCGTACCTTTTCAATTTCTGATGTCAAATCCAAAACTTCTTTATTGATGGGATTATCTAATCCAGGATTTGCATAAATCCGTCTCCCTGTTCTGATGGGGAAGAGCAATTAACTTCTCTTGCTATTAAATGATCACCAGAAAGTTGACAGAAGAGTTTAGTTTCTGCCAGAAAACCCTAAAGCACCGAAATGCTTCATTATAACAGAAGAGTAGTGACAGTAGAACAATTTGTACCTAGGAATAGAAAAAATATTCAAATACATTTGAAAACTGGTGAAAATGTGCTTCTTAAATGCTGAGAACCACTAACAAGAAGAACCTTGAACTAATGAGGTTCTGTGCAAGGTCTTATTCTACAAAGAATTTCCATATTGTTTTCTGTATGGAAGATGTTACAGTTTGGATGCTATTTAGAAGAAAACTCAAACAGGGTTGTTTTGCAGAGACAACAGCATTTTTTGGTACAGGAAACAGCATTTGTTGTGAAAATAAGAAATCTGCGGAGAAATATTATTTTCTGAATCAAGGAATGCAATTTTCTGAACAGTCAAATGATCATTTTACACAGGGTAAATGTAGATTTTAGGAGCCCCCGGTGGTGCAGTGGGTTAAACCACTAAGCTGTTGAACTTGCTGACCGAAAGGTCACCAGTTCAAATTTGGGGAGCAGGGAGAGCTCCTGCTGTTAGCTCCAGCTTTTGCCAAACTAGCAGTTTGAAGACATGCACATGTGAGTAGTTCAATAGGTACCACTTTCGCGGGAAGGTAACAACTCTCCATGCAGTCATGCTGGCCACATGACCTTGGAGGTGTCTATGGACAATGCTGGTTCTTTGGCTTGGAAATGGAGATGAGCACCAACCCCCAGAGTTGGACATGGCTGGACATGTCAGGGAAAACCTTTACCTTTATCTACGTGTGGATTTTAACCTTGATGGCCTCTTTGAATACTCCATCCTGGGTTTCCTGGGGCAACATATGAGTAGTATTTAGGGTGAAAGTGGAAGTATTTTTCATTTGAACGGCCATGGTTCAATGCTATGGCATCTTGGAAATTGTAGTTTTTTGAGACACCTGCACTCTTTGGCAGAGAAGGTGAAAGAACTTGTCAAATAACAACTGCAAGGATTTCAAAGCATTTAGCCATGGAAGGTAAAGTGGAATCTATTATTATACTGAGTCAAAAACACAGTATGTCACAGCAAATGAGATCTATATGCTGGGTCTCATATAACAAAATCACAAGTCGAACACTTCCCAAGTGTCTAGGGCTGTGTGATGTATTTTTGAATGATGCGCGCAAATCCAAGTAAGATGGTCTTATGCAGTTGACAGATCGTGATTTTGTCAATGTTTATGGTTCCAAATGCCAGCTGAGATCTCTTGCCACGGCACCCAGTGAGCCAATGACCATTGGGATCACCTGTACTGGTTTATGCCAGAGCCTTTGCAGTTTGATGTTGAGGTCCTGATAACGTCTGGGTTTTTCCTATTGTTTATCCTCTATTGTTGTTGTTGTTGTTATTATTATTATTATTACTATTATCATTTGAAACACAACAAGATGAGTCCACAGCAGACACTTTGCTGGCTGTTGAATTGGATCACATTATTATTATTATTATTATTATTGTTATTGTTATTATTATTGTTATTTTCTTCCTATGGTTTGAGGCCATAGGGAGAATTTACAGTGTATATGTATGACAACTCTTTTAAAACTCAGGCTAAAGTCAGAAGTCATGATTTCTAAATGTAGGAAATATGAATCCCTACTGGGAAAGAGTTCTGATATCCCAAAATCCTGGACACACACCCCTGAGTTTTTGAATTTGCACTGGAATCCTAAACCCGCCCTGATATAAGGTGCATCTGCATTGGAGAATTAATGCAGTTTGACATTGACTCCACATTAACTGCCATGGCTCAATGCTAAGGAATCATGAAAACTGGAGTTTGGTTAGGCACTAGCACTCTTTGTCAGAGAAGGGGAAAGACACTGAAAAACTACAACTACTATTACTTCATAACATTGAGCCATTGCAGTTAAAGTAGTGTCCAACTGCATTCTTTCTAAAGTGTAGGTGTGCTTAATTATGCAGTTGAACTCAGTGGGGCTTGCTTTTAAGTATATCTATTGGGGATTTCATTGAGAGGGCTGGTGGACCGTAGGTACAGTCTACAGCTAATCTAAAGCCACACCTCTGCAGCTTCAACTAAGGATAGTGTGTCTCCTCTGAATGAATGCCTGGAGGAGGTGAAAGGCTGGATGATAAAAAAACAATTTGAAACTGAATCCAGACAAAACAGAGGTGCTTGTCATCAAGGGTCCTAATTTGTGTCAACCAGTTCTGGATGGCAGTTCCGCTCTCCCTGAAAGGCTGTGCTTGCAACTTGGGAAAAGGGCTCCTGGATTCATTTCAAATCTCAGCCCAGGTAGATGCGATGGTCAGGTGTGTTTAGTATCAGCTTCGGCTGATACTCCAGCTGAGCCTCTTCCTAGATTTGGAGGGCCTAAAGATTGTGGTGCATGTGCTACTAACCTCAAGATTGGACTTCTGCAATGTGCTTTACATTGGGGCTACTTTTCTACCAAGTTTGGAAACTTCAGTTGGTTTAAAATATGGCAGCCAGACTGGTTATGGAAACATTCAGGAGTGAACATATCAGACCTATCCTAAAGTCACACCACTAGCTGCCAACTAGTTTCCGGGCACAATACAAGGTGTTGATTTTGACCTTTAAAGCTCTACACGGTTTGGGTCTAGGTTACCTAAAGATCACCTTCTCCCATACGATCTGTCTCACACATAAATGTCCTGTGGGGGACATGTCATATCTATCCTCTAGCTGCCAACTCCACTAGCTGCCAACTAGTTTCGGGGCAAAGTATAGGGTGTTGGTTTTGACCTTTAAAGCCAGGGGTCCACAAACCTTTTAAACAGAGGGCCAGGTTATAGTCCCTCAAACTGTTGGAGGGCCGGATTATAATTTGAAAAAAAAAATGAATGAATTCCTATGCACAGTGCACGTATTGTAGAACAATACAATAATTAAAATGAAGAACAATTAAACTTATTAGTATCATTGGGAAGTGTGGGCCTGCTTTTGGCTGATGAGATAGGATTATTGTTGTTGTGTGCTTTTCAAGTCGTTTCAGACTTAGGTTGACCCTGAGTGAGGGCCGGGTAAATGACCTTGGAGGGCCGTATTCAGCCCCCGGCCTGTAGTTTGAAGACCCCTGTTTAAAGCCCTACATGGCTTGCCTAACGGATCACCTCCTGTAGAATCTGCCCCACACTGATGTCCTCTAGGGTGCAGTTACTCCAACCTGCCACAACCCAACTGGTGACCATCACCCAGCGGACATTTTCATCTGCCACCCAAAGACTCTGGAATGACCTGCCAAAAGAGCCCTGATAATTAAAGATCTATCTCTTCTGGAAGACCTACCAAGCTAGTTTTTAAGCATGAATTTTAAACATGTGTCCTTTGTTTAATCTCTCCTTTTTTGTATTTTAATATGTACATTTTATAGAAATACATTTTAATATATATTTGTGGAATTTTTACAATGTTTATGTGTTTTCATCTCTAACCTGCCTTGAGCCACAAGGAGAGGTGAGTAAGAACTATAATAATAATAATTAAATTTAAGTTCTGCAAAGAGAAGGAGAGGTGAGAGAATACTGGGCAAACTCAAACTCCAGATGGTGTGAGCAAAATGTCAACTAAAAACTTGAAATGTTGTCCCCCTCCCATTTCTTTCTTTCTTTTTTTACTCTTCACTCCATTAAGCTTTGAAGTCGTTAAGTGAGGTCAATAGCAGTCAGTCAGGAGGAGGTGCAACAGAAAGCAAGAGGGAAGTGCGGGGAGAGAAAAGTACATTAAAAAATAAACATCCCCTGAATATTCTGCAAACATCCATTACAAAGGTTGATGAACTCATAAAGCTGCACCGGCAGAGAGCCAACTGGGAAAATATATATATACATATGTAGCACTCTGAGAAAACTATTTGTTCTGACCTAGTTCTTTTAAAAACCGGATGAGGAAAATGTCTGATACAGCAGAGGGTCATTTTCATATCTGCAGCATGAAGCAAGGTCAGACTTTTGGCCTCAAATGCGCTCATTTTGCTTACATGAATCAGGTTTGGTGGGCAACCAAAGTGACCTTCCCCACCATATTTGTTACATCATAGTCAACATATTGTATTATGTGGCCCAAATATCTGCTTTCCCAATAGAATTTGGAAATATTGCTCTTTTGGACTACAACTCTCAAAATACATCTGCCAGCAAGGACTATTTATTTTACAACAACCATGCAAATTTTAAAGGTTCTGCATTTGTTGTAGTTCAACAATTTCTCTGAGGTTTTGTTTTTCTGCATCTTAACCTCGTTCAACCCAAATATCTCCTTTAAACATGCAGAATCTTACTCACAGTAAGGATGGATAGATCGATTTGGACACAAGCTGGAATGTGTCCAGAGGAGAGCGACTAAAATGATAAAAGGTCTGGAGAACAAGCCCTATGAGGAACGGCTTAAGGAGCTGGGCATGTTTAGCCTGAAGAAGAGAAGGCTGAGAGGGGATATGATAGCCATGTATAAATATGTGAGAGGAAGCCACAGGGAGGAGGGAGCAAGCTTGTTTTCTGCTTCCTTGGAGACTAGGACGCGGAACAATGGCTTCAAACTACAAGAGAGGAGATTCCATCTGAACATGAGGAAGAACTTCCTGACTGTGAGAGCTGTTCAGCAGTGGAACTCTCTGCCCCGGAGTGTGGTGGAGGCTCCTTCTTTGGAAGCTTTTAAACAGAGGCTGGATGGCCATCTGTTGGGGGTTATTTGAATGCGATGTTCCTGCTTCTTGGCAGGGGGTTGGACTGGATGGCCCATGAGGTCTCTTCCAACTCTTAGATTCTATGATTCTATGATTCTATGATTTGTCCCAAAGAAATGGGAAATTAATGTTTCCATTTGATATTTGTCTTATGTCTGTTATAACAGGCTGTGCTTTTTATTTAAATTTAGTTTATTAAGTTATAATTCGTATTTATATGTTGGGTTGTATACATTTTGTTAGTATGGATGTATTGTTGTTGTATTCGGGCATTGAATGTTTGCCTTTTATGTTTGGAATCTGCCCTGGAATATAAATAAATTATTATTATTATTATTATTATTATTATTATTATTATTATTATTAGAAACATAACAAGATGAGTCCACAGCAGACAAGATCACTCTGCTGGCTGTTGTATTGGATCACACGTCGAACACTTCCCGAGTGTCTAGGATTATGTGATGCATTGGCAAATTATGCGTGCAAATCCCAGTAAGGTGATCTTTTGCAGCTGGCAGATGGTAATTTTGTCAGCATCGATTGTGTTTCAGTGCAGGCCAAGGTCTTTAGGCACTGCACCCAGTGTGCCAATCACCACTGGGACCACCTTTACTGGCTTGTGCCAGAGTCTTTGCAGTATTATTATTATTATTATTATTATTATTATTATTAGAAACACAAGATGAGTCTACAGTTCTTTGCAGTTCGATTATTATTATTATTATTATTATTATTATTATTAATAATCAGTTTATCTTTGTGATCATGCTTCTCCTAGAGCCCCTGGTGGTGCAATGAGTTAAACCCTTGTGCTGGCAGGACTGCTGACAGACAGGTCAGCAGTTTGAATGTGGGGAGAGCGAGTTGAGCTCTCTCTTTCAGCTCTAGCTCACCATGTGGGGACATGAGAGAAGCTTCTCACAAGGATGACAACACATCAAACATCCAGGCATCTCCTGTACAATGTCCTTGCAGATGGCCAATTTTATCGCACCAGAAGCGAATTGTAGTTTCTCAAATTGCTCCTGACATAAAAAAAAATGCTTCTCCTATCCTATGTAGGTAAAGGTAAAGGTTTTCCCCTGACATTAAGTCCAGTCGTATCCGACTCTGGAGGTTGGTGCTCATCTCTATTTCTAAGCTGAAGAGCCGGCGTTGTCTGTAGACACCTCCAAGGTCATGTTGCTGGCATAACTGCATGGAGCGCTGTTACTGTCCAGCTGGAACAGAACCTATTGATCTACTCACATTTGCATGTTTTTGAACTGTTAGGTTGGCAGAAGCTGGGGCTCATAGTGGGAGCTCACCCTGCTCATCAAATTTGAACCCACGACCTTTCGGTCAGCAAGTTCAACAGCTTAGCACTTTAACCTACTGCACCACCGGGGGCTCCCCTATCTTATATACTCATATATAAATCAACTCCCAAAATGTGGGTTGACTTGTCCACAGGTCAATGTGTTTACTGTACCTTCACCCTTATTATAAAATAATTAAAATTTTAAAAGCAGCAACCCTTTCTACTCCCTTTACTATGGCACAGTTTCTGGACATTTTGAGTGCTTAGATGTGACAATGGTGGTGATGGCAACTGGCCCTCAGAGGTCTCATCTACACACAGCCATATAATACAGTTTCTGAATCCATTTTATCTGCTTTGAACAGTGTAAACTCATATCATCCTGTTCAAAGCAGATAATCTGGATTCAGAATCTGGATTATATAGCATCATAGATTTAGCCTGAGATGGCACTGGTGGCTTCCACTTTCCATGTAATGGTCCTGACTTATCCACAGCCATATCAAAATCCATAATTTTGTCCACAATTTATACTAGAGGTTGCTTTATATAATGAATACATATGGTAATGTTTCCCGAACAAGAGAAGAAGGAGACAATCCACAAACATTTCTCCCACTCTTGTTCTGATACTGGAAACTATAGCTTGGGAATCAGCAATGGGCTGGAAATTATCTCATATAAAGAAATTTAAGTCACACAGGTTTGAACTTAAATTTCAATGGCTCAATGCTATGGAATCCTGAGATTTTTACTTTGGTGATGACCAATCCTCTTTGGCCGGGGGTTTAGCACAGCTGGTTAATCACACCCAATTATAAGATCTATCAATAAAAGGTTGCCAGTTCGAAGCTCCGGGTCGGTGTGAGCTGCCGACTGTCAGTCCAGCTTACTGTTGACCTAAGCAGTTCAAAAACAGCTTTAGCTGTAATTAGAGAAATTAGGTACTGCTAAAAGCTGGAGAGGTATTTTATGACACCATAACGAAAGAAGATCAGAAAATGCTGGGTGACCAAAAGGAAGGAGGAAGCCCAGATGGCTCTTTGTCATAGAGGATGGAGCAACAGCACCCCATGTGGCTGCATTCAAATCCAACCTTCCATGGCACAAAAAACTGGACATTGAGTCGAAACAACACACCTCCTTCTGTTATGTCTGTCTGTGCATTGTGTATACAAAACGACATTGAATATTTATATGTGTACTGTGATCCGCCCTGAGTCCCCCTTCGGGGTGAGAAGGGCGGGATATAAATAAAGTGTTGTTGTTGTTGTTGTTGTTGTTGTTGTTGTTGTTGTTGTTATATGTCAAAGAAGCCTAAAGACTTAAAACTACAACTCCCAGGATTCCATAGCACTGAGCTACAGCAATTAATGGGGTGTCAAACTAAGGCCCCTTTTATGCTGCCATATAATCCAGATTACCAAAGGAGATAATCCACATTATCTGGTTTGAACTGGATTATATGAGTCTACACTGCCATATAATCAAGTTCAAATCACATTATCTGGATTTTATATGGTAGTGTAGAAGGGTCTTGAATTAATTCTGTAATGTATGTACACCCTAAAACCCTGGACAGGAGATAATAGCACTGGGATTGGTTGGAAGGTATAGATGTTCCCAGATTTTGCAGCATTTTGCTGTAAGGAATGTTTTAATTATGAAAAGAAACCCAAAATACTAAAAATCTGGCAGAAAGATGGCAGAGAAGACGAGGTTATAGTTCTGCTACAAAGCTAATGCAGCTCATCCCTCTGGAGAAGCAACCTTAAGCTGTTCCCACTCACTTATATTCTTGTTTCTTAAAGGTAAACAAGACCCAGATGAACCGCGAAAAAAATAGCAGTAGCAGAAAATTGAAAGCATTGCTTTCCCCTCTGTTTCAGTGATCTTTAAACAAGGGGCAAGGGAAGAGAAGAGAGTTTTCTTTTCTCTCTTCACAACAGCACATAATATTCTCAGGAGACGGATGCAAACCAGGGCAATTTTGATAAGACTAGGAACAGTATTTGAAAACTTTCTCCCCGAAAGGGTGGAACTTAGCAATTCTTTAACATCAAGAAACCTGCATAAGGACAAATACAGTCTCAAGATAATTTTTGGAATTTGGGAGATATTTTGTGAAATTTGCACATTGCTTTTTTGTGCAAAAACACATAGCATTAAGAGAAGAGACATCACAACGGTAACAAAGGTCCGCATAGTTAAAGCAATGTTAAAGTGGCTGTCTGGATGAGGATGAACAAGCTGAAGATTAATCCTGACACGGAGCCCCCAGTGGCACAGTGGGTTAAACCCCTGTGCCGGCAGGACTGAAGACTGACAGGTCGCAGGTTCGAATCCAGGGAGAGCCGGATGTGCTCCCTCTGTCAGC
This sequence comes from Anolis sagrei, assembly GCF_037176765.1. Lineage (NCBI taxonomy): Eukaryota > Metazoa > Chordata > Lepidosauria > Squamata > Anolidae > Anolis > Anolis sagrei. Next base: position 67,448,421 of record NC_090034.1, read on the forward strand.
TCCAGCATCAAATCATCCAGGCGTCCCCTGGGCAACGTCCTTGCAGACGGCCAATTCTCTCACACCAGGAGTCACTCCTGATACGACCAAAAAAAAAAATCCTGACAAGACGGAGGTCCTCTTGGTCGATCATAAACCAGATCGGGGTATAGGGTGGCAACCTGTGTTGGACGGGGTTGCACTCCCCCTGATGTCACAGGTCCGCAGTTTGGACTCATCACTTACGCTTGAAGCTCAGGCATCGGCGGTGGCCGGGAGGGCCTTTGCACAACTAAGACTAATGCACCAACTGCGACCGTACCTCGTGAAGGCAGATCTGGCCAGGGTGGTCCATGCCTTAGTCACCTCCAGATTGGATTACTGTAATGCACTCTACGTGGGGCTACCCTTGAAAACGGTCCGGAAAATTCAACTGGTCCAATGGGCGGTTGCCAGGTTGTTAACTGGCGCTCCTTACAGGGAGAGGTCAACCCTCCTGTTTAAGGAGCTCCATTGGCTGCCGTTCATTTTCCGGTCCCAATTCAAGGTGCAGGTGCTTACCTACAAAGCCCTAAACGATTTGGGACCTGCCTACCTGCATGACCGCATCTCTGTGTATGAACCCACACGATTTCTTTGTTCATCTGGAGAGGCCCTACTCACGATCCCACCTCCATCGCAAGCGTGATTGGTGGGTACATGGGATAGGGCATTCTCGGTGGTGGCCCCTCAACTCTGGAACCCGCTCCCCAAGGACATTAGGCATGCCCCAACTCTGGCAGTCTTTAAGAGGAGCCTGAAAACATGGTTGTTCCAGTGTGCCTTCCCCGAATAAGGAAACCTTAAGCAACATGTCCCTAATCACACTTTACTAATGATCTAGGATTGTCTGCTCGCTCCATCTCTTTCCAAATACCTATCCTAGTTATATGTCACCTTGTCATGCCCAGCATTTTTAAAATTTTAATTATTACATTTGGCCCTGCCATAGGTTTTTAATGCGTCGTGGTGTTATTGTTACTGTTTATTGCTTTGTTTATGAGTTTATTTATTGTCTGTATTGCTGTTGTTGCTTTTTTTATTGATGTATTTAGGCTCGGGCTCTTGTAAGACGCACCGAGTCCTTCAGGAGATGGTAGCGGGGTATAAATAAAGGATTATTATTATTATTATTATTCTATGGATGTAAGACCTGGACCATAAGGAAGGCTGAGTGAAGGAAGATAGATGCTTTCGATCTGGGCTGTTGGAGGAAAATTCTGAGAGTGCCTTGGACCACAAGAAGATCCAACCAGTCCATACTCCAGGAAATAATGTCTGATTCCTCACTGGGGGGAAGGATATTAGAGGCAAAGATGAAGTACTTTGGCCACATCATGAGAAGGCAGGCAACCTTGGAGAAGATAATGATGCTGGGGAAAATGGAAGGAAAAAGGAAGAGGGGCCAACCAAGGGCAAGACGGATGGACGTTATCCTTGAAGTGACTAGCTTGACCTTGAAGGAGCTGGGGGTGGTGACAGATAACAAGGAGCTCTAGTGCGGGCTGGTCCATGAGGTCACAAAGAGTTGGAAGCGACTGAACAAATAAACAACAAAATGTGAAAAATTCTGTTTTCTGAATTTTGTGCAGAATAGGTCCACAACTATAGAATTTTCTGCCCAGGAAGCAGTGCTTTCCTGCACAGTGAAAGTTTCTGCACAAAACAGCATATGTTGCGACACAGCTGAAATCAGACAGTGTTTCTGACGGGGATGATGGGACTCAGGTTCACAGTTTGGTTTAAAATGTCCCTGCTATAGACAGTGAAGAAAAAATGCAGTTTCCCACAGCAAGGCATGAGAGTGTTGATAGCCAGGTGCAGACTGAGGAGGACAGTTCTTTGCCTTGTTCTCAGCCTGAAAATGAGCAAGCAGGAAAACAGGCTAACGCGGAGATTGACCTTGACGATATGGGAACTTTAGATCGGGCTGATCGGTCGGAATTCCATGTTCGAAGGAGTGAGAGGATAGCAAACAAGAGGGAGACCAGAGAAACGCCTTCATGTTTTGCAAAGGGTATTAAACAGGGTGTTTGAGACCAGATCTTTTGTCAAAGCAACTTTGCGTTTACCTAAGGAGCTTGCCTAGGCTAGGCTGGATTATCTTGCAGACTTTGTGTTCATGGTTTCCAGGACTTTGTCATGTTCTCTTGGGTCTTGCTTTGCTGATGCCTATTGGATTATGCTTCAAGTGCTATGTTATCCTGATCTTTTGAAACATTAATCTTTGTTTTTATGAACTTTTTACCTTTTATTTTTAATAAACCATAAAGACTTCTGGCTGTGTGCAGTTTGGTGTGTTCAGCAAGGTGAATCTACTCTGAGGTGCATCAGCATACACAATTGTCATGGTCCCAAGGATTTTCAAACAGGACACTCAACCTGTATTGTTCTTACAATTTGGAATGAATAATGGTGACTACCTCTCTGCTCACTTGAATATGTATTCTTTGTGAAGGCAATATTCTTGCTCGAAGGCTCCATCTACACTGCCATATAATCCAGTTTCAGAATGCAAATTAATTTCATTGAACAGGATTATATGGCAGAGTAGACTCATATAATCCAGTTCAATATGACCGTTATAATGCAGTTCAATTTGGATTATATGACAGTGTAGATGGGGTCTGAGTCTATGCTGATCATTATAATGCAGTTCAGACTAGATTATATGGCAGTGTAGATGGGGCCTGAGTTTACACAGCCCTAACAACCTCTGAGGATGCCTGCCATAGATGCAGGCAAAGCATCAGGAGAGAATGCTTCTAGAACATGGCCATACAGCCCGAAAAACCTACAACAACCCAGTGTAGATGGGGCCTGAGTCTACACTGATCATTATAAATTAACTAATTTATGAGGCCATAAAAAATACTCCAGCAAAGCACTCCAGCAAAAGCATGCGGGGAATGCGGAAGTACTTCATCAGTGTCACAGATGGACGATGAAAGTGACAGCGCCCCTGGCGGCCGGAAAAAGTTAAATAGCCTCTGTGTATGTCTGTATACGTTGTATGTCAAATTGGCATTGAATGTTTGCCACATATGTGTACACTGTAATCCACCCTGAGTCCCCTGCGGGGTGAGAAGGGCGGAATATAAATACTGTAAATAACTAAATAAATAAATAATGCAGTTCAAACTGAATTATATGGCAGTGTACATGGGGCCTGAGTCTACACTGAACACTACAATACAGTTTGAACTGTATTATATGGCAGTATCTATGGGGCCTAAGATTCCTCCACATTACTATTGGGAGACCAAGCCCTAAAAGACTCAGATTTATGTCTTGAGATTTGTAACTCCAATTATGCCACCATTCAATCAAGTTTGGCTTTCAAATACAATCTATGTGATAGTCCAATGGCACTGATGCCTTTTGTCATGTGGGACATTTTGTGGACATCACATTGGGAAACGTAAAGAGATGGGACAGAGGAGAAGTTTTGAAAAACTTCCACCTTTCCCACCTCCTTACTAAAGCACCTATTTCAGTCTATTATTTATCCAATTATATCTGAATATAAAAATTCAGCTCTACTAAAGACTTTAATTAAAGGATTAAGGAAGTTATTCAGCTACTCTAATGAAGTCCAGCCGAGAAGACCGATCAGAATGGATTAAGAAAGTGGGGATCAAGCAGACTGGCATCGCTCCACCAGCCAGCCCTGTTCTGACACTTCCCTCACTTCCGCCCACTTCCAGGCAGGAGCACTAAAGAGATTCCTTGAGATTTAAACATGCTAAGTGTATAGTTTACTTATCCGTGGCAACTGAGGAAGACGGCTTTGTCAAAACATGTTTGGCACTACTCATTTATGAGACCAAAGATATAGGAAACTCTTCTTTAGCAATTTCATACCTGCTTCTGCTTGCTTCTATTGCTGCTGCTGATGCTGTTGTGTTCTTGTTCTTGTTGTTGTTATCGACACAAAAGCATAGTATGTCACAGCGAACAAGATCTATATGCTGGATTTTGTATCACAAAATCACAAGTCGAACACTTCCCAAGCTAGGACTGTGTGATGTATTTTCGAATGATGCATGCAGATCTAAGTAAGGTGGCCTTTTGCAGTTGACAGATTGTGATTTTGTCGATGTTTATTGTTTCCAAATGATGGCTGAGATCTTTTGGCATGGCACCCAGTGCGCCGATGACCACTGGGACCACCTGTACTGATTTATGCCAGAGCCTTTGAAGTTTGATTTTGAGGTCTTGATAGCGGCTGAGTTTTTCTTGTAGTTTTTCCTCAATGCGACTGTCACCTGGAATGGTGACATCAATAATCCAGACTTTTTTCTTTTCCACAATCTGATGTGTTGTGTTCCAAAACTTTGTCAGTCTGGATTCGAAAGTCCCACAGTATTTTTGCATGTTCATTTTCCACAACCGTTGCGGGTTTATGATCCCACCAATTCTTTACTGCTGTCAGCTGGTACTTGCGACATAAGTTGTTGTTGTTGTTGTTTTTATCGTGTGTGGTTTCTAGGCTGTATGGTTTCAGAGGATCATCTGAAGATGCCAGACACATATGCAGGCAAAAGGTCAGGAGAAAAAGCTGCTAGAACATGGCCATACAGCCTGGAAACCACACAACACCCAGTGATTCCAGCCATGAAAGCCTTTGACCATACATTATTGTGGAGGCACAATGGGTCAAACGCTTGTGCCGGCAAGTCGCTTCTGGTGTGAGAGAAGAATTGGCCATCTGCAAGGACATTTCCCAGGGAATGCCCAGATCACTGATGTTTTACCATCCTTGTGGGAGGCTTTTCTCATGTCATGCATGAGAAGCTAGAGCTTGACAGACGGGAGCTTACCCCACTCCCCGGATTCAAAGTGCTGACCTGTCGGTCGACCAGTCCTGTCAGGACAAGTGTTTAACCCATTGCATCACCGGGGCCCCCAATGTAACTGCTACAGTTATAGAGATGCCACAAATGGAGGAAAGTTGTTGTTGGTTAAGTTTTGGTTACAATGCAATGTATTTATTAGAGCTGTGCAAAACTTTGTTTGTAACTCGTTTGTTGTATCTATTTCGTACGATTTGTACATACAAAGTGATATTTAGACACGTGAAAGGTGCCCACGCAAAAATACTTACATTATTTCTAATTAGTTATTCATAAGTGGTTACTTCAGCTCCATGAGACTGATGTGATTTCAGTTTAAAGTTGGCCTGTTGTTGGCACAACTCTAAATTCACATCAGTTGCATCAGACATCAGGTTCACTAAATCAAGCTTGCTTTGAATCTAAGAAACTAGAGTCATTGGTTTGAGGAGAAATTGCTGCAAATCTGCCTCAGGGTGAACAGACTATATTGCTTGCAAAGCAAGGGAAATTGTGTAACCAGAGCTGATTCGTGCTGTCACCGGGACAGAAAGTGCTTCGAAGAAATATATGAAACCCATCTTGGCTTTGTTCTCCTATGTTCAATGGGCCCAGCGGTGCTGCCTTTAATTCTGCCCTTCGGTGACGGTTTCTTCCCACATAAATATTCAAATTACCAACAGGTTGCCTGTGATATGGATTGGGATTCAAGCAGGGAGAAAGGGGCTTTAACTGTTACCTCTTCTTGCCCAAACTATGGCAGTCTAATCCAGACCTCAATCACAAAAGAGCCACAGTGAAGTCACGTCTCAAGAAGGTGTTGAGAAATGGAGCAAAGACATCCTTAACTATCAAATGCAATTGTTGGTAGATGTGAGCTCCGTCTATTAATCAATAATAATAATAATAATAATAATAATAATAATAATAATTTAATAAGGTTGAACACTGTTGTATACTCCTCTTCTGAGGAGGAAGGGGTAGAACAGGAGGCTGAAGATATAAGAGTTAGGGATTTGGGGCCACGTGTTGAGGAGGAAGAAGAGGGCCAAGAAAACATACTGCCAGTTCCTACCTTTCAGGAATGCCGAAGGGCAAAAGAAGAAAGGATAAAGTCAGCTAGAATTTTTGCAAGGATGATGAGCAATCAGACACCCTAGGAACACCTGTGCTGGGAGCGGAGGGCTTTAAATCAGCAGTAAAGCAAGGGGTCAATGCTGGCAGCAACTATTCTACTCAGTGCTTCGGTTTCCTTGTTTGCAGCACCAGGAAATGCCTCACAAAGATTTTTGACAAAGACTTTGGTTTGATGTCTGCTGTAAGACTTTTGCTTTGCTTTTGGGATTTTCTGCCTGTTCCTTTGCTGCTGTTTGTTAAGAGTATTCTCATTTTGCTGAAGTAAAGTTTTTTTGTTACTTTAACCCTTGTTATAAAGCTGTTTCTGTGGCAAAACAGGACAAACATGTTGAAAGCCATCCACTGCATGGCTATCAGTCTTCTCCCAGTAAACTCAAAGCTTCATGAGAACCACCACTTAATGTTTTCCCAGCAACCAAAAGAGTGTCCCTCTGGGCAGCTAAACCAGGAAATCCCAATGGGATGACCCCCTACGAGGGTCTATTTTTATCAGTTTTGTACTATTTTATGCAATGCCTAAATAAATAAAAAAAACTATTAATCATAGAATCAAAGAGTTGGAAGAGATCTCATGGGCCATCCAGTCCAACTCCCTGCCAAGAAGCAGGGATATTGCATTCAAATCACCCCTGACAGATGGCCATCCAGCCTCTGTTTAAAAGCTTTTAAAGAAGGAGCCTCCACCACACTCCGGGGCAGAGAGTTCCACTGCTGAACGGCTCTCACAGTCAGGAAGCTCTTCCTCATGTTCAGATGGAATCTCCTTTCTTGTAGTTTGAAGCCATTGTTTCGCGTCCTAGTCTCCAAGGAAACAGAAAACAAGCTTGCTCCATCCTCCCTGTGGCTTCCTCTTACATATTTATACATGGCTATCATATCTCCTCTCAGCCTTCTCTTCTTCAGGCTAAACATGCCCAGCTCTTTAAGCCGCTCCTCATAGGGCTTGTTCTCCAGACCCTTGATCATTTTAGTCGCCCTCCTCTGGACACATTCCAGCTTGTCAATATCTCTCTTGAATTGTGGTGCCCAGAATTGGACACAATATTCCAGGTGTGGTCTAACCAAAGCAGAATAGAGGGGTAGCATTACTTCCCTGGACCTAGACACTATGCTCCTATTGATGCAGGCCAAAATCCCATTGGCATTTTTTGCCGCCACATCACATTGTTGGCTCATGTTTAACTTGTTGTCCACGAGGACCCCAAGGTCTTTTTCACACGTACTGCTCTCGAGCCAGACATTGTCCCCCATTCTGTATTTTTTTTTTCAAAAAAGGGAAGGCAGCAATTAGAGAGCTGCCAGTTCGATGATGAAATTCTATGTTTATAAATTCTTGTTTATAAAGTTATTGTCCTCCCAACCCTGCTCTATGCCTGTGAGACGTGGACTGTCTACAGACGTCACATGCAACTCCTGGAACGATTCCATCAGCGCTGCCTCCGGAAAATCCTGCAAATCTCTTGAGAAGACAAGCGGACAAACGTCAGCGTGCTGGAAGAAGCAAAGACCACCAGCATTGAAGCGATGGTCCTCCGCCACCAACTCCGCTGGACCAGCCATGTTGTCCGGATGCCCGACCACCGTCTCCCAAAGCAGCTGCTCTACTCCGAACTCAAGAATGGAAAACGGAATGTTGGAGGACAGGAAAAGAGATTTAAAGATGGGCTCAAAGCCAACCTTAAAAACTCCGGCATAGACAGTGAGAACTGGGAAGCCCTGGCCCTTGACCGATCCAGCTGGAGGTCAGCTGTGACCAGCAGTGCTGCAAAATTTGAGGAGGCACGAGTGGAGGGTGAAAAAGAGAAACGTGCCAAGAGGAAGGCGCGTCAAGCCAACCCCGGCCGAGACCGCCTTCCACCTGGAAACCAATGCCCTCACTGCGGAAGAAGATGCAGAGCAAGAATAGGGCTCCACAGCCACATACGGACCCACAAGAATATTGGAAGACAATCATCCTCGGAAAGCGAGGGATTGCCTAAGTAAGTAAGTAAGAAATTCTATGCAACAGATTCGCACATTTCAGAGGCAGTTTTAATCCTTGGAAAAGTTACTTTTCATCATTAGAAAAGTTATCATTACCTTTTCCAACAGCTCTCCAGACCCTCCAGATAGCATTAGAACTATCAGAATCTTCAATCTATCACATTGGCTTTTGCGTTCAGAAAGCTGTAGTTAAAAAAAAAACGCAACTTTCCAAGTTGCACCACTCTTTCTTTTGGCAATGGAGGAGATTTAAATCTAAAACCTCCGTTCTATTCTCCGGAGACCGACGAGGCATCATAATTCCATCCTCCCCCTCTCTCCCCAGCATCTGTTTTCTTCTGTCCTATCTTATTATCAGAAATACGACTAGCAATTCCATTTTCCACCCTGGCAGTCTAGCATTCCATTATGCTTTGAGACAGTGAGCATCTTGAGGATAGATAGCTCTTTAAGCATACTGGGTAAGCTAAATCTCCCCCCAATTTTTTTCCCAGGGATTTTAATTCCCCCTCCCACCTTACTTTTACACGGGTTCCATTAGCTGTGATTTCCTTTCGACAAGTTGGCCATAAAACTGCCTCTGAAATGTGCGAATCTGTTGCATAGAATTTCATCATCGAACTGGCAGCTCTCTAATTGCTGCCTTCCCTTTTTTGAAAAAAAAATGGCTTGTTTTACGCTCCTGCTCAAAGTGCTTTCAACACAGAATAGATCAACATGATTTCCCATACTCTGCCACCCCCCCCCCCTTTCCCTACAACTGGTTCAATTAGTGGGAAACTAATTCTCAAGGGAGCAGAAGTCCTGGAAGAAGGCCTATGGTGATGCTATGAGGAAGCTTTGGGTATTTTGCTCATTGAGCCATAATGAAAATGGGGAAAGGGAACATGTAGATATTTTGCTCCTTCTTTGCAAAAACTACACAGGGGTGTGAAGGCAGGAGCAGGGCAAGTTTGGCTGATGGAAGCCAACCACAGCTCAGGGAATGCTCTGAATGGGGAGTAGGAATGCAATTAAGCAAATATAATGAAACAGAGGACTGTCTCTGTGAGAAGGCATATAGGATTTGGTTTTGAATGGATCTGACAGAGAAAGGAGAGTCAGATGAATAGGAGCTTAGGGAGCTGTGGCTAATTGAAAGTTCAAGGATTCATATATGAATGCCATGTGTCTTAAAAAGTAGGGCTGGGCGGTTTCATTTCGTTAATTCGTAATTCGTTAATAATTCCTTAATTTTCTTGATTACGAAGCGATAACGAACCATTCTGGAGTAATTTTTTTAAAAAACGAATTTTTAAATACGTTTTGTAAATGCTTCGTAATTCGTTATGTATTCGTTTCGTTATCGTTTTGAGGTCGTTTCGTTATTATTTCCGCATGTCTGGGGCAAGTTTTATAGTTGTTTTTTGTTCAATTAGTAAAAAAAAATTTATAATATCACACCAACAGTCAACAACAGAGGGAGAGGGAAGCTTCAGAAGTTCCCCCTGTCCCATTTGGAGGTTTTTTAGCGTATTTCGCGGTCACGTCCGCCATTAACGAATCGATTCGTTATTGTTTCGGAAATTGTTTCGTTAATGTTTTGTAATTTTTTTCACATTTACGAAATTTCTTAAATATCGAACTTTTTAAAAGGAAAATTTTGTAATTATTTTAAATAACGAAACGCAAAAACCCCCAAAAAACGAATCGATTTTAGAAACAAATTTTTCCGTTGTTACCCAGGCCTATTAAAAAGCTTTCATTTGTTTTACCGCTGTCTCTGGTTGTTTACAGTACATTTGGTGCAGGCTGTCATAGAATTTACTTACTTAGGTGGTCCCTCATACCCCGAGGATGATGGTCCTCCAAGTTCAGTGTCCGTAGGTGGCTGCGGAGCTCTATTCTTGATCCGCATGTTCTCTCGCAGTGAGGACATCGGTTTCCAGGTGGAAGGTGGTCCCGGTCAGGGTTGGCTTGATACGCCTTCCTCTTGGCATGTTTCTCCCTTTCATCCTCCATTCATGTTTCTTTGAATATCACAGCACTGCTGGTCACAGCTGACCTCTAGTTAGAGTGCTCAAGGGCCAGGGCTTCCCAAGTTCAGTGTCTTGGTGGTGGGTCCATAGGTGGCTGCGGAGCCCTATTCTTCATCTGCATGTTCTCCCACAGTGAGAACATCAGTTTCCAGGTGGAAGGTGGTCCCAATCAGGGTTGTCTTGACACACTTTCTTCCTCTTGGCACATTTCTCCCTTTCACCTTCCATTCATGGTCACAGCTGACTTCCAGTTAGAGCACTCAAGGGCCACGGCTTCCCAGTTCTCGGTGTCTATGCCATAGTTTTTAAGATTGGTTTTAAGCCCATCTTTAAATCCCTTTTCCTGTCTACGAACATTACATTTCCTGTTCTTGAGTTAGATGTATAGTAACTGCTTTGGAGGTGGTGATCAGGCATTCAGACAACGTGGTCAGTCCAGCACAGTTGATGGTATAGGAGCATCGCTTCAATGCTGGTGGTCTTTGCTTCTTCCAGCACACTGACATTTGTCTGCCTGTCTTCCCGGTCATAGAAAAATCACCACTATGACACAGCCACAGGTCCACATACAAGGAGTCATCCTGAGGCCAAAGTACCCAATGCAAGATGGGGAGAAATGGCAGGGTGAGTGATAAAAGGCCAAGGTTTGGCATTCTATCCCTCTTTGCTTCCAAGGTGCCCATGGTGGTGTAAATCAATTGGATTACTGTAATGCACTCTACGTGGGGATGCCCTTGAAAACGGCCTGGAAATTTCAATTGGTCCAATGGGCGGCGGCCAGGTTGTTAACCGGTGCTCCTTACAGGGAGAGGTCAACCCTCCTGGTTAAGGAGCTCCACTGGTGCAGGTGCTTACCTATAAAGCCCTGAACGGTTTGGGACCTGCCTACCTGTGTGACGCATCTCTGCTTACGAACCCACACGATCTCTTCAATCATCTGGAGAGGCCTTGCTCACGATCCCACCTCCATCGCAAGCGCAATTGGTGGGAACGAGGGACAGGGCCTTCTTGTTGGTGGCCCCTCGACTCTGGAACTCTCTCCCTAAGGACATCAGGCATGCCCCAACATTGGCAATTTTTAGGAGGAGCTTGAAAACGTGGTTGTTCCAGTGTGCCTTCCCAGAATAAGGAAACTCCAAGCAATAGGTCCCCAAATGCACTTTACTAGAGACCCAGGATATCTGCATGCCCCATCCCCCTCCAAATACCTACCCTTTTCACCTGGTCATGCCTAGCACATTTTTAATTTTAACTATTACATTTGGCCCTGCCATGGATTTTAATGCGTCGTGGTGTTTTGTTAATGTTTATTGCTTTGTTTTGAGTTCATTTTGTTGTATTGTTGTTGTTGTGTTTTTACTGATATATTTGGGCTCGGCCTCATGTAAGCCGCACCGAGTCCTCCGAGAGATGGTAGCACCGAGTCCTCCGAGAGATGGTAGCGGGTACAAATAAAGGATTATTATTATTATTATTATTATTATTATTATTATTGTACCAAAAGTGGCGATCTCTGGGCTTGATCTGGTCCCTAAGCTGACAACTTTCCATGAAAGGAAGGAACAACTGTAGGCAATGGGCTAGTTCTTGATGCCGAGGAGATCTTTTATTTATTTATTTTTATTTATTTAAGGCATTTGTATCCCATCCTATCTCAACCTCCACAGAGGGACTCAAGGCAGCTACCAACCGGCACAACACAGTGCCAACAACAGAGTAAAAGCATAAATACACATATTATAATAAAAAAGATATAAAAATACATTTAAAAACAGTTTGCCGATTTAAGTCGTCATCCTAAAAACAGATCCTCTTATGAACATTCCTGTTCTGGTACTGTAAACTCAACCCTCTCCCAGATATGTATCTTATCATGGTGAGAGGATTGGAGTGTGCCACAGTGGCTGAGCGTGACTATGTCAGAAGACTAGATTCAGTCAAAAGCTCCAATCCTGAGTAGAGTGGCATCAGCAGAAGAGACCTGATGATTCTGATGGTGAGGACAAGGAAGCAGCCCAAGAAGGAAAGCTCAAAGTAAGAGAGGATCCTCTGAAGATGCCAGAATCATAGAATCAAAGAGTTGGAAGAGACCTCATGGGCCATCCAGTCCAACCCCCTGCCAAGAGGCAGGAATATTGCATTCAAATCACCCCTGACAGATGGCCATCCAGCCTCTGCTTAAAAGCTTCCAAAGAAGGAGCCTCCACCACACTCCGGGGCAGAGAGTTCCACTGCTGAACGGCTCTCACAGTCAGGAAGTTCTTCCTAATGTTCAGATGGAATCTCCTCTCTTGTAGTTTGAGATGCAGCCACAGATGCAGGCGAAATGTTAGAAGAAAATGCTGATAGAATACAGCCACACAGCCTGGAAACCACACAACACTCCAGTGATTCCAGCCGTGAAAGCCTTCGACAATACATTAAGAGAAGATTCACATTCTCAAACTGCTAAAGTACAAGTCTTCCATGCAGAAGGTCCTAGGATCAATTCCTTGACACCCCCAATTAAAGGATCTCAAGCAGCAGTGCTGGCTGAAAGCTGGCAGAATAGTTGTCAGCCGCCAGCTCACTATTCCCTTAACCAAAGGATGAAGGTGGAAATGTGCTTTTGTTTTGAACCGCAACTTTGCCATTCTAAGAAATATTCCCCACAAAAGGCCAAATTCTATAGCATAGCTGTCAGTAAGGGAGAAACCCTGTCAGGTTTTTCCCCCCTCAATTCATAATTGTTCCACTGCATTGTCTTCTGTCTTGACTAATGTCTCATTGTGCAAAGGAACATTTCAGCATAATAAGCCGTTTTCTCTCCCTCTCCTATTTTCTAGAATGTTAGACTCTCAGAATGAATGCATCATGCTGAAGGTGCCTACCTTGAGGTACAGCAAGATCCCAGTATTCACTACAACTCCCAAATGTCAAGATTCTATTTTCCCAAAACTCCATCAGTGTTCACATTTGGGCATAGTGAGTATTTGTGTAGAGTTTGGTCCAGATCCATCCTTGTTTGAGTCCACAGTGCTCCCTGGTTGTAGGTGAACTACAACTCCAAAACCAAAGGACACTGCCCACCAAACCCTTCCAGTATTTTCTGTTGGTCATGAGAGAACTGTGTGCCAAGTTTGGTCCAATTCCATCATTGGTGGCGTTCAGAATGCTCTTTGATTGTAGGTGAACTATAAATCCCAGCAACTACAACTCCCAAATGACAAAATCAATTTTTTTGAGTGAAGGACATACATTGGGCTGTTAGGTGTCTTGTGTCCAAATTTGGTGTCAATTCGTCCAGTGGTTTCTGAGTTCTGTTAATCCCACAAACGAACATTACATTTTTATTTATATAGATAATAAGAATTGCCATCTAATTCCATTGTACTACATTAGGTTCAAAACCATTAGTTTCTCATTGATATTACATCATCAGGAAAAGAGGAAAATAGCTTCACAAATGTGTATTACCTTCATAGTTTGCTTTGAATCCCAATAAGTTCCTCACACTGTCTGTCTGGAACAGAAGCCACATCTGATGCTGGGTGCTGACAATCAGATCAGGGACTGTTGTACCTGTTAAACTGCGAAGAAAGAAGACAAACTAGTAGTAGGAGTACTCACCCCCCTAACAAACATCTGTTCATACAGTCCTCCATATCTGTGGCTCTCTAGGTCCTCCAGTACGATTCTATGGTCAACTTCTCTCTGGGTGCATTTGTGTCTGTCTATCATCTATCTATTATCTATCTATCTATCTATCTATCTATCAATCATCTGACACTATGATTGCATCTGTATTATACATCTCTGTATAATTTGGACTAAACATGTATTTAGGGTGACAAATTTATGATCCTTGTCAAGTCATTCACTCTAGAGAGTTATTATGCTTTAACGTTTGCAAACTGACTAATGCAGGAGCAGTGAGTTAGCACAATCGTAAATCAGAACTCCTAGAATTTGAGGACTTGTGTGTGGTGTGTGTGTGTTTACCACAGGGACAAAGACCCTGGAATGATATTAAATGGCTGATTCCACATCACTGGATTTGCAAGTCTATCTCCGCAATCGCATCTCCTTCTATGAACCGGCACGTGCTCTAAGATCTTCTGGGGAGGCCCTTCTCTTGGTCCCACTACCGTCTCAAGCACGGTTGGTGGGGACGAGAGAGAGGGCCTTCTCAGTGGTGGCCCCCCACCTCTGGAATGCCCTTCCAAGGGAAATAAGACAGGCCCCATCCCTCCCCTCCTTTCGTAAGAGCTTGAAGACCTGGTGGTTTCAACAAGCCTTTGAAAATGACCAGTTCTAACTCAGCCCTACACATTGTCGAATACGGCCTTATTCTTCCTACCAATTACCCAGATCATTTCCTCTAATTGGCCCCAGAATGAACAGCCACAGACCTGTACCTAATATTATTGTTGCCTGCCATAGCATTGCACTTAATTCCCAGGCCAACTAGAATTTTTGAGTTTGCACCAATCTTGGCCCGGCCTTTTTAAATTTCTTAATCGCCTTGAACAGGCAGGATTCTTTTAATATATGTGTGTTATGGCGACAATTTTTATGCTTATATTTTGTTTTGTTCATTTTATGGTTATGTTGCTTTTTACTTTGTATGTTTTATGATGTTACCTGGTTCCCCTCGGGGAGATGGAGCGGTACATAAATAAATTATTATTATTATTATTATTATTATTATTATTATTATTATTATGTCATCAAAACACAACACAGAAATTCATAAAAGTTTGCTATTTTTCACCTGGTTTCAGTTATTGGGAGATTTCCAGCACTTTGGGGTGTCTTCTGGAGTGGTGATAAGCAAAAACATTATGTTCAGAAGTGGATTGGGGCATTTGGGGGGTTATTCCAGGTTTAAAAAAAAGAGTCTCAAAATTTTGAAATTTGAGAGGACCTATGAGACTTGAGGAGGTCTCCAGACAGGTATTGGGGACCTCAAAAGTCAGGCCTGGATACCACAAGTAGTCTAAAAGGTGAACTTTCCCCATTCTCATTTACCTTAAAGTCTTTCATAACCTAATATTAGATCCTGATGTAAACTCTAGGTAACTGTAACCTATATTTCAATCTACTTCAAGCTTGATTCCCTAAAAAGCCACCAGATACATTCCTCAAGGAAACCTGTCTGACTACTTCACAATATAGTTCAGAGGGCCAAAGAAAATGCCTGTCCTTCATCATGTTTATGGGGAAATCATCTCTGAAAGGCTGGTGATGATGCCATTTTGAGTGATTATGATTATATATGTTGCTTGCGTGAACTGCTCAATATATTATTTTGATACTCTTTAGTGATTGTTTTATGATAGCGTCATGACAGTTTTATTGATTTTCAACACGTTTGTATCTGTAGGGTTGGTGGTTTTGTTTTGTCTCCTGGCTCACTTCCACCCAGATTTATGTGTGTATTTGTATAGAATGGCTATTTGTCTGTTTGTTTGTTTTTAAGAAAAAAGATTAAAAAGAAAAGGTGGCCTGAAATTCAGACCAAAAATTAGGAATGGCCAAGAGGCAGCATGGGTGTGTGTTGGCGGGGGGGGGGGGGGGGCATACCATACTTATGTTATGTATTTTAAATATGCTATGTTCTAACTTTGTTGATTGGGCTTGGCTCCATGTAAGCCGCCCCAAGTTCCTTCGGGGAGATGGAGATGGGGTATAAGAATAAGTTATTTCACTTTTTTTCTGGAAGAATCCACATCCTACAAAGAGCATTGCATTGCCTTAAACTGTTCATTTGCTCAAACTATTTATTTATTAATTTATTTAGAACACTAGCTGTGCCCTGCCACGCGTTGCTGTGGCCTATAGTAAGATTTTTCAAAGTAGAGGTAGATATCTGGACTATTATGAAAGAGAGGTACCTACTAGGGCTGGGCAACCACGGAAAAATTTGTTTCTAAACTCGATTTGTTTTTAGGGGGGTTTTGCGTTTCGATTTTTAAAATAATTCCAAAATTTTTCTTTAAAAAAGTTCGAATTTTACGAAATTTCTGAAATTACGAAACAATTATGAAACAATTGCGAATCGATTCGTTAATGGCGGATGCGACCGCGCAATACGCTAAAAAAACCTCCAAATGGGACAGGGGGAACTTCTGAAGCTTTCCTCTCCCTCTGTTGTTGACTGTTGGTGTGATAATTATATTTTTTTTCACTGATAAAACAAACAAACAACAACTATAAAACTTGCACCAGACATGCGGAAATAATAACGAAATGATTTCGAAACAATTACGAAATGAATTGAAAAATTCGTTTCGATTTTTAGTTGCTCCTGAATGGTTCAATATCGCTTCGTTATAAAAAAAAATAACGAATTAATAACGAATTACGAAATTAATGAACGAAACCGCCCAGCCCTAGTACCTACCTATTCCTTCCCCCCTTTTCCTTCCCCTTTCTCTCATTTCGTCCTTCTCTACCTCTTTTTTTCATTCCTTCTTTTGCTCTTTGGTTTCATCCCTTCTCTCTTTTCTTCCTTTTCTCCCCCTTTCTCTACTTCTTCCTTTGTCTCCTTTCTTCCCACCCTGTTTCCTTCCTTCTTTCACTTTTTATTTCCTTTTCTTCAGTCCCTAGAAAAAGAAAGTATGCCTGCAGTCTATCCTATTTGCTTTTCCCCAGGAGTAAGGTACACAGAGCACATGGAGGATATTTCTATAATAATAATATAATAATAAAACTTTATTTATATACCGCTCCATCTCCCCGAGGGGACTCTGAGCGGTTCCCAGATAACATCACAAAACATACAAAGTAAAAACAACAAAACCATAAGATTAACAAAACAAAATATAAGCATAAAAATTGTCGCCATATTGAAAGAATCCTGCCTGTTCAAGGCAATTAAAATGTTTTAAAAGGCTGGGCCAAGATTTGTGCAAGCCCTAAAATTCTAGGGGGCCCAGGAATTAAGTGCTATGCTATGGCAGGCAATAATAATATTAGGTACACCCTGTGGCTGTTCATTCCGGGACTGATTAGAGGAAATGATCTGGGTAATTGGTAGGAAGAATAAGGCCGTATTGGACAATGTGTAGGGCCGAGTTAGAACTGGTCATTTTCAAAGGCTTGTTGAAACCACCAGGTCTTCAAGCTCTTACAAAAGGAGGGGAGGGATGGGGCCTGTCTTATTTCCCTTGGAAGGGTGTTCCAGATGTGGGGGGGGGGGGCACCACTGAGAAGGCCCTCTCTCTCGTCCCCACCAACTGCGCTTGAGACGGTAGTGGGACCGAGAGGAGGGCCTCCCCGGAAGATCTTAGAGCTCATGCCGGTTCATAGAAGGAGATGTGATCGCAGAGATAGGGCTTTATAGGTCATGACCTGCACCTTGAATTTGGCTCGGCAACTTATCGGCAGCCAATGAAGCTGTTTTAATAGGGATGTTGTATGCTCCCTCTAGTTTGCTCCAGTAAGGATCTTGGCTGCCGCTCGTTGTACCAGTTCAAACTTCCGGGCCATCTTCAAGGGCAGTCACACATAGAGCGCATTGCAATAGTCGAGTTTGGATGTAACCAAGGCGTGGACCACCCTGGCCAAGTATGTATGTAAGTATCTCCATGTTTAAGGATGTTTCAATGATAATGGGGAGGAAAGAAATCTTCCTTCTCCCTGAAAGTACCTTCAAATAGGCAACATTAATAACAACCTACCTGTTGTTGACCTCACCCCATCATGAAAACAGTTCCTGGGTCCCTGCTCCCCAGAGACACAGAACGTTTCAATTACATGCATCTCTCAATGCATAATTCATCTCTCTGTCCATTCCTCTTCCAGAAAGGACCAACGACGGTGACTACCTTGGGCTGAGAGGGGAATTGGTAATGGCATTACCTTCCCCCATAATTCAGTCTTGGCACAATCTAATGTACTTGTTTTTCCTGGGCAGTTAATGTAATGTAGTTTGAATGATTGCTTACTAGATGCATTTGTAGTCTCAAGGTCAGATGAAGCTTTGATTTGGCCAAAGAACATCTCAGGGTCATTTTGGCTCACTGACAATCATTTTGAATTATCCAGTGAAGGGATAAGAGAAATTCAGTGTAGGTTGAAGAAAAGAAAGCTATGCCTCAATTTATTGGATTTTTATCCCACGTTTTCATTTGGACACCCATTGTTCTGAATACAGCTTTGTTGAGCTGTTAGAACTGTCCAAGCACATTGGTAAACCCAATTGTGATGGTTCTTACTTGCTTTCTTTTGGCAGGTGAGGATGCTTTTATTGAAGTTTTAATTATGAAGGAGAAGTGCTTGTGTGAAACAACTTGCTGTAACTTAAACTGTTTTTTTAAATGTTATTTAATGCTTTTATGAATGTTTTATCTTAATCTTTTCAAAATTATTTTAAGCCATCTTGAATCCCATCTCAGGAGAAAGGCAGAATATCAATTCAATAGACAAACAAGAGTAAGTTGCCCCTCTCCTTCATGTGACCCTTCCCTACTGCTGACTTCCTCCTTTCAGTATCCTTTGGGATGAAACAGTCCCTGTTCCTATATCCAAGGTCTTGTCTCTGTTCTTGACTCTGTATTTGGACTGCTTTTCTACATGTGACTCCAGACTGTATTTGGATCTATCCCGATACCATAATGGTCTGTAAGCTCCAGGATGAAGTATCTCCCTAATTTTGCTGAAGTTTGAGATCCCATGAAATCGTCTTAATGGTCCAGTTGGCTCCTCTGGTGGAGTAGATCTGACTTCACTAAAGATTTTGCCTGTCTAAAAAATTCTTCAGTTGGCTCTAGTACAAGAAAGCAGCAGCAATTCATGGTCATATCTCAGTTGCTTGTCTACTAAATGATGTATAAGTTCACTTATGCTTCTGTGCTTGATGCACTTACCTTGACCATATTATATCTCCCTCACTTGTCTAGACTTAACTGTCTTTAGACTTGATTTGTAACATTAGAAAATATTGACCATTTCTGCTACCTTGGTGGCCACCTCTTCACAGAAGTCAACATTGATACTGAAATACAACACCGCCTGAGCTCTGCGAGTGCAGCATTTTTCCAAATGAAGCAGAGACTCGTTGAGGACTGGGACGTCTGTAGAGATACCAAGGTGCTTGTTTATAAAGGAAATGTCTCCCAACTCTTCTATATGCCTGTGAAACGTGGACTGTCTACAGACATCACACTCAACTTTGAGAACAATTTGATTAGCACTGCCTCTCAAAAATCCTGCAGATCTCTTGGGAAGGCGAACAAATGTCAGCGTGCTGGAAGAAGCAAAGACCACCAACACTGAAGCGATGCTGCTGTGCCATCAACTCCGCTGGACTGGCCATGTTGTCTGAATGCCCAATCACTGTCTCCCAAAGCAGTTACTCTACTCCCAACTCAAGAACAGGAAATGTAATGTTGGTGGACAGGAAAAGAGATTGAAAGATGGGCTTAAAGCCAACCTTAAAAACTGTGGCATAGATATCGAGAACTAGGAAGCTGTGGACCTTGAGTACTCTAACTAGAGGTCAGCGGTGACCATGAATGGAGGGTGAAAGGGAGAAATGTGCCAAGAGGAAGAAGGTGTGTCAAGCCAACCCTGACCAGGACCACCTTCCACCTGGAAACTGATGTTCTCACTGTGGGAGAACTTGCAGATCAAGAATAGGACTCCACAGCCACCTATGAACCCACCCCCAAAACCCCAGACTTGGAGGACCATCATCCTCGGCCCCAAGGAAATGCCATTATCTTCTTCAAATAATGGGGAGAAATAGTGGAGGTGGACACCGCTGTGCCTCTTTCCTCATCTAAGTCATTTTCTAGCAGCAGAAATGCACTGTATCATTTGCAATAAGCAAACATGGATCCTAATGTACTGGAAAGGAGGGTGGAAGTGATATAGAATTCTCCATTCATGT
Organism: Anolis sagrei; assembly: GCF_037176765.1. Taxonomy (NCBI): domain Eukaryota; kingdom Metazoa; phylum Chordata; class Lepidosauria; order Squamata; family Anolidae; genus Anolis; species Anolis sagrei. The sequence continues at coordinate 67,468,289 of NC_090034.1, forward strand.
GTACTTCTTGGCACAGAAGTCTCTAGAGTGAATTGTAACAAATTATTTTGAATTTCATATCTCTGATAGACATATGACATTGGTGCACTCAATTATTTATATGCCTATCAGATCCTGTAAAGAGAATGACCCCATTAGATAGCATGTTGGTTTACGTTTGCTGACTGCCCAAGAATGTTGCTTCTGGGCCATAATCCCAATGACTCTATCCCAATAGAATGACTAACTGGTCTTCAGGCGTCTTTAAACACACCAGCATAAATTGTTGAGCACACAAATGTGAATATATGCACTCCTTCTCCAAATCTTATCTCCCCCCGGTGACTCAGGCCTTCTTACACCAATAAGACCCACATAAAAACATCAGTAGAAAAGTCTACTTACACATAGAGCACGGTTTTCTGGTCTCCAACCTGACCTCCATCTCCCACGGTTAGTGTGTCATATCCTCTCTCCAAGTCAAATTCTTCAAAGCTGAGCTTGATGACCTATCAGAGATGCATGGCATTAGAACAAATGACTGGAACATTGTGATGGATCCATCCAAATAGGGGTGGGGAGTATGACAAATTGGGTAATGTGTACCATATTGGGGATGAGTACCATACCATAATGACCAGTCTACTGAATGTGATTGCTAGGTTCTTCAACTCAGATCTTCAGTGAGCTATGAAATTAATTGGATAGATCCCGTGGAAGTGGGAATCTCAGGTGATGTCCTGTTTTATCAGGATATTGTGAAACTACAGAACTTCACACAAGAAACAGCCTACAGATAATGTTTTGGGAGTCCACCTATTTAATTTTACACCAAAACTATGGAAGCTATGCATGAAATACACGTCAGTCATTTCTTCTGCAGTTAAAAGAGCAATCAGACTGGGAATAAAGAAATTCTAGTTTTAAATTACTGCTCAGCCATGAAGTTTATTGGGGATTCATGACAGCAAATCCTAATTTACAGCAGTATTGCAAGGGTATACTGCTCTGAATTCCTAGACAAAAGGGTGAGATCACACTTTTTATGAGGAAACGCATTGAGTGCCCTTGCATTTCAACGGCAAACAGGTGAATAGTGCTAATAGGAAATGAAACCCTTTAATGAGAGCATTTACTAAAATGAGAGATGTTTCAGATCTTTTAGCGAACCTTGAGGTTTATAGGAGTATACATTTAGAATATCCACCCATCCCACAGTCAGAAAGAGCAGAATAAGTATCAATTATGTTTGGTGCACATCAAAGCTATGGAAAGTTGACTAAGACAAAACATCTCTACAAAAAGAGAGAAAGTAACTTGGCTTGTTTGAGGGCTTACCTAGACGAAGGTCGAGTTAGGTACAACAACAACAACAACAACAACTAGAAGACTTTAATTATGGTCCATGAGCAGCACAGAGTGTAGCACAAAGAGGTCCAGCTAAGTAGTTGGCACCAAAAAAAAGGACTCTTGTTAGGGAAAGAGGTTCTATGGGAATATTGTTGTGGGTCTCACTTGCACAAATACAATAACCTTCATTTTAATATTTCTCCAAGGCAACTGCTTTAGCCCTTGGCTTTTGTGCATTACAATACAAAATAAATTGTTCCAAGCAAATGTAATCAAGGGAAATATATTCCCCACACTTGACTTGATTAAAAAACATGAAGAAGTAACAACAGGCTCATACTGATGCAAAAATAACCCAAGAAATCCAGCACTGTATACCAACAAGAAACAATATACTAGTAACTATCAATCATTCACCAGCACATAATTACTAACAATTTAATAAACTAACAATACAAGAAAACACTTACTAAGTTGTTGTTTTTTCTTTTTGTAAAATCAGACTCAATACAGGAAAACATGCAATAATTGGTATATTTGTTGTGAAATAAAAAGAGAGCATATCCTATGCTTTAGTAATTGAGTGGTCCAGAAATCAGGGGGTTACAATACAAGAGCTGTCAAAGAGCTAATTCAGTCCAAGTCAACCCTACGGTATTGGGCAGGATAACGGGAGAAGCAAGAAGTGATCATCAACCAGTTCAGTCAGCAGTTCAAATAAACAAAACAAATAAAAAGTAAAACAGGGTCATAGCCGATAGAAAGTCAAGGAAACATGAATACCAAAGAATATGGCTAGCTGTCAAAAAGAAGTGCTGGAAGCAACAAAGCTGTCAAAGCTTGGCAGGAAGATTTCTAGCCAGCTGTCTTCGGACACCAGGTGCTTAATCCAGTCACCATCTCCTACTTAGAAACCATTGAGAGCTGCACAGTTTCTCCTTGTCTTTTTGGTGATTGTTGAATTGTGTTAATGGATCTTCAGCATCTGCAGTCTCCTCTGACTCAACCCCTGACTCCTAAGTCTCAGGCCCCTTCTACATTGCCATATAAAATCCAGATTATCTGCTTTGAACTGGATTATATAGCAGTGTAGACTTATATAATCCAAAGCAGATAATGTGTGGATATCTTCTTTGATGATCTGGATTATACAGCAGTGTAGATCCTGGCCATATGCTTCCTCTTTTCCATCTGAATTGTCCAGTGCTTAGAGGTCCAATTCACACGCAACAATCTCGGTTTAATAAAATAGAGCTCTGATCTCTGGAGCCACTTTGGTTAAAACAGGAATCAGTAACACATTCACATTTGCTCCATTTAGATTGTTGAAGGTGACATGTAGAGAGAAGCCACTCCATTTGAAAGGGATTGAGAATCTGGTCTTTTTTTAAAAAAAGTTATTACCCTCCACAGGGCTCTGTAGAGCTTTCCAGGTATCTTCATGCATTTAACCCATTTTTGCTGTTGTTTAGTGCCTTCAAGGTGACACCAACTTTGTGGTGATTTGATCTAGGTTCTTTTTGATGTCACACTCAATGGGTTCAAATGACAGAAAAGGAGATTCCACCTGAACATTGGGAAGAACTTCCTGATTGTAATTCAACAGTGGAACTCTGCATCTTGGAGTTTAATGGAAGCTCTTTTGTTGGAGGTTTTTGAACAGAGGCTGGGTGGTTATCTATCAGGAGTGCTTTGATTGTGCTTTTCCTGCATGGCAAGGGGTTGGATTGGATGGCCCATGTGGTCTATCCCAATTCTATTATTCTATGATTTGTTCATACCACTGTCTTGTTTTCTAAGGCTGAGAGAGTGTGACTTGGTCAAGGTCATTTGGTGGCTACCATGGCTGAGTAGGGATTCACAACCTGACCTCCAGAGTCAAACTCTAGCACTCAAAACAATATGCAAGTTATTTTTAAACCCATTAAACTCCTATTAAAGTTTTATAACCATTTCATTTAGGTAGAGATGTCTTCCATTCACTAGATATCTGTGCAAAATTCATTCTTACCATTCCTACCATTTCTTTTGTGTCTTCCATTTATTTGGAAGTATGAAACAGGAAGCCCCCTCTCCCCATGAAAATCTGCTCAACACAAAAGGATGCCTACAGCCTGCTTTCGTGTGCATCTGAACTTGCCTTGGAAAGAGAGTGCATGTGTGGCAAGGCGTGCAGGCAAGCAAGTCTGGAGCTCGGTTGCAGGTGAGCTCCGGGATGCACTGCACTTCTTCCCTTCCTCCTCCTTCCTGTTTCTTGTCTTCCTCTCTGATGCTGCTCCCCTTCCAGGATCCAGATATGGGGATAGGCAACTGGGTGAGACCTCAATTAGCTTGCCTCCTCGTCTTGGAAAGAGAGTACGTGTGTGGCAGGCGTGCAGGCAGGCTGGCCCAGAGCTTGACTGCAAGTGCGCTCTGAGTCTGCCTGCCTACACGCTCCACCACACATGCACCCTTGGAGAATGGCAGGGCTTGTGTGGTGGAGTTTGCACGCAGGCCTGGAGCAGGCCTGCATCTGAACGCCTCTTGCTCTAGAGAAAGAGGCACTTGGCTGCAGGCACTGGCAGGTGCACACGCTTTTCAGGCCTACCTGCATGCCCCACCACACATGCACTCTCGGAGACTGGTGGGGCATGTGTGGTGGGGTGTGCAGGAAGACTCGGAGCAGGCCTGCATCTGAGTGCTTTTTGTTCTAGAGTAAAAGGCGCTTGGCTGCAGGCACTGGCAGGTGCACATGCTTTTCAGGCCTACCTGCATGTCCCGCCACACATGCACTCTTGGAGAGCGGTGGGGCATGTGTGGTGGAGTGTGCATGCAGGCCCAGAGCAGGCCTGCATCTGAACGCCTCTTGCTCTAGAGTAAGAGGCACTTGGCTGCAGGCATTAGCAGGCACACATGCTTTTCAGGTCTGCCTGCACGCCACACCAAACATGCACTCTTAGAGAGTGTGGCAGGGCGTGTGTGGTGGGGTGTTTAGGCAAGCCCGGAGTGGGCCTGCAGCTGAGCACATCTAGAGTAAATAGCATTCAGCTGCAGGCATGCTTTCCAGCTGAGCGCTTCTTACTCTATAGTAGCAACAGCAGGTGCCAGGTAAGAAGAACACACGCTGGGAAGGCGAGCCAGTGTGTAGGAAGCCTCCCCCCCATAATGGTCCAATTTTCGGGCCCTGAAACGAAAGAACTGAAAACAACCCTCCTAATTTTGGTAGGTTTACAAAAAATGAATTGGACCCCCCAATTCTGGACAGTCTACAAAGGCAACCCCATGTAGATACCATTGCAGTAGTCTATACAGGATGTAACCAGAGCGTGGATTACCATGGCCAAGACAGACTTCCCAAGGTATGGCTGCAGCTGGCACACAAGTTTTAACTGTGCAAATGCTCCCCTGGTCACTGCCGAAACCTGGGGTTCAAGGCTCAGCGATGAATCCAGGATCACACCCAAGCTGCAAACCTATTATTCACTGGTGCAAAAGTAATTGAAATGCACTTTGCAAAAATCTTCGCCAACATGGCCAGTGGTGAGAAGTGATGGGAGTTGTCATCTGTGGCATTTGAAGGTCTGAACTATTTCCATTCTGTCACTGGTGGCACCAGATAAGATTTATGTTTCCTGCCTCAGGCAGCGAAAGGTCTTCAACTTGCATTACAATTGGGTTGCATTTATTCATCTGGTGTTATAGTACTGAGAATAGTTTGAGATCTTATTGAAATGATATTTGGGATGACCTCAGAGGGGAAAAAAGGCAAGAAATAAAAAAAAAGATGCTTGGGATTTCTGTACAGAGTGTCACATACCCTATTATACATTTTATTGGCCTCAAAGACTGTAAGAGTTTATGGAGTTCACAGACAGCACACTGCCTGGATTGTAAAGTATAAAGGCATACGATTACCTTTTCCTCCAGAATGCTAGATTTGTATCAATTATAATGACGGTTTTCATTATCTCCTCTCTGCTCAGGAGTGATAAAGAAATAATTTCCTATGCGATTGTTTTATTGTTTAGATGTTATGAACTTCTGATTGCTAGAAAGTGAAAGAAAAATGTTAACACCCAGGTACTGAACAGCCAGAGTGAGATAGTAATTTCAGTGTTGGACTTCGACTCTGGAGACCTGGATTCCAATCCTCCCCATGGTTGGCCATGGGGAGGTCACACTCTCTCAGCCTCTGAGGAAGGCAAAGGCAAGTCCCACATGAAAAAACCTTGCAAGAAAATCCCATGATAAGTAGATACAATGCCATGTGAAAACGGGTTTTGAACAGACAATAAGAACATGTCTTTTGGTTGTTGTAGGTTTTTTTGGGCTTTATGGCCATGTTCTAGAGGCATTCTCTCCTGATGTTTTGCCTGCATCTATGGCAAGCATCCTCAGAGGTAGGAGCCCCTGGTGGCGCAGTGGGTTAAAGCACTGTGCCGGCAGGACTGAAGACCAACAGGTCGCAGGTTCGAATCCAGGGAGAGGCGGATGAGCTCCCTCTATTAGCTCCAGCTCCTCATGCGGGGACATGAGAGAAGCCTCCCACAAGGATGATAAAACATCAAAAATCATCCAGGCGTCCCCTGGGCAACGTCCTTGCAGACGGCCAATTCTCTCACAACAGGAGCGGTTGCTCCTGACACGACAAAAAAAATAAAATCCTCAGAGGTAGTGAGGATGCTTCTGAGGATGCCTGCCATAGATGCAGGCGAAATGTCAGGAGAGAATGCCTCTAGAACAGTGCTTCTCAACCTGGGGGTCGAGACCCCTGGGGGGTTGTGAGAGGGTGTTAGAGGGGTCACCAAAGACCATCAGAAAACACAGTATTTTCTGTTGCTCATGCAAGTTCTGTGTGGGAATTTGCCCCAATTCTATCCTTGGTGGGGTTCAGAATGCTCTTTGAACCCCACCAAGGTGAACTATAAATCCCAGCAACTACAACTCCTAAATATCAAGGTCTATTTTCCCCAAACTCCACCAGTATTCACATTTGGGAATATTGAGTATTCGTGCCAAGTTTGGTCCAGCTCCATCATTGTTTGAGTTCATGTCGCTCTCTGAATGTAGGTGAACTACAACTCCCAAATTCAAGGTCAATGCCCACCAAACTCTAGATAGTATTTTCTATTGATCAAGGGAGTTCTGTGTGCCAAGGTGGTTTAATTCCATCGTTGGTGGTGTTCAGAATGCTCTTTGATTGTAGGAGAACCATAAATCCCACCCCAACCCCACCAGTAATCAAATTTGGGCATGTCGGGTATTTGTGCCAAATTTGGTCCAGTGAATAAAAATACATCCTGAGTATCAGATATTTACATTACGATTCATAACAGTAGCAATATTATAGTTATGAGTAGCAACAGAAATAATTTTATGGTTGGGAGTCACCACAACATGAGGAACTGCATTAAGGGGTCGCGGCATTAGGAAGGTTGAGAAACACTGCTCTAGAACATGGCCATATAGCCCGAAAAGACCTACAACAACCCAGTGATTCTGGCCATGAAAGCCTTCGACAATACATTGAACATGGCTTTGGTTGGACAGGAAAAGGGAAAGTAGAATCATAGAATCATAGAGTTGGAAAAGACCTCATGGGCCATCCTGTCCAACCCCGTCAAGAAGCAGGAAGATTACATTCAAAGCACTTGCAACAGATGGCCATCCAGCCTCTGTTTAAAAGCCTCCAAAGAAGGAGCCTCCACCACACTCTGAGGCAGAGACTTCTCACAGTTAGAAAGTTCTTCCTCATGTTCAGGTGGAATCTCCTGTAGTTTGAAGCCATTGTTCTGTGTTCTAGTCTCCAGGGCAGCAGAAAACAAGCTTGCTCCCTCCTCCCTATGACTTCCCCTCACATATTATACATGGCACTCATCATGTCTCCTCCCAGCCTTCTCTTCTTCAGGCTAAACACACCCAGCTCTTTAAGCCACTCCTCATAGGGCTTGTTCTCCAGACCCTTGATCATTTTAGTCACCCTCCTCTGGACACACTCCAGCTTGTCAACATCTCCCTTCAACTTTGGTGCCCAGAACTGGACACAGTGTGATTCCATGTGTGATCTCACCAGGGCAGAATAGAGGGGTAGCATGCCTTTGACCCTATACTCCTATTTATGCAGGCCAAAATCCCATTGGCTTTTTAAGCCACCGCATGACATTGTTGGCTCATGTTTAACTTGTTGTCCATGAGGACTCCAAGATCTTTTTCAAAGTAATGTATTGTATCAATGGTAACTCTATTCATGTGTTTGTCTTATATAAAGCTGGATCTACGATGCCAGAAAATCCAGTTTCTGAATCCAAATTATCTGTTTTGAACTGTATTATATGTGTCTACACTCATAATCCAGTTCAAAGCAAATAATCTGGATTCAAAAACTGGTTTATATGGCAATGGAGGCTCCATCTACACAATAGATTACTATATATTACAATATATGACTATTACTATATATTACTATTACAATAAAGCTCATTGCTTTAAAGAAATAACTCTTTGTAATCAATAAAATTTATTTTGAGTTACCTACAGTGTTTTGGGTCTCTGAGAGTTCCAGTTTCCTAAAGGAGGGCAAGAAGCAATCCCTTGGGGGAAAGATGTCACGTCCATGCCTCTTTCACTAAGAGCTATAGCCCCCAGGCGTGATGACACACAAGTGGATGGTGAAGTGGTAGCTCCCCCTGCGGCTGGAACCAAGCTTACCCTCATGAATCTGGGAAAAGCTGGAATGTTAAATTGCCTCTGTGTCTGTCTATAAATATTGTATGTCTAAATGGCATTGAATGTTTGCCATGTATATGTGCATTGTAATCCATCCTTGGCGGAATATAAATACTGTAAATAATTAAATAAATAAATAATAAAGGTTAGAGTTAGATACAGAATGGGTGACGCCTGGCTCGAGAGCAGTACGTGTGAAAAAGATCTTGGAGTCCTCGTGGACAACAAGTTAAACATGAGCCAACAATGTGATGTGGCGGCAAAAAAAGCCAATGGGATTTTGGCCTGCATCAATAGGAGCATAGTGTCTAGATCTAAGGAAGTAATGCTACCCCTCTATTCTGCTTTGGTTAGACCACATCTGGAATATTGTGTCCAATTCTGGGCACCACAATTCAAGAGAGATATTGACAAGCTGGAATGTGTCCAGAGGAGGGCGACTAAAATGATCAAGGGTCTGGAGAACAAGCCCTATGAGGAGCGGCTTAGGGAACTGGGCATGTTTAGCCTGAAGAAGAGAAGGCTGAGAGGAGATATGATAGCCATGTATAAATATGTGAGAGGAAGCCACAGGGAGGAGGGAGCAAGCTTGTTTTCTGCTTCCTTGGAGACTAGGACGCGGAACAATGGCTTCAAACTACAAGAGAGGAGATTCCATCTGAACATTAGGAAGAACTTCCTGACTGTGAGAGCCGTTCAGCAGTGGAACTCTCTGCCCCGGAGTGTGGTGGAGGCTCCTTCTTTGGAAGCTTTTAAGCAGAGGCTGGATGGCCATTTGTCAGGGGTGATTTGAATGCAATATTCCTGCTTCTTGGCAGGGGGTTGGACTGGATGGCCCATGAGGTCTCTTCCAACTCTTTGATTCTATGATTCTATATGTCTTTGGGTGCATCAACACAGGTGACTTAATGCAGTTTGACCCCACTTAGAATCATAGAATCATAGAATCGTAGAATCAAAGAGTTGGAAGAGACCTCATGGGCCATCCAGTCCAACCCCCTGCCAAGAAGCAGGAATATTGCATTCAAATCACCCCTGACAGATGGCCATCCAGCCTCTGCTTAAAAGCTTCCAAAGAAGGAGCCTCCACCACACTCCGGGGCAGAGAGTTCCACTGCTGAACGGCTCTCACAGTCAGGAAGTTCTTCCTAACTTCAATTGTGATAACTCAATGCTCTGGAATCCTGGGAGTTGTAGCTTAGTGAGGCACCAGCACTCGTTGGCATAGAAGGCTAGATAGCTCACAAAACTACAACTCCCAGGATCCCATAGCATGAAGTCACAGCAGTTCAAGAGGGGTCAGATTGCATTTGTTCTACAATGTCGATGCAGCCTTTGTCAAAATACTTTTGATACGACCTTTTACTTTTTTTAAAAAAATGAAGAAATTTACCCCTGTCAAGTATCAACCTGTGCTAAAAATATTATTCAAAACCATGTAATGATAAAATAATGCAATTAATGCTCGGAACAAAGGGCTGTCAAGTTGCATACTTCATTAGCTAAAGCAGCCATTCAAGTAAACTGCATTTTAACAAGGCTGACCCTAATTAAATAGCTAATTACATTTTTGCACACTGCAGACCATAACCTTGTTGCAAGGGAAACAAGCTTCCGGAGTCCAAGAATTATTTATGTATCCTTCCCTTTCTTCCCTTCCTTTGCTCTCCTCTTTGCCCTAGTTGTGTTTTTTTTTAATTTAAAGATTATTTAACGAGCCATTAAATAACAAGAAACCTCCTGGCAAATACAGATAAATGGATGACATGAAGCTCACTTAAAAAAATAATATTCACAGAAGCCAACCAAGAAGTGGTAAGAAATAAACAGAGATGGGCTGTGGGGTTTCTCATGGCTCTGGTTGCCAAAGATGTAAATAAATGTGGGATGGCCATGGAAGGTTTCAGCTTATCTCATCTGTACATAGGAAATCCCCAATCCAGGTGCATTGCCTCATATTGTAATTCTTTGCAATACTGCACCAGTTTGCTTTTGCCTGAGTCTACAGAGAAGGGCAATTTTTGCTTCTTTTGGTGCATCTACATTGTAAAATTAATGCAGTTTGGCATCACCTGCACTGCCATGGCTCAATGCTATGTAGTTGTAGTTTGCTAAGACATTAGCACTATTAGAGAAGGCTAAAGGCCTTGTAAAATGACATCTCCCCTAATTCCATGGCATTGAGCTATTGTAGCTAAAGTGCTGTCAAACTGTATTAATTCTACATTGTAGATGCACCCACAGGAGCCCCCAGTGGTGAAGGGGGTTAAATCACTGAGCTGCTGAACTTGCTGACTGAAAGGTCAGTGGTTCAAATTTGGGGAGCGGGGTGAGCTCCTGCTGTTAGCCCCAGCTTCTGCCAAACTAGCAGTTCGAAAACATGCAAATGTGAGTAGATCAATAGGTACCGCCCAGTGAGAAGGTAATGGCACTCCATGCAGTTATGCCTGCCACATGACCTTGGGGGCATCTATGGACAACGCTGGCTCTTCGCCTTAGAAATGGAGATGAGCACTACCCTCCAGAAGTGGACTTAACTAGAGTTAATGTCAAGTGGAATTCTTTACCTTCATCTTTTAGATGCACCCACAGGCTGTTTTCTGTGGAAATCAATCATAGGTGAATCTTAAGCAAAATGTTTTTGTTCTGGTTTTATTTTGCTGTAACATGTTGTCTGGGCTTGGCCCCATGTAAGCCGCTCCGAGTCCCCATTGGGGAGATGGTGGTGGGGTATAAATAAAGGTTATTATTATTATTATTATTATTATTATTATTATTATTATTATAATACCGCTCAAGCAGGGAGCTTTGAGATGGTTGAACAGAAGCTTTCCGAAGCTCTAGGTGCTCTTACTGCCTATTACAGGGAAAACCAGCTGATTCCTAATCCATCTAAAACACAGACATGTGCCTTTCACCTTAAGAACAGACAAGCATCCAGAGCTCTGAGGATTACCTGGGAAGGAATCCCACTGGAGCATTGCAGCACACCCAAATACCTGGGAGTCACTCTGGACCGTGCTCTTACCTAAAAGAAGCACTGCCTGAATATTAAGCAAAAAGTGGGTGCTAGAAATAATATCATACGAAAGCTGACTCGCACAACCTGGGGATCACAACCAGACACAGTGAAGACATCTGCCCTTGTGCTATGCTACTCTACTGCTGAGTATGCATGCCCAGTGTGGAACACATCTCACCAAGCTAAAACAGTGGATGTAGCTCTTAATGAGACACGCCGCATTATCTGCACCCTACACCACTGGAGAAATTACACTGTTTAGCCGGTATTGCACCACCTGACAACTGCCGGGAAGTATCAGCCAATAGTGAAAGGAACAAGGCAGTGACATCTCCAGCTCATCCCCTGTTTGGATATCAGCTAGCACGTCAATGACTTAAATCAAGAAATAGTTTTCTAAGATCTACAGAGACACTCGCTGGAACACCTCAGCAAGCGAGAGTCCAAAAGTGGCAGGCTCAAACCCAGAACCTCAATCAATGGCTGATACCGAATGAGAGACTCCCCCCTGGGCACACAGAAAACTGGGTGACTTGGAAGGCACTGAACAGACTGCGCTCTGGCACCACAAGATGCAGAGCCAACCTTAAGAAATGGGGCTACAAAGTGGAATCCACGACATGCGAGTGTGGAGAAGAGCAAAATACAGACCACTGCTGCAATGCAACCTGAACCCTGCCACATGCACAATGGAGGACCTTCTTGCAGCAACACCAGAAACAGTCCAAATGGCCAGATACTGGTTAAAGGACATTTAATCAACTACCAAGCTTGCAAACTTTGTATTTTGTCTGTTTGTTTGTTAAAAAATGCAACACAACTGTTCGGTCTACTCCTGACACGATAAATAAATAATTGTTGTTGTTGTTGTTGTTGTTGTTTCCTGCACAAAGAACAACCCTTTCTGCTCAGAAATTAGCCTTTCGGCATTGAAATATTAGTTTTCATGCCGATGTATTCTTTTCCTTACTTCTTGCACAGAACATGCAATTTTCTGTGCAAAACAATTTCACCTTCACACAATGTTTATGCAAAATATGTCTTAACTGCAAACAGTCTTGTCAGTCCAAGATTCTTTATTTCAAAATGTATGAACATTTGGAAATAACTATTTTTTTCCTGTCTATCCCTACTCAGTAACTTCCACTAGGGGAAGGGAAGAGAACGGAGGGGCAGAATCTCCCCCTTCCCTGTAGGTTAAGGCAAAAGAAAATTATTTCCTGACTTTTATTTCCTTTGTGGCAACTTTTAATCATTTTGACCACTCTCTGATGTTGCCTGGCCACAGATGGCATTTGTAACCGAACAGTGCTCCAATGGGCCAAATTCCTTACTGGAGTGGCGTACAGGAAGCACACAACACCATTGCTATGCCAGCTCTACTGGCTGCCAGTCTGCAACCAAGCAGAATTCAAAGTGCTTGCTTTAGCCTATAAAGTCCTCAATGGTTCCAGCCCAGGTTAGCTGTCTGAAAATGTCTCCCTCTATGAACTATTTCAGAGGTTAAGATCTTCTAGGGAGTCCCAGCTATCGTTCCCACCATCTTTGAGGGCAGGACTAGTAAGGATGACAGACAGGGCCTACTCAGTGGTGGCCCCTCAGCTGTGGAACTCCCTCCCCAGTAAAATTAGATCAGCTCCCTCCCTCCTGACATTCAGAAAGAAATTAAAAGTATGTATGTGGGACCAAGTCTTTGGCCAGTAGTTCTCAGTGCAATAAGTGAAGATGGAATCATGCAATTTACAACCGGAAATGGCTCCTGGACTATGCTTTTGGATTGTGTGGTTTTGATAATTGTTCTTAAGATTGAGATGTTTTTAACATTTGGGTTTAATGTTTGTGTATGTATAGTATGTATATGCAGCATTGAATCAGGCCTTTTTGTAAGCTACTCTGAGCCCTCTTTGGGGTGAGAAGGGCAGGGTATAAATACAGTAAATAAATATATGGCTTCTTCTTTTTTTTTTTTGTTGTGTCAGGAGCGACTTGAGAAACTGCAAGTCGCTTCTGGTGTGAGAGAATTGGCTGTCTGCAAGGACGTTGCCCAGGGGACACCTGGATGATTTTGATGTTTTTATCATCCTTGTGGGAGGCTTCCCTCATGTACCTGCATGAGGAGCTGGAGCTGATAGAGGGAGCTCATCCGCCTCTCCCCGGATTCGAACCTGGGACCTGTCGGTCTTCAGTCCTGCCGGCACAGGGGTTTAACCCACTGCGCCACTGGGGGCTCCATTTTTTTATTTGTCATGTCAGGAGCGACTTGAGAAACTGCAAGTCGCTTTTGGTGTGAGAGAATTGGTCGTCTGCAAGGACATTGCCCAGGGGACGCCTGGATGATTTGATGTTTTTATATCATCCTTGTGGGAGGCTTCTCTCATGTCCCCGCATGAGGAGCTGGAGCTGATAGAGGGAGCTCATCCGCCTCTCCCCGGATTCGAACCTGCGACCTGTCGGTCTTCAGTCCTGCCGGCACAGGGGTTTAACCCACTGCGCCACCGGGGGCTCCATAATATATGGCTGATACATAGGTAGATAGATGGGTGGGTAGGCTGATAGAGAGAGAGGGGGGGTTATTTATTTATTTATTTACAGCTTTTATATTCCGCCCTTCTCACCCCGCAGGGTACTCAGGGCGGATTACAGAGTACACATATATGGCAAATATTCAATGCCAATTTTTGACATACAAACATATACAGACATACACAGAGGCTATTTAACTTTTTTCTGGCTGCCCGGGGAGCTGTCGCTTTCATCGTCCATCTGCGACGCTGATGAAGCACTTCCGCATTCCCCGCTGGAATGCTTCGCTGGAGTCTTCTTTATGGCCTCATAAATCAGTTAATTTAGCCTCCCCACACTTTAAGGTGGTACCTAATTTTCCTACTTGACAGATGCAACTGTCTTTCGGGTTGCAAAGGTCGACAACAGGCTACACACAATTGGTTGGAAACCCACTCCAACCCGGGCTGGCTTCGAACTCATGACCTTTTGGTCAGAGTGATCTTAATGCAGCTGACACTCAGCCAGCTGTGCCACAATCCCGGTATATAGGCAATTATACAGAGATTGATTGATGATTGATAGATAGAGCTGTATTATTGTCATGGTTCATTGCAGGTGGTCTATATTTTGAGGGTCTCCTGCAGAAATTGGCCACCACCGTGAATGAACATGTCAGCATTTCCTATACTATAGGAATAACAATGGCTCTCCGAGATCTCAAGAAAAGAGAGAAAGAGACTTCTCTCGGCACTATCCTTGCAGAGATTTAATAGGCAAATATGAAAAAGAGTGAACCAGGCATCTTCAGTCTGCAAACCATCCATCCATCTACTCAATTTTGTACGAGCATTGCGTGTTTTAAATCTTATATCTCTAGGATTTGCAGTTTTCCTGCTGGCGATGTTACCCATCAGATAAAAAGTCCAAGCTTCTGAGTTACCCACATATGGGAAGCTTCTATCTCATAACCAGCCCCCGCCCTCCAATCCCACCTACACATAACATTGTTTGCTTTCTCCGCAGAATAATGTCTTTCAGCAATCTGTTTCTGCAGTATCTGCAGATTCTGGTGACAGCAGTCAAACACTAGAAGGAATTGATTTGTTTTCCACCTTCTTCTCCCTCCAGCCCCTCCTCTTTCCTCTTCCTTTCAAAAACAAAAGCCCAGGGGACAGCGAGGAGATGGAAAACCTCATGGTGGAACAAGGTCTTTTGCCAATAGCACCAAGTTCAGTAGTAAGATGTGGGTTCAGCTGCACCTTTCTCAGCTTAGTATGGAAACGATTCACTGTTTTCTCTGGATTGGTTCTTTACTTCTTTTTTCTTTCTCAATTTTCCATCACTTTCCTCCCTGAAGCATCAACTGCATACCTTTTTGTTTGTTTCTGCATTCAATGTCCTTGTGTGCGGTTGCTGATCTAGTTCATTGACTTGCCCCATCTCTATGGCCCGTTAAGAACAGTGAGCTTGCTAGCAATCCCTTCATTGCTAGAAGATAGGCCTCAAAACTTCTGAGGATGGGCAAAATGTCAGAAGAGAATGCTTCTGGAATCATAGAATCATAGAGTTGGAAGAGACCTCATGGGCCATCCAGGCCAACCCCCTGCCTAGAGGCAGGAGTATTGCATTCAAAGCACCCCTGACAGATGGCCATCCAGCCTCTCTTTAAAAGCTTCCAAAGAAGGAGCCTCCACCACACTCCGGGCCAGAGAGTTCACTGCTGAATGGCTCTCACAGTCAGGAAGTTCTTCCTAATGTTCAGATGGAATCTCCTTTCTTGTAGTTTGAAGCCATTGTTCCGTGTCCTAGTCTCCAGGACAGCAGAAAACAAGCTTGCTCCCTCCTTCCTGTGGCTTCCTCTCACATATTTATACATGGCTATCATATCTCCTCTCAGCCTTCTCTTCTTCAGGCTGAACATGCCTTTAAGCCGCTCTTCATAGGGCTTGTTCTCCAGACCCTTGATCATTTTAGTCACTCTTGTCTGGACACATTCCAGCTTGTCAATATCTCTCTTCAATTGTGGTGCCCAGAATTGGACACAATATTCCAGGGGTGGACGAACCAAGGCAGAATAGAGGGGTAGAATTACTTCCCTAGATCTAGACACTATGCTTAGGCTTGGGCGGTTTCGTTCGTTAATTTTGTAATTCGTTATTAATTTGTATTTAAATTAGCTTATGATCCAATATTGAGCCATGCAGGAATAGTGTGAGGAGTAAATTAGATTCGAAACAATTTTTTCAATTTATTTCGTAATTATTTCGCAATTAGTTTGTAATTATTTCGTAATTATTTCGTAATTATTTTCGCATGTCTGGTGCAAGTTTTATAGTTGTTGTTTGTTTTATCACACCAACAGTCAACAACAGAGGGAGAGGGAAGCTTCAGAAGTTCCCCCTGTCCCATTTGGAGGTTTTTTTAACATATTGCGCAATTGCGTCCGCCATTAACGAATCGCTTCGTAATTTTACGAAATTTCGTATATTTCGAAATTTTTAAAAGGAAAATTTCGGAATTATTAAAAAAAACGAACCACAAGGGCCACCTAAAAACAAAACGAGTTTAGAACCAAATTTTTTCGTGGTTACCCAAGCCTAACTATGCTCCTATTGATGCAGGCCAAAATCCCATTGACTTTTTTGCCGCCACATCACATTGTTGGCTCATGTTTAACCTGCTGTCCACGAGGACTCCAAGATATTTTCCACACATACTGCTCTTGAGCCAAGCATTGTCCCCCATTCTGTATCTTTGCATTTTGTTTTTTTCTGCCTAAGTGGAGTATCTTGTATTTGTCCCTGTTGAACTTCATTTTGTTAGTTTTGGCCCATCTCTCTAATCTGTCAAGATTGTTTTGAACCCTGCTCCTCTCCTCTGGAGTATTGGCTATCCCTCCCAATTTGGTGTCGTCTGCAAACTGGATGATCATGCCTTCTAACCCTTCATCTAAGTCATTAATAGAGATCCTGAACAGGACCGGGCCCAGGACGGAACCCTGCAGCACTCCGCTTGTCACTTCTTTCCAGGATGAAGAGGAAGCATTGGTGAGCACCCTCTGAGTTTGTCCATTTAACCAATTACAGATCCACCTCACCTTAGTTTTGCCTAGCCCATGGCCATACAGCAACCCAATCCCTTCATTGACATTTGCTCCCCTGGCTGCATTTTAGCCATTCATTTTTGGGAAGCAATCCCCTTTTCCTGAGGTCCATTTGATGGTCCTTCTGCCTTACTCAGTTCTACAATGATCACCCAATGCATAGACCCAACCAAAGAAGGTAGACATTGAACCCCTCAGAGATGCATCAACAGGACCTACCTTGGCTGGGTTGACTGCTGTTATCACCCACACACAGTAGGCATTGTTATCATACTGGACGGGGTAGTTGGGAGATGTAATGACACCGCTGGGGCCTCGAAGGTATATATCACACATTCTAGCTGTGAGGGAGAAAAAGAAGAAGGAAAAAGACTGCGTTGGAGGCAACTCTTGAGGCTGGATTTACTTGTTAAGGAAGCAGGAAGGAAAAGGAATGATATTAGGTGCAATACATAGTCTGCTATCCATCAACCAAGACATGGGATAACCTTGGAAAATGTTCTAAGGGATCCAAAATATGCATGAGGGAGTCTAACAGGCTGCTACCCTATAGACTGCTATGTAAATCTAGAAATTCTAGTATAACACACACACACACAAAACTTACCAATGGGTCAATGGAAGCATTTGTGCTTTTCCGTCTCTACAGAATGGCCTCTGACTGATCCATGGGTCCATACTTTTGGCCCTCAAACCTGTTTTCAACCACCAAAAAGGCCCTCTCTCTCGTCCCCACCAATCACGCCTGCTATGCTGGTGGGATCGAGAGCAGGGCCTCTCCAGATGAACGAAGAGATTGTGTGGGTTCGTACACAGAGAATTGATTTCTTTTCTAGAATAACTATTTTGAAACTCAATCATGTTCAATCCTGTTGAATGGAAGCTAATCCTGACTCGCTACATGTAAGTTTCTGTTGGTCATGAAGTGTGCTTCCACCATATACCACCCCATTCCACCCCAAATGAGGTTTATTTTTTGAGCCTAATGGCTCTGATTCCCAAGTTGATTCAGCAGGAGGAGAGGTGCAAGGAAAAGTCAACTGCTGTAGCCTGTCCTAGCTTGTGTGAGTATGTGCTTTGCAACAGAAAGATATCTGGCAAAGCTTTGAGTGCTGGTCAATGTACAGATGTATTGATAACTCAAGAGCTGGCCCATATATACTTCTTCCTTCTCTTCACCAACAAAAAATTTGGAGACAAGACTGATTTCGCGAGGCAAGCTTGGCTCCTAATCCGATTCTTGGCAACTTTATTAAATCTGGGTTGCAGTGTGGCTTCCTCCAGAGTGTGTGCTTCACCCACGCTCAGCCTGGAGGCTGAATCAAATCCCAACACCATAAATATTTAATAGCAAAGAGATGAATTATGTCTGATTTTTCTACAGACTCCAGGATGATGGAGGTGGTTGCCCTTTTGAAGAACAGATTTTATTATAAAACAGCATTTCTCTGTGTGTGGGATGGCGAGAGAAAAAATTAGGAAGATAAGAGGAATGCCTTTCACAAGGAAAAGTCTCTGATGCCAGGATCACCATTCATTTCAGATTTACCAGGCATTAAGTTGAGCAGCAATGCACCCAGAATCTATTTTGAGTCATTGTTTAGGTCTGAGGAAAAGGCAATTGTTTCATATTGTCAGACTACAAGTATCCATCTTGGTTTTCATTATACTGACTAGATTCACTTTCCAAGTCATCCATAAGAGGCATTTTCCAATGCAATATTTACATTTTGGGGCTGCACGTCCTAAAATCTCCCCTCTAGCATAACCATTGGAATTGACAAGACTGGTAAATAGTACCCCCTCCCCCAGCAACAAATGTATTGCCAAAGTGGTTCTCTATAGTTTCAGGATCCAAGTCCTGGATATGCCAAGCTTCCAACCCTTCTGTACACAAAGCATGTACTCTACTGCTAGGCAAAAACCTCTCACTGCAGTGGATGCCAAGATGGTAATTTTGGACCACCTTGATGAGTACTGCCAACATATGATACTACAATATCAGGACATCCTTTTTAAATCCCCAAAAGCTCTGATATGGACTCTTTTGATGCCAGTATTGAATATACCAGCAGTGGACAAATTGCAGAGTTTGGACACCATTTCTGTGGCACCTAAATCCTCCACCAACCTCTTATAGGTTGGGACCCCTGGGGGGTCGGCAGGGGATGTCAGAGGGGTCGTCAAACACCATCAGAAAACACAGCATTTTCTGTTGGTCATGGGGGTCCTTTGTGGGAAGTTTGGCCCAATTCTATTGTTCGTAGGGTTCAGAATACACTTTGATTGTAGGTAAACTATAAATCTCTAATTCTCTCACAGAGACTTGTAGTTTCTCAAGTTGCTCCTGACAAGAAAAAAAAAGACCTCTTTCCATTCAGGGATAATTTTCTCAGCAGTGAACTAGAAATCCAGTGGTTCTCCCCAATATTTCAGATATTTTGCAATGCCCTCTCTAGAGAGATTAGGTTAGCCTTTTGGTCAAGCCTAAAAACATGGCTTTTTAAATGAGCCTTTGACCTTGAGTAGACTGAAATGGGTACATGTGAGGACTGATTATTCATCTGACATTTAGTTCATTAATTGATGACAGCCAGTTTTATCGGCAGGTACTATTATGTTTTATACATTTTAACAATTTGATTATTACATGACGTTTTGTGCGCGTGTTGTGGTTGCTGTTATAATTTTATATTGTTATTTTTTATGCTTATGTATTGTTTATTTTACATGCAGCACTCTGGAGTGCTTTTGTGAGCTGCCCTGAGTCCCTTTGGGGAGATGGTGGCAGGGTATAAATAAAGATTATTATTATTATTAACTGGCACTCCTTACAGGGAGAGGTCAACCCTCCTGTTTAAGGAGCTCCAATGGCTGCAGTTCATTTTCCGGTCCCAATTCAAGGTGCAGGTGCTTACCTATAAAGCCCTAAACGGTTTGGGGCCCGCCTACCTGCATGACCACATCTCGGTATACGAACCCCCATGATCTCTCCGATCATCTGGAGAGGCCCTGCTCACGATCCCACCTGCGTTGCAAGCGCGACTGGTGGGGACGAGGGACAGGGCCTTCTCCGTGGTGGCCCCCCGACTCTGGAACTCTGTCCCCAAGGACATCAGACAAGCCCCAACATTGGCAGTCTTTAGGAAGAGCTTGAAGACGTGGCTGTTCCAGTGTGCCTTCCCAGAATAGGAAACTCCAAGCATCATGTCCCAAATGCACTTTACTAGAGATTTAAGATTGTCTGCACACCGCACCTATCTCCAAAAACCTATCCATTTCACCTGTCATATCCAGCATTTTTAAAAATTTTAATCATTACATTTGGCCCGGCCTTAGTTTTAAATGCGTCGTGGTGTTATTGTCTAATGTTTACTGCTAGTCTTTTAATGTTTATTTTTTTTGTTTTATGAGTTTATTTATTGTTGTATTTGTTATGCTGTGGTTTTATTGATATGTTGGGCCTCGGCCTCTTGTAAGCCACACCGAGTCCTTCGGGAGATATTAGCGGGGTATAAATATAGGTTATTATTATTATTATTATTATTATTATTATTATTATTACTACTACTCATAGATGTGCTAATCCAAAAGGCAGGTCTGGCTTTAGATGTAGCTCCTTGTCCATTCCCCTTTGAGGAACCCTGGCCTGACTTTTTGAGAAATACAAGTTTACAAGAATAAACAAGTAGAAGCAATTAAGCCAATCTAAGCCCCTGAGATGCTGCAGAAATAATGGCCAGCTAGGACTCCCTCAGGAGTGGGCTTGACACAGTGCACAGAACCATCACATTTTAACTTCTTCGTTTTGCTTGCTTATAATGAACCCCCAAGAAGGTGGGAATTGAAACCAATTGCCTGCCAAACTCCGTGGATTTGGCACAGCATGGTTCCTTGTCTCACCTCTACAGACGGGCCTCTGGTCGCTCCAGGCTGCAATCATACCACTCAGCTTCTTGCAGGTGATGCTCTTGGAGCCCTGCAAATCATAGCCTTCATTGCAGGTGAACTGGACACTGGATCCTAGCCTGGAAGGTAGAAGCGAAGTCATGTCAGCCTTGGAATCCAAGTCAGGGCTAAAAACTAAGGTTTTGATTAATTTCTAATCCGAGATATCTCTTCCAAGGGATTGGCTACTCATGGTAGACTGCATCCTACCGTATTATAGTGGCTTAGGATGGGGAATGAAACCTCGAAGCAAGCTGGATTTATCCAAATTCCTTGGCATTGTCTCCAACTGGCCTTAAGTTAAGTCAGAATTCAAAAGGGTATATGGTTGGGGAGAGAATGCAGAGGGGACTACTTTTTGTGTTGCCCATCCAGTCTGAAGCTGATGTACAAATGGAAGAGGGTCTTCTTTGCTGTGGCACCTCACTTGTGAGATGTCTTCTTCCTCCTCATAGATGCTCAGTTGGCACCAACATTGATTTCATTTCCGCATCATGTCAAGATATGAATTTGTATTTAACCTTTGGGTAGGGATGGACATTTATTTAACCTTTGGGTAGGGATGGATATGAGGACCACTGACATGAGGACCACATAAACACATAAGGTACCTATTTTGCACTCCTATGTTATATACATATTAATGGCTATCGGGACATGCAACTTCCTTACAAAGATAGTCTTCTGATTTGAAAGCCCCACTGTTGGAATATTTATCCTTTACTATCTCAAATTGTCAACCCATTTCCACATTCATTGTTGTTGTACTCTGTAATTATCCACTGGATGAAGTGGAACTCACCTCTTCGTTCTAGACCAGGGGTCCTCAAACTTTTTAAACAGAGGGCCAGGTCACAGTCCCTCAAACTGTTGGAGGGCCGGATTATAATTTGAAAAAAGATATGAAGGAATTCCTATGCAAACTGGACATATCTTATTTGTAGTGCAAAAAAACACTTAAAAATAATACAATAATTAAGATGAAGAAAAATTTAAACAAATATAAACGTATTAGTATTTCAATGGGACGTGTGGGCCTTCTTTTGGCTGATGAGATAGGATTGTTGTTTTTGTTGTGTGCTTTCAAGTCTTTTCAGACTTAGGTTGACCCTGAGTGAGGGCTGGGTAAATGACGTAGGAAGGCCATATCCGGCCCCCAGGCCTTAGTTTGAGGACCCTTGTTCTAGACACACATACTATTGCATCCTTACAGTCATGATATCGTGGTGGGATACTTTAAGAATACCGATGAAGTTTCAAGATGGGATTATTCATCCTAACCATTTGGAGTACTGAATCAGTCCTAAACAAAAACAACATCAAGTATCTCACAGGGCTCAGAAAGGTCTGCCAGCATGTTTGAACTTCAATGCTGGTTGGGAAATTTAGGAAGGAATAGTTTAAAGAAAAGGGCAATTTTCCCAAGCTCTGAAACAGACTTTACATTGATGTTTCCAAGCTCTTTTTTAAAAAAACCATAAGAATAAAGCAATATATCATGCTTTGCTTGATCAGCAAATAGCTTGTCCCATCTTAAGGACTTGTTTTCTGGTTCAATAGGACTCTAAAGGAGGAGAAAACAAGGAAACACCCTTCTGGAAAATTACTGGGAGAGACAGACCAGTAGTGTGTTTCCCATCTCAGATGTATCAGGGGTTGTTAATGTCTTCTGATGCTATTAAGTGATCTCTTCTCCTTGCTCCATTATACCTCCCTGGGACATTATTATTTCTTTGGTTCCAGTCCAGGTTTCAAGAGAGAGGAGATAGATGGGTGACTGAACATTGGAGGCACATTTTTAGTGAGCAAAATAGCAGTCAGCAGAGAAATAAAATTAAATATTGATCTACAGCCAAACAGACTCTGTCTTATACTTATGCACAACGCCAGGACCCAATATGCTTACTTTAATGCAGGAGTGGGTAAAGCATGGCCTAAGACTGTTGTGGTGGCCCCTGAGAATAATTGTTGGGGACTACTGGGGACTAACCATTCAATTTCAGCCCAAAATATTGGAGTCACAGTCTTTAAATGTTTTTCATCTCCAACACATCACCAAAGCAAATACTGAGCTACAGAGAGCCATTTGTGAGCTAAGAACTGGAAATAGTGTTTGGGATCTCTCAGGCCAGGATACATAATGCCTGGCTACTCATAGTCCATGTTAGGATCTAACTACAGGCTCTCCAACAAAGGTAATTGTACTTGCTCTGAGTCATATAAAGCTGCATTACAATCTGGACTGTTGGGTAACAGAATACATGGAAAAGCAGACTTTACTTTAGGTTGCTGGTTGAATTTTCTGAAGACACATGTCATGCTCTATGATAGACCACTTTGGGAAAACACCCAGGGGTTGGTTATGCTTCAGAATAATACAATAAAATACCAAGTCTACACAAGAGCAATGCCTTCATTGGCCAACCAAAGTGCACAGCATTTAACTCACAGCTTTCAGAGTTCTATCAGCTTCATCAGACAAAGATGTTAAAGATCATACAGGAGCAAAAAAAATGGAAGATATAGTCCCAGGCCTACATTTCATCTCATATGTTATTTCTTTTGTCAGTTAGGATGACCTACAACAGCGATTCACAAACTCAAGCCCTCCAAGTGTTTTGGTCTTAAACTCCCAGAAGCTTCAGCTACCTCAAATAATGAAGAGGGATTCTGGAAGCTGAAGTGCAAAATACCTTGAAAACAAAAAGTTTTGGAAATGCTGATTTAGAGGGATCTCAACGCAGGCAGAAGTTGCTTATCTGTTGCTAATGGTGTTGACATTTTATTACCTTTGTCTCTAGTCTCCACATGATCAAGAAAAAGTGTAGCCTCTGCCCACATTGACATCCCTCCAGACCACTGAAATGAAACTTCAAAGGGTTGCATGATATATTATGGATATTTTGTTTGACTGATTTTTTGGCACTTTGGGAAGAACATTTGTAGATTTCAAACACTGCCTTGAGAAATCCTGTAGCAGTCCTAGACATTATCAGGAATTCTTCTATGAGAAGACCACAAATAGTAGAAGAGTTTTTGCAAAACTTGACATTGCTTGAGGCACTCGATAGTCCACATTTTGAAACAGCAGGCAGCTGACTAACATTGGCAGGCAATAATATGGCTTCCCACAACTAGTTCTATGATCCTCTGGGAGTTTTATTCAATGTAGGGGACCTTCCACACAGCCCTATATCCCAGAATATCAAGGCAGAAAATCCCACATTATCTGAGTGTAGACACAGATAACCCAGTTCAAAGGAGATATTGTGGGATTTTCTGCCTTGATATTCTGAGATATAGGGCTGTGTGGAAGGGCCCTAGTTATCCATTTATGCAGAATACACAGCAATGCCTAACAAAATCTATGTCAGAATCCTCTGCAAGTTGGTTGGGGCATTTGGTTGATGGCAGCAACATGTGAAGTCAAGAGTCTTAACTAAGACTCCTGTAGGATGGAGGAAAATAAAGGAAAAGATGTGCGGCAAGAAAGAGAAAACACATCTTACCTGAAATCGTTGCCTATCCGTTTGCCTCGATCTGGAATCCCAGGGTCCGGACACATGTTATGTCCCTGGGACACACCAACCTGCGTTACTACAAAGCAAAAAAACAGTACATACAGAGATAGAAGACATGATTTGTTTGCCCTTTTAAAATATCATCTGTCTCAGTGTTGGTGGATGCAGAGAGTGAACATGGGAAATTACAAGTTGGAAAAGACGGTTGAGTGTGTGCGCGTTTTCCTCTTTCCCCCTCCCTCTATTCAGGAAATCAATGCTCAACTGGGGTTCCCTCCACCCCACACCACTTGAAGGAGACAAACCTTTTTCAAATGTAGGAATCCTTCATTTCACACAAGCAAAGACATCTCAGTTAAAAGGGCACATCTCTAGAGCTGTCTATTTGAAATATACAAGTGGAAAAGATACAGAAGTCCCCACCAACCCTCCACGGCCAATGTGAATGAGAGGCGCAGCTAAATAAATGGATCAAGAAATAAAGAGTAGTCGAATGTGACATCAAAAAGTGTATAGGTAGATGGGGGGAGAAGGGGACAGAAGCTGGTCAGAGAGTTTCAGAGTTCATAATCTGTTTGATTGTGGAAAACCTTCACAAGGGAGCAACCTCTTCCATTCACTGAGGGGAAAGTAACACCAGGAATATCCAGAATATCACTCATGCGCCAACACCCAGCCCTAAACCTGCATCCTTTGCAACCCTTCAAACATGTCAAGACCATTCTGGAAATAAATATTTTATAATCATATGGATCTAAGGAGGATCCAAGGATGCTTGGAGCAAATGCATTGCTTTCAACTGCAAGCTCCAGCTTGCTTATTTTTCAAAAAAAAAAAAGAAGTCAGGAAATATAATCAGACACATCAAAATCAATGGAATAAATGCCACAATCCCATCACCTGAGATTTGTTATTACCCCCTTCATGTATCCCCACTCCCAACCATTTTTGTGCCATGATGTGGATGAAGATGATGTGGGTCTTATGTCCCATGTTGTGTTGAGTAGGCAGATGGGTGAAAGGAAATGAGAAAGTTATTAGCAATTAATGCAAAAGCAGAAGAGCATGAAAATACAAATGAGAATGCCTCATTCTCACTGTGACTTCCCTACCAAATGATACATTCATACAATGAATAGATCCTCAAAGAACTTCTAAAACAGGATATCAACAGGAGTATGGACCGCAATGAAAGATGAATCTTTGCCAATGCATAAATGTGTCACACATGTTGATATGATGGCAATCAGAAATCTGTTGTTGAATAATCACATAGCAGGGTAATTTGACCAACCCTGGCATCTGACCTGCCATAGATGGTATGATACACATGTTCACATGTTTGGCTCAAAATCAGCCTATGACCAGGACTGGATTCTTCCACCATTGTGCCCAATGTGTCATGAGACCAGGAGGTGATGGTATTAGGAAACTTTGGGAGAAAATACAAGACCACAAATATATTGACCAATTCCTGCTTTCTAGTGCAAGAATCCTCTCCTTTACTTTTCAATACATTGGCTACCAGGTTTCTTGGCTCTCAAAGAAATTCGTTGGTTGGACACACTGGCTAGAAGATAAAGAACTGGACAATATTGTCACACTCATATAGTGCCTATGAAATGATGCACACATTACACTTTTGTTGGTAAGTACAGTATATGGTTTGCCCATCCCTGAAAGAACACAAAGCCTCGGTGGTATGGAAGTTCAATGAATATTTACATTCCTCCTTGTACTGTGTGCATGTTTGTTTCTCCCACAGAAGGTGTGCAACCCTTCAGTACAAGTATAACAAAAGATATCTCTGTAACTCAACACAAGCTTCAACAGGTCACGTATCAGTGTTGGGAAACAATGTATTTGTTGCCTTTGAGTTTTGAAGCAATGGACTGGCTGCATCCCCAAACACTTCTACATACAGAGGTATACCTCCTCCTTCCCAAATCTCCAGGCAAATCTTTTCACCCACTCACTTAAGCATTCCATATCTTCCATATCTTTCCCGAGGTAAAGCCTCCCCTGGCATCAGAGATTAATTTTAAGTCATGTCTATAGTCTGAGGAAGGGAAAAAGTTTCAAGGCAATTAGGGAATTATATATTTTTTTAAAATTGATAGTTTCAAAGACTTGTTTAATGGGCAACCAACACGATCATAAGAAATCACATCCAATATTGCACACAAAAGGCTTATCACAATAATGTATATGCTACTTTTCCAGTATCGTGCAGTGTTTGAGCATTGGTGTACAACTCTGGAGACAAGGGTTCAACTCCCTGCTTAGCCAAGTAAACTCATCCTGGGCAACTCACACACTCTCAGTCTCAGAAAAGTCCATAATAGGTTCATCTTAAGATTGCCATAAGTCAGAAACAATTTTAAGACACACAACAGGAATAGAGAAGAAAATGTAGGACTAGTCTTTGGTGACAATACATCAGACTTGCAAGAGCTCAAACAAAAGTTGACTTTAGTTCAATAACAACCCAAAATATTTATGAACTGAACAACAAGATGTTTTGTCCAAAACATCCATTCTGGGTGGGGGGAAACCCCATCACAAAAAGTTAAAAAATAATCCCCCAAAAGCACAAATCTTCCATAATCTTACACACTGGGGAGAAAACTTTCAGAATGGATTTGTTTTTGCATGCAAAACTGTAATAGTCTAGGATTAACATCCCTAGTGTGCAGATCACATGTAACCTTTTCCTTCTATGCCTCAACACAGCTGGCATATCATTTGTGAGAAGATCTCTGAGTGCCAGATTTGGGAGTTTTTCTTCCAGTACAAACACAGAAGAGAGGATTTTGGTATTATCACAGAAGAAGAAAAAGTCCAGTGCCATGCCTTCTTCAAACCCAGTGGTTCTCAACCTGTGGGTCCCTAGATGTTTTGGCCTTCAGCTCTCAGAAATCCTAACAGCTGGTAAACTGGCCGGGATTTCCGGGAGTTGTAGGCCAAGACACCTGGGGACCCACAGGTAGAGAACCACTATTCTAACCTGATACCTACTGACTTCCCTCCCACTATTTTCATTTTTTAACTGAAAGACACATTTGTTGAATGAATATGCTTTGAATGCATCTGGTTTGTTCCCTTCCTCAATATGTTCATTTCATTTTAGAAAAAGAGAGTAGAAGACAAATACAGGAAATGGATCTCGGTGGAACAGGGTTGGTTGTCACACAGTATTTGTAACTGAACAGGCCACAAAACTGAGTTGTTACAGATGTGCCTTCAAATTGTTTCTGATTTATGATGACCTTATGGAGAATGTATCATTAGGTTTTCTTGGCAGGATTTGTTTGAAGGAGGTTTGCCTTTGCCTCCTCTGAAAGGGTATGACTTGCCCAAACTAACCTAGTGAGTTTCCACGGCTGGGAGTGCATTCAAACCCAGAGTAATAGCCCAATGTTCCAACCAATACACCACGCTGACTCTCCAAGCCTTCTGTGACTTGGAGATATTTATTTTGCATGGTCTCAAAATCTAGTACAGTGGGGTCCCCAGATGTTTTTGGCCTACAACTCCCAGAAATCCTAACAGCTGGTAAACTGACTGGGATTTCTGGGAGTTGTAGGCCCAAAAATCTGGGGACCCCAGGTTGAGAACCACTGATCTAGTACATTCCAAGTTTTTCAGGACTTTGTAACTGTTTCTCCCACAAGTAATAATTCTTTCCCCATAACTCCATCTCTTATATGTCCAACTCCATTCATGGTTCAGGCATCCAATTTAAATTCCCTTACCCACCTATTTTCATGCTAGCCCTACCCAATGCATCCTAGATTTTGTACCTCCATTTCTCTTTCTGTTGACTATCCAAATTATTGTCTCCATGAAAAGTCAACAGAAAGAGGAATGGAGGTATACAATCTAGGAAAAAAATACCTGCACAATTCTCATACCATGGACATCTAAAAAAGACAAATATGTCCTAAACCAGAACAGGTCTGAACTCTCCCTAGAAGCCAAGATGATTACACCGAGGATGTCATACTTTGGCCATGTCATGAGAAGAAATGACTGACTAGAAAGCAAGTTAATGCTTGGGAAAGTGTTGGGCAGTAAGCAAAAGTTAACCATATTCCAGATGGAGAGACTCAGTCAAGAAGCCATGGCTGCTCTGAGTCTTCAAGAGTTGAGCAGGGTGGTTGAGAACAGGAGGACGTGAAGGTCTCCCAGTCATAGGGTCACCATAGGATTAAGTTGACTTGAAGAGAGCAAATTACTGCTCTCTTCCCAGTGCTAAATCCAACTCTCAAAATGCATTAATCACCTTGGACACCTCCTTTAAATATATCAAAAACTCATGGTGGAGAAGATAATATCCTACAGTAGATCTTTTCCCTCTAGACTGGGAAAGGAGGGGACAGGAAAGGGAAGGAAAACAAAAATAGGAATTTGTAGCAGTACCATATCTTGCAAGCAATGCTCATGTTACCGCCACATAAGGAGAGCAGTGAAGGAGGGACTCAACAACTGTCAATGCACTTTATGAGGCATATGTGGTTCAGTCCTTTTCTGGCTATCAAAATGTTCCTCTTATGAACAGTTCCATAAATACAATAAGTTATTCACAGGGAAGTGAATCCCTGTGAAGGTGAAAAATGTGAATTAAAAACATGAACCTAGTAGAACACCTCTAGGAATCTCTAGGGGCCTCTAGTGCAACTCTATGTTTAGGTTTTCTTGGAAGTTGACTAGAAGGCTGCACCAAAGGACCTAGGGATTCTTAGAGAGAACACATGATTCAAACCCCTAAATGTCAAACCTGCAAATGAGGAGGCTGACTGTAACACCAATTCACATTTTTTATTCAAATGTAACTAATTGTACCTGTAATGTTTGTTGCAATTTTTTTAATTTGGTTGCTCATGGACTACACCATGCTATGCTCTGTTTCCTCTGTGGATAGTATTAATAAAGGGGCTAGTATCTGTTCGGCTGAGGTTTATTTGGGTTTTTTTAAACATCAGCTTCAAGATTAATGAGTTTCTTACTGTCTGGGGAAAGCAGCATCTTTAGTTAAAAGAAAATAGGCCTTTCCTTTAAAGAGGTTACATCCAGCTCATTATTCCTCAGAGACCTTCTCTCCGTTTTTCAGTGTCTGGCAGCTCGACAACAAAACACTTTAAAAAGTCAAAGGGACACAGATGCTAACAAACAGGGAAATTCCCACCAAGGGCAACAGTAATTCCATGACAAGCTAGTCTTAAAATTTCATATACAAAGTGATATTTCTGAAAAGTATCAGATAACAACATTTCTTGTATTTCTACATGTTTTCTTCAAATTTATTTTCTATAATATATTTTCTAATTTTTATGTGCAGAAAATTTTGTGCAGAATAGAGCTCAAACTAAGAATAATCTACGAAAACTCCAATTCCAAAAGTCCTTCTTACAGTTTGAGGAAAATTGCAAAAAAAAAAAAATCACATATCAATAGCCAAAAGCAAAGAAGGATATCAAACCACAATAACCACTAGTAGAGCTGAATGGAGCATAACATCACATGTGTTGGTCAAGGAGGAGGTTGCCTTCCAGATGTCTGAACACCAACAAAATCCTTTCTTAATGTCCTCTTGCTTCTGGCATTCTTGAGACCCAGAAGAAAATCCCACATTATGGACACTCTGACGAACCACACATGTTTTGTAAAAGTAAAACAAAGACTACTATTTTTTCAGCCACCATGTACAACTAAGAAAAAAGGTCCTGCAGTCCCCTAGCAAATTTCTGTGACATTTGTCAACGTTTGAAAACAGGCATCACTTTCTTACCCCCTTGTACTTGTTCCTTGAAACTCTTGTCTCTAGTAATCCCCTGAAGGGATTAGACTAATTCAGACATAACACTAGATCAGAGTTTAGTATTACAATAGCAGGACAAGGAGACACAAGCATTACACTTCTCTACTGCTGTCATGTGCATTTGATGAACATGATATATTTCTTGGTCTAATCCTGCAACAAGCTGCAGTCATCTCTTTTATCCAAGCAACAGGCACAGTGGTCTACAAAAACTACAGTTATCCCCCCAAAGAAGCATTGTATCTAATCAGTTAATGTTGACCCAGTGTGGAACACATCTCACCATGCTAAAACAGTGGATGTGGTTCTTAATGAGACATGCCACAGTATCACAGGATGTCTACGCCCTACACCACTGGAGAAATTATACTGTTTAGCCGGTATTCCACCACCTGACATCTGCTGGGAAGTAGCAGCCAATAATGAAAGGACCAATGTAGTGACATCTCCAGCCCATCCTCTGTTTGGATATCAGCCAGTACGCCAATGCCTTAAATCAAGAAGTGGTTTTCTAAGATCTACAGAGACACTCACAGGAACACCTCAGCAAGTGAGAGTCCAAAAGTGGCAGGCTAAAATCCAGAACCTCAAGCCGTGACTGATACCAAATGAGAGCCTCCCCCCAGGCACACAGAAGACTGGACAGACTGTGCTCTGGAACTATGAGATGCAGAGCCAACCTTAAGAAATGAGGCCACGAAGTGGAGCCCACGACATGTGAGTGTGGAGAAGAGCAAACCACAGACCACCTACTACAATGCACTCTGAGCCCTGCCACATGCACAATGGAGGACCTTCTTATAGCAACATCAGAGGCACTCCAAGTGGCCAGCTACTGGTCAAAGGACATTTAATATAATGCCAAGTTTTTAAACTTTGTTTTTTTAAAATATGTTACAATTGTACCCTTGGTTTACTACTGATATGATAAATCAATCAATGTTGATCAAATTTGATACAAGTCATAGTTTCCTACAATCAAATAAAACAGCAAACCATGGCTCAGTACAAAGTGTAACCTGAGGAAAAATGGATAGGATGAGCTCAGTACTTTTTCTCACCATCTCCAATTCCTTGTCCTTTCTTTTGCCTTCTCATTGCCTTATCAATGCCAAGTCTGGAAAGGAAGGATCAAATTACATTTCTCATCTACATACTTTCCTCCTTTTTTAACAATAGCTCCCCAGGAGGACTTACAAGCAGGGATGAAAAGGGGAGCTCCAAGGCACAGACTGCTTCTTTCCCCACATGTGTCTAATGAAAACTGCATGATGCTGGACAATAGCTTCATTCTCCATGGATGCACATGGGCGCCATCCAGCTATCGTTACACAGCTGAAAAAGGGGACTGCTATTTGATCTCCAGCAAATATATTCTGGCTGAGTTCTTTGCTAGCAGCGTCAGAGTAATTTGGCCCAAGAACCCTACTTAATTTCAGCTAACATCCAAAATCTATACTATAATAATGCCTTTATTAGGTCAAGGAAAGAGGTGCATTGATCCGAGCAAGAATTCAAGATCTCTAGGTGAGTGATATATGTAGAAGTTTGAGGTTCTTTCATGCTACACAATTATATAGCATCTGGGCTCCACTTTAACTGCCACGGCTGCATCATATGGAATTCAGGAATTTGGAGTTTAAGGAGGGGCATTTGAAATTCTCAGCCAAGGAGCTCTAATGCCTCACCAAACTACAAGGATGAAATCATGGCAGTTGAACTGGAGCCATAGTATCATCACTGTATAATGTAAAATGGCTCCTAGAGATCTTTAAACCTTGCACAGATTTATGTGGGTTTTTTGGTTGTCTAATAAAGGATATTGCAAGTAGCCAACAGAGTTACTTCTGTAATTTTGTATCAACAGAAAAATCATATAATCTTGCTAAGTCTGCTTCCCAGAAGTTGAACAAAAACAGTCTTGGAATGAATGAATAGAAAAGCCCACTATTACTTTCCTGATTCCTTCAGAAATGACCAAAATAGAGCTTCTCATCCATTTCATGGTACAGATTACATCAACATCCTCATCACATGTCAAGCCCATGACTTAATTTGAGTTGGCCCCATTTTCAACACCATACCTGAAATGTGTGAAAAATAACAACAGAACAAATGATAGCCTCTGAACAACCAGAAACAGCATCTTTTACAAAATTTCCCATCTGTCAGGGACAGACCTAACATAAGGCAAAGTGTGATGAACCTCAGAACAGAAATGAGTTATGGCAGACGTATGTGGGTTGGCTGCCCCAAAATAATACCATCCTGGCTGGAAGTCTCGATTGGATTAACATATGATTCTATGAAAACAATTAATCAAAATAATTCAAAACACTTTCAAAGCACTGGCTGACAATTCAGTTTTTTGGGAGGTGGAATCAAAAACATCTGAAGCAATAAAGCTTGGGAATCACTGTTTTGAAGGCCCTCTTCCAGGGACAAAAATCTGTTGGGGAGGAATGACCCCAGGGATGTCAATGGCACTTATGTTATCGGCTCCTCAAAGGGATTTACTGGAGAATCCTGGCATGCATGATCCAATCTGATCTTGGAGCCTGCTTCTAGCAACATCATTCAAGAAGGAATGAAAGATGGATGCAAAGAATGATGATATTCTTGACTGTGAAGCATGATCCTCCTAGGGAGCAAAGATGCACCAAAATCATATAACTAAATGGGCTCCCTCAGCTTTGCGAATTTTGCCCACATCTTTGCTGCACTGTTACTGCACTGTATAAAATATTTATTTGAACGTGAGTTCTTGTTGCTTCAACAACTGGATTTGAATGGTTCTACCCAAGAAATAAAAATTCCATGCAGTAGGAAGATGGGGAGATGTTATTCAACTCATGTATTTCAAGCAGTCCTCATCTTATGCTATGTTCATTCTATTTTTTGAAAATCATATCATATCAAGGCTCATTGCCCACTGTGCTCCTCAAGTATAGGCTTGGGATTCTTACAAAAATCCACTCAGACTCCCCTACCTTTTTGCTTGGAGTTGAATTGATTCTTCTTTTCAACAAGCTACAGTGTACAGTATGCCTAGGGAGGCCATATTATGTCAGAAGTGGATACACAACCCATGGATATGGGTGATCATACTGTGATCTGCTCCTTACAGAGCAAGGAGGAAATACTACGATAAAAAAGGCTCAATGTCATAGTGGGCGAAGTGACAGCTCCCCCTGTGGGCGAATTGAGCAACCTCCAGGATCTGAAGTGGAAGAACTGCTGAATGGCCTCTATCTGTCTGTATGTCTTGTATGTCAAAAACGGCATTGAATGTTTGCCGTGTATATGTATATTGTGATCCGCCCTGAGTCCCTTTCGGGGTGAGAAAGGCGGAATAGAAATACTGTAAATAAATAAATAATAAATAAATTTAGTTTATTATAAGCAACCAATCCAATTCTTGCCCCGAAACCCAGATAATAGTGTTGGTCCTCTTCTCCTTATAGTGCCCTCTTGTCTTTCCTACTCTTTTCAAAGGGAAGAATGAGATCCCTCCCCATAATGAATGCAGTAGTATCTTTCAGCTGTCTGTGGGTTCTCATTGTATGAAGCAACAGTAACATGCAACTAAATAAATAGATAGGGATTGATTTCTCATTTGTTGGTGGAAAAGACCTCCAATGTCTCCACACTGCGTTGTCAAGAATGAATGAGGGTAACAAAAAAGAAGAGGCAGTACCGAATGGTTGAATTACTTTTGGAGAGGAAAAACATGCATGATGCACCTTACAACATCAACCAACCAAAAATGCATATTGGAGTTATGGCATCCACCTGCACATCTCTTTTGGAAAGGATTGGCTTGCACTTGATCTCCTTTTTCAAACAAATGTTCACATTGAGGGTGAAAAAGACAATATTAAGGGGAATTCAAAGTCCCAATGATTAACCCTCCTCTTTCCCCCCCCCCCCTTTCCCAATGGGATTTTCTTAGTAATTAGACTTACAAGTTAAGCCTGTGTTTACCTTCCAGTGACTAAACTCAAAACAAAGATGTGTAGGTGGGGAAATCATATGCTATGACAAAGATACGTCTTTTCACACTTGGGAAACTGTTTTTGCAAAAACTGTAGCAAACATATAATCTTGTTTGACCCACCAGACACACTCTAATTGGGGTGGAGAAATTATATTTCCTTCTTTACCCATCCACACGTTTTTAGAAAAGTCCAGTCACACCTCAAGGATTCTAGTATGAAGGGGAATGCAATGGTGTCACTGAAACCAAAGCTCTGCGTGGAGAATTGCTTTCCAACCAAATGGCCAGGCATCCATTTTGCAAATTAGTCTTTTGATTTATTGATTGTATTTCCTTTTAAAACAAAACTAACAGGTGAATCTTAGTCCTTTCTATGATCTAAACAATTGCATTGCTTAAGACGTGTTCAAGGAGAAGCCATTTTGGTCTATTTTGCCACATTAAGCAGGACCAAAGGTACCCTAACTCAGGCTATGTCTTGTCTTTCCCTCTGCATCAAACGTTTCAGGCTCTTGTTGAAATCTTTGTGAAATAGGTGATACTTTACTAACCACTTGGTAGCTAATGCAGAATCTCCAACTGAAGAAGCTGATCATCACATCATATGGCATCCTTAACAGAAGGCAAGTCAACATAGTATTCTCAATGGTGTGATATCTCAAAATGAGTTGGGCAACATTGTTCTACCTTGAGAGCATCCCACTTGCTCTTTAAATGTCCCCACTATGAAGCTCTTACAAAAGTCACTGTTTCTTGCTCTACACTTCATCTACCAGTCTAACAAAAGCTAAACTGTTCAGCTGCAATTCCGATATCAAAATGGAGTGACGTAAGAGAATAACACTTGAAGGAGCAATTTCACACCACCTACTTCTTTCTTATTGTCTCTCACTGAGATGAATGTCCCAAAGAGATATTTCCAAGCTACCCCAGCCTGCCAAACTACAAGATCTTAAACTACAACCCTTTAAGACATCAATTCCTTCTAACTCTTATATATAAATATAACTATATCCGGCCTTCATCGGAAGTGTATCACTGCAAGTGGAACAGTAGACATGCAAGTGGAACAATGCAAGTGGAACAGTAGACACACCTCCGAGAAATACCCCATCAATAGTCCCTTGTATGAAGAACCAAGCAAAAAACACAGAGGTAGGTGGAGGATGATTCTAGAGAACCTTCTTGGTAGGTGGAAGATGAATCTAGAATCATCTCTAGGCCTCAACCAAAGATGATTCTAGGCAACCTTCTTCTCCGGTTCAGGAGTGCCACAAACCTTTCCTGATTCTGAAATCCATGCATCCGGATGTCTTCTTTTGTAATCCCATCCCATATAACACCTCAGCTCTGTTCCTGCTCTAGTCACATCTATGGAAACCTATGTGGTAGGATTCCACACCAATGAAATGCCTTGGCTAAAATCATACCCTTTAAGAATCTGCGAATTGGTAATTGTTTTGCTAGGCATCACACATGGAAAACAAAAATGTATTGATGGCTGCAATAAAGCAACAAACCATTGGCAAATTACTGTTATAAGTAATAACTGTGATAGTAGTAACAGCAATGTCGATCTTAGATGTTGCTCTTTTAAATGCGAAATTAACAGAAAAGCCAAGGAGTACTTTTAAATAAAGTACAGACCAAGTATCCCTTATCAGAAATGCCTGGGACCAGATGTGTTTTGGATTTCAGATTGCAGGTCTGTGTGCAATACCTATATTTACATATATGTCCATAATGCAATATCTTAATAAAAGGATGCAAGTCTAAATATACATAGCCTGAAGGTTCGATTGATACACATGGTATAACATGTGTATCTATCGAACCATCAGAAAGCAAGGATGGCTTTATTCTAACCATCCATGTGGACAATTTTGGATTTTGGGGATTTCAGATTTAGGATTTCCAGATAAGGGATGCTCAAGCTATATATATTTCACCTCATTCTGTTTCCTTTTTATTTATGCTTCTTTCTTAGGAAGATTCCCAGAAGATAGGCATATTGAAATTCAATAAACAGCAGTGGAAGAGAGGCGAGATCTTATTTCAGATTAACTTGAGTTACCAAGACTCCTTTGTTGCTCAATTTCATGCCACTGATCACAGTCGCCTACATTTCTGCTAGACAAATACATTTTGGTTGTCAAAAACGGGTCTGTATCTTGATGACTCTATTTGAGCACATGACAAGGAATAGAGATACAAGCTTCCAATACAAGCCCTACACAGAATGGCTCACATCCTAAGCATCAGAGGGTCCCTCCCATCATGCCCCCCCACAACCCAGCATATTTTTTACGGAGTTAGTATGTGTTTTCATACAGAGCACTGGGAAGAAGAGGAAGTGAGGCGATAATGCAGGGTAGGAGGTGGGGAGAACAAGCATTAAAACTTTGAAGAAAGGAGTGGCATCATTCTGAAGACTGCCGTAAAGTCATATGGGATGTCCGAGGCGCAAGGTCTCACTGAGCGTGCAATGGTGGGCGAAACTTACACACAGATGTCTTCTGGTTCGTGTCCTTACTTGGCATCAGTTTCACTCCTCTAGACTTTATTTCCATTTGTTTTTTAACTGAGAAGGAAAAGCAAGAGAATGAAGTTCAGAAATTGGAAAGGAACGGAAAAGAAGATTGGTCTCAGTTTTGCATTCTAACATGTTCAACTTAAGCCACTCAACTAAAAATACCTGGCTGAGAGCCTACATCAAGAAGATGGAGTGCAACCTGACACTCACAAAGTCGTACAATGAACACAAACAAATATGTTTATAACATTTGTTTATATCCTGCAGTTTTCCCAGTTTGGTACTCAAGAAAACATACAGAACAATGAGCTAAAAATGATTAAATGACCAAAACAAAAATAAAATCAGTGAAAAACATAAGCCATTGGGGAGAAATAACACGCTGAGGGTGCTTCCAGACAGCCCTTAAATAGGAGAACATCCGCGTTTTAAAAATGCAAATGTTCCTGGATCCTAATCTACACACACACCAGAAAGTGCATGCTTTCTGGAGTGGGTGTCCAGATGTTCTCCCAGAACTCCAAGAGAACACCCGGACACTCTAACCCCCTCCCCCAAAGCCCTCTTAAAAATAAAAGAACTTACCTGGCCTCCATTACAGTGGTGCCGGAGCTCTCAGGGAAAGGCGGGAGGAAGAAAATTGCTCCTGTCTCCCCTCACCTTCCTAGCATGTCATTTCTACGAACCAGGAGAGCTCTGGCAGCACTCTAATGGAGGCCAGGTAAGTTCTTTTACTTTTAAAAAGGCTTTTGGAGAGGGGGAGGAGTGTCCTCGTGGTTTTCCGGGCTAATTTAGCCCAGAAAACTGGAACTATTGTCTGGACCGCCCCCCCCCCCCCCAAAAGCGCAGAAATCTGGTGAAACAAACAAACTGGGTCCAGGTGGATGAATACCCAGAAAAGAGAAGTAAAGAAATACAACTGTGAATACCATAAAATTATGAACTGTAAGAGGTGTCAATTAGAAATTAGGAAGATCATATAGACATCAAAGTGGAGCCTGCGTAGGACTAGAAGAAAGTCACATGACCTTTCCTTTTTTTATTTTTTATTTTTTTCTCTCATGTTTATCTAAAGAAAATATATATTTTCTTTATTTTATGTACACTTCTAACTCCTTATTTTCCTACTTTTCTTCAAAATACTATGTTCCCCCACTTTCCTTGGATATTATCTATTTACTTTATACCAATAAAAATCTATATGTGAAAAAAAAAGCCCAGAACTTTTGAGGGAGAGGCCCAGACAGCAGAAGTAGTGGGTTTATCCTGCACCTTCCAAGAAGGCGTGGAATAAACCCACTAACAAATTAATTTGCCACAAACCAGAGTTTTCCTGGTTTGTGGCAAATTAATTTATGTTTCTCTAGGACATTATCAGGATGGTTCCCTTTTAATTGTGGGAACTCCTGCATTAAAGAGGCTGTCTGGATTTGCCCCAAGTCTCTATGTCGGAAGAAAGGCATTATCCTGCCTTTACTAAAGTGAATGAATGAATAAATTTCCTGGACCCAAAATGGGCCAGAAAGACTCCAAAGTATGGCAATGCCCCACCTCCTGGAAATGTTACCTAAAGGGCATTTGAGAGAAAAAAAATCTTCTTCTAGAGGCAGTGGAGATGGATGTGGGTCCCCATGTAACTTATTATGCCTTCTTGGCCTTTCACAGATGCCTACTCTGCTCTATAGTGATTTATCCATTTTTCCAACCTATATATGATTGGTCTGGCTTTGAATTTTCCCTTCATCTGGCAACTTCCATCCTGTGCTAATTTTGAAAGATAAACTCATGTCTCTTTTTAAAAACTCTGCACCCCTAAGTCCCCTGACATATGAAGAATGGCTTCTTGAAAACTTATCTTTTTCATGAGCTCCACACCCAATTGCTCAGACTATTATGTTGGGGAAAATGGGTTTTCTACCAAGCTCACGGGATTAGAAACCCCTGACATTTACTTTAATCAGGGAAGAAATTATAACATTAATCTTTCCTCGACTGCTTTTGCAAAACGGCACGATTTAGGAAGGTGTGTGTTTTTAATAGCCAAGCAACAATCATGCCTTTGATTTCCCCTTTCTCTCTCTTTCTTTTTTTAAAAAACTTGGTTACAATCAAGTGACGGGGCAAGGGCTCAATTGAAAAATGATAACTAAACAGCTTTACATATTAAATTTGAAAAATTATTCATAAAGTTCGTAACCTGAGCTCCTTTGCAACACTGGGAGAATGCAATCATAATTAACACACAGGGTGGTTTGTCACTAATAGGGATATGCAAAAATCGTCAGAGCTGATTGCATTGTGTTCCTCCAAATCCCACCTGTTTTCTGCCCTATCATTTGTTCTCATCAGATTGTGAGGCTTTCATTTTAATTCCCGTATGCAATTTCCATAACGTGCACAATCAGTCATGTACTTTCTCAAACATATGCATCTCCTTATTAACTGGAGCATGCCTGTGTGTATGCTTCAATTGTGTGTATTTTAGCACCTTTTTAAAAAAGCAGTGCTATGTGATTTCTCTGAAACATACTGGAAATCTTACAATTGGGGGAAATGAATATTTAGTCTTGTAATAAGTCCCAGAAGAGGAAATGAATCCATTTTGGCACGCATCTCGAACCCTACAAACTATAAAGTTGCACATATAATGGGTGTGTTCTATGAATTCAAATGATGCTTTCAGGATTAGGTATATTACTACAGTATCAATTTTATGGCCACCCTTTGTACATCTAGCTTTATTCATATGGAAGCAATCCCA
Organism: Anolis sagrei; assembly: GCF_037176765.1. NCBI lineage: Eukaryota > Metazoa > Chordata > Lepidosauria > Squamata > Anolidae > Anolis > Anolis sagrei. Next base: position 67,507,534 of record NC_090034.1, read on the forward strand.
TTGCCAAATCCTATTCCTAAATAAGGATGGTTCCAGACCAGAGGCGGCCCTAGGTAATTTTCAATGGTAAGCAAACAATATTTTGGCGCTACCCCCCCCCCCAACCAATCACTGATATATATTTTCCGTTTGTCGTGGGAGTTCTGTGTGCCATATTTGGTTCAATTCCATCATTCGTGGAGTTCAGAATGCTCTTTGATTGTAGGTGAACTATACATCCCAGTAACTACAACTCGCATATGTCAAGGTCCATTTTCCCTCAAGAGTGTCCCTGGGCAAAATCAACTATACTGCAAATGCTTACTTTGCATAATGGGTTGAGCCGTCCCTGTTCCAGACAGCACTTTAGGGTTTTTAAAAGTCTACACCACCAGAAAGTGTGTGCTTTCCTGGCTGGGGGTATCCAGATGTCCTGCTAGGCTTTCTACCAGGGCATCGGGACACAAAAGACACCCCCCACCCAGAAAAGCCTTTAAAAAAGGAAAATAACTCACACAGCTACCATTTCCCCTTCTCCAGAGCTCTACTGGGTCATACCAATGATGTGTCAGGAAAAAGGGGGAGCCAGGAATGATCCCCCCTCCCGCTTTTCCTGGCGCATCATTGGTATGACCCAGGAGAGCTCTGGAGAAGGGGAAATGGCAGCTGGGTGAGTTATTTTCCTTTTAAAAAGGCTTTTAAAGGGGTTTTGGGAGGGATGGGGCTGTCTTGTTTTTGTTTTGCTTCAGGAGCCCAAAAACTCCAATCCTCGGGCCCAATCCTTGCAGCCCTCTGCACCTGGAAAGATATGGGTCTTATGAAAGACCTGCGTCTTTCCAGGTATCAAATTACCTTGGCACAAAGCAGGGTTTCCAACTTTGTGCTGAATGCAGTCACATTTACCTGAGATATCATCTGGATGACCCAGGTAGATATCTGGGAGGGCATGCATTTTAGGGCCTGTCTGGATGGACCCTAAGAGTGCATCTATACCAATGGTTCCCAATCTTTGGGCCTCCAAGTGTTTTGGACTTCAGCTCCCACATTTCCTAGCAGTTGGTAAACTGGTTGTGATTTCTGGGAGTTGAAGTCCAAAAGACCCAAAGATTGGGAACCACTGATCTATACTGTAGAATGAATGCAGTTTGGCACCGCTTTAACTGTCATGACTATGGAATCCTGAGAGATGCTATGGAGAGATCCACTCTTTCATAGAGAAGGTGTAAGAGTTTGTAAAACTACAACTCTCCAAAAAACCTCTAAAATTTTAACAGCTAAACATCAGAGAGGAAGAAACCAGGCACAGATTAACAACTCCCAGCAACAGATTTTCCCAGACTCAGGCAGGCCTTCAAATGCTAATGAAGGTGATTAGCTAACATTCACACCTAACTGCAGCAGGGAAGAGCTCCTTGCCCCACCCCAAACCATTCCACAGATATATAAACCCATTGTACTAATTGCAACAGACCCTCTGAGGATGCTTGCCATAGATGCAGGCGAAACGTCAGGAGAAATGCCTCTAGAACATGGCCATATAGCCCGAAAAAACCCACAAGAACTGGGTACAACTCTCTGTTCTCGAACTGGAGATTTCAGGTTGGGAACCTGGATTTAAACTGTTAAACTGATCTGGAAAACTGTGAATTGATGAAATGAGAAATAGACAGGAAATGGACATGATCAGATATAGGTTGCATGGGCATCCCTAAGTCACATCATAATGCCTTTCTGTCGTGCTTTACCACTGTGAATGTACCCATGAGCCATGCGAGGAAGAAAAGGAATGCACACATTTGGGACAGGATTTTAAATATCCTCAGAATTTGGGAGAATAGATTGAGCAATACGAAGGACTGGAAATACCTTGGTATTGTGCACTGAAGCCCTTTTGCCTGTGGTTGCCATCTGACATGAAGTGAAGACGAAGCCAATTTTTGCTGCTGATGACAGGGGCGGGAAGGTTCGTTCCTGTAAACCTGCAAAAACAAGAAGAAAGGGGTCGTGTTGTATTCATTTCAAAAAGAAAAATCACCTCTATGATGTCAGGTTGTTTCATTCCAACAATATTTTCAGAATGCCACACAGAAGCAAAGCAGAACTTTCTGTGGCTTACTCTCAACTAGGTATGCATGAATACACATTGTAGAATTAATGTGGTTTGATGCCACTTTAATTGCAATGGCTAGCAATGGCTTGATGCTATAGAATCCTGGGAGTCCTACCTTGGTGAGACAGTAGCACTTGTTGGCACTTGTTGGCAGAAAAGGCTAAACGACTTGTAAAATTACAACTCCCAGGATTTCATAGCATTGAGACATGCCTGTTAAAGTAACATCAAACTGCATTAATTCTATACCATTGTTTAGCAACTCTTATGGTCAGCTTCATGGCACTGAAACGATGGTGAGAACCTCCATCAAACCTTACTTGTAAAACTTGGACTTGTTCATTACTGGATGAGCAATTCAATTCAAAAACTGAATTTCAAGGTGAGTGCAGAACAGGTGGAAGATTAATAATATGGAGGAAAAACCTCTGGGCCAAGTCATCAGAGATTTCATCAGAAACAAATGTTTACCTAATAGTCACATGCGCCTTGCAAAATTGGGGTACACGAGAGCAAAATGAACGACCTTAACCAGAACAGTGCAAACAACATTAACATGATAGGAGCTATTACGGAATCCAATTACTTTTAACCAAAGTCCATTTCAGGCATTTTATTAGAGACAGTGTCACATTTGTTAGAGGCGATTGGTATTCTATGACCAACCTTCCTTGGCGCAAAAGGGTAAAATAAATACATTAAAATAAAAGATGACAATGACACACAATCCCATACATTTCCCTCTCAAAGAAATGATACTTCTCAGCTCTTTCCAATACAAGAAATTCTCAAATCAACATGTCATTAGCTCTGATCACTGTTGCAACCCATGAATGATACTGTTGGAGGTAAAAAAAAAAAACCTCAGTGCAATAACAGATCATCCATATGGAGGGATACAACATAAAAGGGAGGCAGAACTACACTTTTCAGCATTGCCTTCCACATCACTGTCCTATCAATCTCTGTCTATGAAATGAATCCAAACTCTGTATCTATTAGGCATAGTTAGGCTTCATTGGAATATTTGTAATTCGGAATAAAGTTGGAAAAGTTATCTTTTTGAAGCAATTTCAAAGTTATTTTAAAAACAGGAAGTCCCTTTGCCCTTTCGGAGCTTCCCTCACCATTTTTGATATGACCCAGGAAGTGAGTCGGAAGTGAGTCAGTGTTTGAAGGCAAGCAGCTTGCATGCTGGGGGGCTGCTTGCTCCCAGCCAATGAGGGGAGAAGTTTTGGGGAGGGGAGGGGTTTCGACACGGCAGCCACTATATAAAGGGCAGCACATGGCTCAGAGGCTCATTGTGAGCCCAGGAAGGGAAGGGAGAAGGGAAAGGGAAAGAAAAAGGGGAGGTTGTGAAGGGAGGTTGGAAGAAGAGCAAGGCAAGCGGAGAAGGGTTCTTGCTGGCCTGGCTGCCTGCCTTGCAGCCGCTTGTGTGTTGTTGCTGTTGGGGTTTGGGACGGGTGGGCGACACATGAGTAATATTGGGGTGCGTGGTGTGGCGTGGGTGAAAGAAACAGCACAGAGGAAGCAAAGCACTCCAACGTTTGAAAAAGCTGCAGCGTTGTAGCATGGGTATTGGGTGTGTGGGTGGAAGGAGCAGCACGGAGGAACCAAAGTCCTCCAACATTTGTAAAAGCCCCAGCATTACAGCAGCTCTCTCTGGCCTCTGTATTGTACATTGCCTCAATAGAACTAAATCTCCCATCAATTCAAGCCACTCTTTGAACACAAACTCTGTCTGTTATGGGTAGGCCAACTTGGTAGCTTACACTATATTGGTTATTGCTGCAAGTAATGACAGTGTGACTAAATTGCCAACATTTGCTTGAGATAGTGCTTGCAGTTCTGGAGGGACTCATTTAATTTTTGCTTCTCATAGACTTAGCATGGGGATTTTGGTTAACTGGTAAAAAGTCATGAATAAACATTTTTTTTACCTGAAAAATTGGGGGGGGGGGGTTGAACCCTTAACCCCCCCCCCCACTACAGCCCTGATTATCCGTTTGAGGTAGGTGTGAATGTTTCAATTGGCCATATTGATTAGCATGTGATGGCCTAGATGTTTCAAGGTCTGGCTTCTTACTGGCTGGGGGAATCCTTTGTTGGGAAGTGATTAGTTGGCCCTGATTGTTTGTTGTCCAGAATTTTGGCCGGGGGTGGGGATGAATCCCTAACACCCCTGCCCTTGGCTACAGCCCTGGCTTCAGCCCTGGCTACAACTTCCTTCCTTCCTTCCTTCCTTCCTTCCTTCCTTCCTTCCTTCCTTCCCTACCTATACTGGGAGCTAAGGGCACACCAGTTGGTGCCAGTCTTGGCACTGGTTAACACTTTGAATAGGAATTGCAATATAGTTGTTTGTCACCCTACTCATTTTACAAAGTGAAAAAAGAGAAAGAAACAAACAGGAAGACATATGCCCCCTTCTCTCCCTTCTACTTCATTTATATCATATAAAAAACACTGGATTTCACTCTTTTTAAGGCACCCTCCCCTTAGTACTGCATTAGAACTAATTCTGGGCAAATGGAGGTTTCCTTAATGGGACCAAGTTTGGGAAGAAATAGGAAAAAGAATGAAAGAAAATAAATGCCTTTTAATTAGTCTTCTTGGAAAGTGATCTCAAGCAGATACGTGCCTGGGCTGATATCAGAACCATGCAGCTGGGAGCCCCAAGGGGATAAATTAATAGAGGATGCACAGGGAATATTTGTGGCTGTGGCTGTCATCTATGGATTTGTTTTGGAAAATGTATAGCTTATAAACTGGAGCTAGAAAACTGTGCTCACAGACTAGACACTGGGTATTTCCTCATTAGCACCACAGATTCGAAGCTGCCTGCCTTGCCCATTTATTGAATACATTGCTGGAAGGGTATGGTGCATCATCTCTTGGATCACTCATTGTGGCCAGTGAAGTGCCCCACCAATCTCACAAAGCCCTTGACTCCTACAAATACCTCACAACCTCTGAGGATGCTTGCCATAGATGCAGGCGAAACGTCAGGAGAAATGCCTCTAGAACATGGCTCTATAGCCCGAAAAAAGCCACAAGAACCTAGTGATTCCAGCCATGAAAGCCTTCGACTCCTACAAATAGTTTAAAAATGACATGATTTCAGGAACCTTTTGCTCTGAAGAAGAAAACACCCCAAATGAATGAAGGCATGAACAAGTAGTAGGGCTGTGCAAAAATATCACAAGAGGGTCATACATTGTAAGTCTTTTGTTAAAACCGTACTTAGACCCTGATTTAGAGCTCCCAGAGCCACCCCTTATTGAACACGAATGAATTTAAAACACCCTCCTTCGAGTTTTTGTAAATTTATTTATTTACCCTATTTATACCCCGCTTTTCTCTACCCCAAAGGGGACTCAAGGCGGTTTATATGTAAAGTAGAGGAGATTTTATCTGAACATGAGGAAGAACTTCCTGACTGTGAGAGCCATTCAGCAGTGGAACTCTCTGCCCCGGAGTGTGGTGGAGGCTCCTTCTTTGGAAGCTTTTAAACAGAGGCTGGATGGCCATCTGTCAGGGGTGATTTGAATGCAATATTCCTGCTTCTTGGCAGGGGGTTGGACTGGATGGTCCATGAGGTCTCTTCCAACTCTTTGATTCTATGATTCTATGAGCCGCCGCAAACTAGCCTCCTGCGGGAGCAAACCTTGCCAGCACGTCCCTGACGTCATGAGACGCGCCTCTCTCCCCGCCCCTTTCTCCGCCCCTTTCTCCATACCAGAGTGGTTTTTCTTTTGCTAGGGCAGCATTGCCAGCGTACTCTCGTTGTTTAATTCTGCCAACAACAAGAGTACGCTGGCAATGCTGCCCTAGCAAAGGAAAAACCACTCTGGCACGGAGAAAGGGGCTGAGAAAGGGGCGGGGCGAGAGGTGGAGTCTCATGACGTCAGGGACGTGCTGGCAAGGTTTGCTCCCGCAGGAGGCTAGTTTGCGACGGGTCTATGATTCTAGTTAGTTTGCTTCGTGTGTCCTCTCTCTCTCTTTGTCCACCTCCTTTCCCCTACTTGTGACCTCGCAGTGGTGGCAGGGCTATTCTTCTACCCCTCTCTTTCTCACCCACTCTCTATTGACCTCCCCCTTGCAGCGGTCCACATGCCTGGAAGAGGAGGAGGTCCTGGCAAGGGCTGCAAGCAGGCCCTGCCCTGGGCCTGGGGTGAGCCGCACGCCTGCCAAAGGCCTCCCACTCTAGCACGACCTTTCACAAGAGAGCCTGAAGCTTTGGAAGAGGTAGAGGTGCAAGAGTGCCTGCCATCTTAAACGCAACCTGTGGCCTTTGGTGGGGCCTCCTCTTCCACTGGACGTGTGGTTTGCCTGAACCTCAGGGCTTGCTCAATGGAGCAAGCAGGCCCTGCCCTGAGCCTGGAGGAAGAGGAGGACCTGCTGAACGCTACAAGCCCTGCTTAAGATGGTGCGTACTCTCATGCCAGAGGCCTTCAGCGGGACTTCTTTCCCCGTCAGGTACGTGACTTGTCCCAGACTCAAGGTAGCTCTCTGTGAAACCTCCCCTTCCGCTGGGCTCATGGCTCACTCCAACATAGCACAGGACAGGGTCTGCTCATCTAATGTTGGGCATCAGATGGAGAAGTGCCCTGAGGGGCCTCCTCTTCCACCAGATATAGCTTAGCTCTTGTAGATTTTTTTAAAAAATAACAAAATTAAAAAATAATAAATTTCTTGTCACTTTATATTAGATACAACCTGGACCCCTTACAAATTTTTCAAAACACCTTAAAATCAATATGAGGGCCGCACAAATTTCGTAAATACAACAAAGCGGATTTTTGGCTTTGTGTACAACTTCTATCGTGATTGTGTCTATTGGAATTTTTGTATTATTATTATTATTATTATTATTATTATTATTATTATTTTATTTTAATGTCATTTTTATAATGTTGTTGTTGTCTGTTGTATATGTTTTGATTCTATTGCTGTATTATGTTGTCCGGGCTTGGCCCCATGTAAGCCGCTCCGAGTCCCCATCAGGGAGATGGTGGCGGGGTAGAAATAACGTTTTTTTTAAAATTATTATTATTATTATTATTATTATTATTATTATTAACAAGTACCCCACAAGCACCCAAGAAACCTTGTACGTTCCCCAAGTCTCTGTTCTATTATAGTAAGTTGTAAGAGGATCAAGTATGTGTGTGTTAAAGAAAACCTTGTACTGTTGATTATCATGTGCAGCTGCTAATGTAGGTCAACTAATAAGCGTGGTCCACACCCAGTGGGGTATAACTGTATGGGTTTTAGAATACAGTTCAGCTTTTGCTCTGAGGAGCTTTGCTCAACCATTTCTACTGCTCTCTCATTTGGATAATGATGAAGAAGCCTTATTCTGTATTGCTTACAAGGACTATGTAAGTTTGTTGCACTGTTTGTTTTGCAACATTGCAAGTTTATGTTTTAACTCTGCTGATAAGAGTAAAGTTTTTCTGTTCTTTTTCCTCTTGCCTGGGTGCAATGTTATTGTGTTTTCTGCATTGGACCTGACTGAAACACGCAATGTGCAACAAGTTCTCCTTTTCAGTCCCTCTCACAATGGTGACCAGAAGTGGTCCAATGCCTCCTTCTGACATCACTTTGAAAATGAGGGAGTCATGATAGGAAGAAGAAGGGAGTTCTAAAAACTGTTCATAACACCATTATAAAGAAGAATGGAAGTACAATACGTTTTAAAATTATTATTATTATTAACTTTCTTGGGTTTTTTTCTTCCTCTTTTCCTTTTTTCTTCTTTCTCACCAAACCCTGACAGCAACCCTAACCCTACCCAATCCCTAACCCCAACCCCAACCCAAACCCAAATCCTACTCCACTTTGGACTCTTATGCTTTTTAAGTTTCTACCCCTGAAAATCTATATAAATAAAACTGTAATGTTCACTTGTAGGATTAACATAACTCAAAAACCACTGGACAAACTGACACCAAATTGGGACACAATATACCTATCAGGCCAACGAGTGACCATCACTCATAAAAACACTGAAAAAACCCATGGAAGGGACTTAAAAAGCAAAAAAAAAACCAAAACCCAAACATTACAATGCATGTGCAAAACTATGTATATATACACAAACACTCGTATATACAGAAATATATACACACACATATACACACACAAAACACATATACACAGACTGGGCCACAGCAATGTGTGGCAGGGGACGGCTAGTCTATATAAATAAAAATGCTTTGTTCATTTGTGGGATTAACATAATTCAAAAACCACTGGACAAATTGACTCCAAATTCATTCCTACACAATACACCTATCAGGCCAATGAGTGACCATCACTCATAAAAACACTGAAAAACACAGCAGATGAGACTTAAAAAGCCAAAAACCAAAATAATACATTACAACGCATGTGCAGAACCACATATATATACGCAAACACACATTTGTCACAGGTTCAAATCCAGGGAGCAGCATGATCTCCCGTTGTTAGCCCCAGCTTCTGCCAACCTAGTAGTTCAAAAACATTCAAATGTGAGTAGATTAATAGGTACCGCTTCAGCAGGAAGGTAATGGCCCCCCATGCAGTCATGCCAGTGGCCATGTGACCTTGGAGGTGTCTACGGACAATGCCGGCTCTTCAGCTTAGAAATGAGCACCAACACCCAGAGTCGGACACAACTGGACTTAATGTCAGGGGAAAACCTTTACCATTACACTACACAAATATATATACACAGAACTATATACACAGACTGGGCCACAGCAACACGTGGCAGGGTACAGCTAGTCTTCAATAAAAATTATTTGCAAACGAAAAGGAGGGAGTCAGAAAATGGCCCAAGACAAGTGAGCAAAAGGTATGGCTTGCAACAACCTACCAACCATCGACTATGGTTAATAGGGATGAATGTTTCATTTTGAATCAATGGCTGGTGGGTTGCATTTACTTTAATAGGTTTCCCCTTGAAGCATTTTCTAATAATATTGGTGTAGTTGTGGTCCCCATATAAACTTTATTGTACTTGCAGGCCAGCACCTACAATTACAACATAAGCAAATACAGAATAAGTAAGTTGTTTATTCTTTTTTCAAGTGAATGAGTTCCCTACATCTTTTGCTATTTCTATGCCAACATCTCTCCAGACGTCTTTAGGTCTTTTCTCCATTGACTTGGCTTGTCTCATTGGGTGCATCTATGCTGTAGAATCAATGCAGTTGGACATCACTTTAACTACCACAGTCCAATGCTATGAAATCCTTCCTGGGGATTGAGGAGTTTGAGGAGGCATCAGCCCTCTGCAAAGAAGTCAAAACTAGGGCTGGGCGGTTTCGTTTCGTTAATTCGTAATTCGTTAATAATTCGTTAATTTTTTCAATTACAAAACGATAACGAACCATTCTGGAGCAATTTTTTTAAAAAACGAATTTTTAAACACGTTTTGTAAATGCTTCGTATTTCGTTATTGTATTCGTTTCGTTATTGTTCTGAGGTCGTTTCGTTATTATTTCCGCATGTCTGGGGCAAGTTTTTTGTTTAATTAGTGAAAAAAAATTATAATATCACACCAACAGTCAACAACAGAGGGAGAGGGAAGCTTCAGAAGTTTTTGGAGGGTTTTTAGCGTATTTCGCGGTCACGTCCGCCATTAACGAATCGATTCGTTATTGGTTCGGAAATCGATTCGTTAATGTTTTGTAATTTTTTTTCACATTTACGAAATTTCGTAAATATCGAACTTTTTAAAAGGAAAATTTTGTAATTATTTTAAATAACGAAACGCAAACCCCCCCAAAAAATGAATCGATTTTAGAAACAAATGTTTCCGTTGTTACCCAGGCCTAGTCAAAACACATTGTAAAATCACAACTCCCCTGATTCCATTGAGCTATGGCTGTTAAAATGGTGTCAAACTGTGATAATTCTATAATGTAGAAACACCGTCCCATCCCATACTTTATCTTTCATTCTTCCAGGATGAAATAGCTATGCCATGAACATTTAGCCTCAAGCAAGCTCAATTCACACCACATTTGTGCAAAGTGCATGGGTATAATACCGTATCAAGAATCTGAAAGGGAAGATAAAAGGGATGGTAAAAATAGAGAGATCTCTTAATGAGATCTCTGAAATACATCAGTAGTGGAAGGGAGGAGGGAATTCACATTCAGTCACTTCCCCCTCCTAAATAAGCAGCTGTAACACCTTTGGAGGTTCTTCTCATTGGTGAAATCTCAGAGGAATCTTGAGGGATCTCAAAATAGAAAAATGAGACAAGGGAGTTTCCTTGCATCCTTCGGCAAGTTTGTGAGTGTGAGAACTATTCCCAGAGGGTTTTAGGTTCCCTTCTGAAAAGAAAGGTGAGTCCTTCCACTCAGGTTCATATCAACCCAAAGATAGTGGAAAGAGGGCTGTAGATAGAGGGGACATTCCCCGCAAGGAAGACAATATTTCATTGTCGGAGGATCTCATGGCTAGAGTAACTGGGTTGTTGTGTGTTTTCTGGGCTGTATGGTGTAAAGAACTCCTTACCTTAAGCAGCTAGAATGAGGGCTTGGCAAAGCCCTGGTGGCCATCTTGGGATAGGGTAACAAGGAGACGCCATCTTAGTTATGGATTTTCTAGAGGGGGTGTGTCCTAATCCAGGAAGCAGAGATTAGATGGCCAGGATTGGTTAGAAAATAGGGGTGGAGCCTAGCATTCAAAAAGAAACAAATGTACCTTTTGAACTGAGGCTTGAGTTGGCAGTTGGAATTTGTGCATTGGGGAGTTTTGTCAGTTGGTGATAACAGTTGGTTGGTGTTAGATAGGAGAGCTGAGTTAATCTTTTGTAGTATTCAAGGGCTAGAAAAATTAGCTAGGAATACAGATAGTGAAACAGGACCTTGCTTGTAGTCTGTTCTTTGTCCCCGAGGAAGGCTAAGCCAAAGGCTATTGGCTAGGTTCCAGAAAGGGGGAATTTTGTTTGGAATTATTATCAGCGATTAATTTCCTGAGATAATCTCCTGTTTTGCTAACATCAAGATTTGAACCCAGAACCCATCTAAGAATTGTACATCAAACATAACCAGAAGCTTATGTACCAGTAACTTACTGAAACCACTACGCATTTGTACTAGAAGAAGTTTAAGCCTGTTAAATAAACGTTTTATTTATTGTTAACATTCTATAACAGCCTCAGTGTGAACACCATTGTGATTAAACCCTCTAAGTAAAACAAACACTACTGTAACAAAAAAGAGGTGTTACTAAGTATACTCTTCACATACAACTCAGCCTTAATACCAAACCAAAAGGTGGCAGTGAAAACAATTGAAGAAACAGTTTCAAGATCTCCCAGTTGCCTCTTTCTGGTTTTAAAATATCCCCCTGCACCTATATATAAGTTGGTTGGTAGCTTGTGGGAATCACTATTTTAAAATTCCCTGTTCCTTTCCCTGCTAAGTTCCTTATAATCAACGACAAACAACTGGTATAATTTTCCCCAGGCTCCTTATAATTGGTGAAGCAGTGAGGGGCAATTATTTCTATATCTTGCCCTGTTTGATAAATTCAAATTATTGTGGACAATTTCAACAAAAAGAAGGAAACCATGAATATGAACAAAATCGGGCTACCAGCATTTAAAAGAAATTCTAAAATCAGGACAGAAAATAAAGAACAAGACACAAAAACAGGAGAATTCCAGAAAATAAACAATCAGGGCCAGCTAATCATCTCCCAACAAAGGATCCCCCCAGACAGTAAGAAGTAGGGCTGGGCGGTTTCGTTTCGTTAATTCGTAATTAGTTAATAATTCGTTAATTTTTTCAATTACAAAACAATAACGAACCATTCTGGAGCAATTTTTTTAAAAAACGAATTTTTAAACACGTTTTGTAAATGCTTCGTATTTCGTTATTGTATTCGTTTCGTTATTGTTCTGAGGTCGTTTCGTTATTATTTCTGCATGTCTGGGGCAAGTTTTTTGTTTAATTAGTGAAAAAAAATTATAATATCACACCAACAGTCAACAACAGAGGGAGAGGGAAGCTTCAGAAGTTTTTGGAGGTTTTTTAGCGTATTTCGCGATCGCGTCCGCCATTAACGAATCAATTCGTTATTATTTCGGAAATCGATTCGTTAATGTTTTGAAATTTTTTTCACATTTACGAAATTTCGTAAATATCGAACTTTTTAAAAGGAAAATTTTGTAATTATTTTAAATAACGAAACGCAAAACCCCCCAAAAAACAAATCGATTTTAGAAACAAATTTTTCCATTGTTACCCAGGCCTAGTAAGAAGCCAGACTTGAAACCACTAGGCCATAAAATGCTAATCAAGGTGGCTAATTGAAACATTCGCGCCTGCCTCAAACAGGCAAGAGTTCCTTCTCCCACACTGGACATTCCACAGATATATAAACCGCATTTTCCTAGTTTCCAACAGACCTCACAATCTCTGAGAATGCCTGCCATAGTTGCAGGTGGAACGTCAGGAGAGCATGCTTCTGGAACATGCATATACTGTTCTGAAAACACACAACAATCCAAGACAACATTTCTTTCCATCATTCAAATTTCTAGCATTGGCAAATGTGAGGCACTGATTTTTACACCTAGAATGTTTCTGTGCATTCTGTTTATTGCATTATGATTATTACTACTACTACTACTTCTACTACTATTTATATCCCACTTTTCATTCCCAAAGAAGACTCAACTTTGCGTGCTCCTTTTCTTTGGCCGTTTCAATAATACATTTAAATGCTAAACTGAACATTCAAGATTACGTCAATGCTATAAATGTGAGGGCTGAGGGGGAAAAAAATGTTATTGGGGGGCAGTATTCTTTGGGTAAACAATGCCCCAATTTTGCCCCAACTCTCAATTCCAGTTCAAAATGTTCCATATCAATGCCAAACTTCCATCCCTGCTAGGAAGGAAGGAATGCAAGGCTGAGTGATGATAGAGTGTGCTTGCATTTGGCTCCAGTGAGTAAAATCATACTTTTGAAATAGTCTTTAATAAACGCATCAGCAGATAATTTTAATTTTTCCACACTCGGAGGCTCTGGTTTCCACAGGGCTGAAATAATTGCTATGGAGCTTTAATACCCAAATGATAAAGAATTATTTAATTACAGGTAAGGATGCACGGAAGGAAGCAGCTGCTTGATGATGTAGATAGAAAAAGGGAATCTGTCTTTCCATTCTTTTAGTGCTCAAAGTAATATACATTTCCAGTGCAGAGGAGTGGGTATATGTGTAACTTTACACTCAGGATTACCACTGGAAATAGTAGAATCTCTGTTATGCTCTGCTGTTCACCTCAGAATAGAAGTGATATTGAATAGCTAGCTATCATAATTTTGAGAGAGACTTCAGAGGAAAAATGGAAGCATGGAACTGGACAAGAAACACACTTTGTTATAAATATTTTTTTTGGGACTGGAGGCATTTGCTAAGTTGTTTTTTTTTTTTGAGATGACACAAATGATGTCCAATGGCCATACTTTGCTTTCACCTGATTGATATGTATTGGCTTTCCCTTATGGTGCATTCACATTACAGTTTGACACCACTTGAACTGCTGTGGTTCAATGCTATGGAATCATGCTTGGTGTTGTAATGTGATGAGGCACCAGCACTCTTTGGCAGAGAAGAGTAAAGAATTTGTAAAAATACAACTCCCATCATTCCATAGCAGTTAAAGTAGTGTCAAGCTGCATTAATTCTAAATATTTTACTCTCTCAACTGTTTTGTATTGAGATTTATTGATTTATTTATTTCAAATATTTGTACCCCTCCCTTCTCCACCCCCGAAGGAGGACTCAGGCGGCTTACAGCCGGCAACATTTTGATGCCCCATATATACAACAGATAAAACAACAGTTACATAATAAGTAAAACATTAAATTAGATTAAAAACCATTTAAAATAGTGCAAATAGTCCGAGTTCTACAATCAACAACTTAATCCGAAGCTAGTCCATAGTCTGTTTTCCATGGCATTGTGATCATTTCTACTGTCAACCTGCTATCCTGCTATCCAAATGCCACATCTTCAACTTTTTTCTAAAGGAAAGGAGGGAAGCAGTTGAACTAATTTCGCCGGGGAGCGAGTTCCACAGGTGGGGGGCCACCGCCGAGAAGGCCCTGTCCCTTGTCCCCACCAAGTGCATTTGCGACAAAGGTGGGATCGAGAGCAGGGCCTCCCTTAAAGATCATAAATTTCAAGGTGGGACATAAGGGGAGATATGCTCAGACAAGTAAGCTGGGCCAGAACCATATAGGGCTTTATAGGTCAAGGCCAGCACTTTAAATTGTGCTCGGAACTGGACAGGCAGCTAGTGGAGCTGACATGTCAGGTTTTACAGTGTATTGTAATGTAATATAGCTGAGTCATGCACTGCTAATAGGCTTCTATTGGAAATGCTGAGTCATGCATTAACTGTATATAGAACTTCATTTGGGGAATGTGTTCTGGCCTAGTCCAGGTGATTGTGAATGATGTAATCCTGGGTCTGAGTTAAGTTAATGAGTTGGGAACCAATCAGAGATTGCTATGTGTAATTGTATAGAATTGTATATAAGGAAGTCATGTAGAGTGTATACTCTCTCCTTGTGCTGTGATGCTGTTTGTCGAAGGCTCTATTAATTGATTAAAAGAACCTGTCTGCTAAGACAAGATATAAATGTGTGTTGTGCTAAGTTTGTAGTGTCATCTAGACTGGGGGAAAGACAATGGTAAAACTGACAATGGCCGGGCATGTGCTCAAGTGTCTGTAAAAGAGTTCCAGAGTGACTGCAGTTTGTGGGAGCAGTTGACTGAAAATACTGTACAGGAAGAAGCTACGGGAAAGCGCTGAAGTTGTGCAATTGATCTGCTGCTGAATTGTGAAATTAATATCAACAGGGGTGGTATGTCACTCCGGTAAGTAGTCTGGTTGCCACCCATTGGACTAGTTGAATTTCCAAACAGTCTTCAAAGGCAGCCCCATGTAGAGTGCGTTGCAGTAATCTATTCGGGATGTGACAAGAGCGTGGACCAGTGTGGCCAGATCAGACTTCCCAAGGTATGGGCGCAGCTGGTGCACAAGTTGTAATTGTGCAAAAGCTCTCCCGGCCACCGCCAAGACCTGGGGTTCCAGGCTCAGCTATGAGTCCAGGATCACTCCCAAGCTGCGATAGCTCTTCCAACTATAGGACTTATTTTTTGTTAAGCTCTTTGTTACATTTTTAAAAACCTTTCCTTTAGTTACAGACACCTGCCAGTTCTCCATACGATTCCAATAGTCCCATGATACGAACTATAATTTCCAAAGGATCTTCTAATACAATTATTGTATCATCTGCAAATGCTGTGCACCAGTATGGCTAAAAACCAGGAACTTACATTACAGAAATACATTTCCAATATAATTAAGTACCAATTAAATATGCTGTCACATTCAAACCAAACTACAAATGCAAAGAAGACTGCAAGTATAATTAATGGTGCAAGCAGGCTGGAGATAAGCGATAAAAATAACAATCTTGATTGACCCAGTATTCCCCACTTTGGGGAATTAAAAAAATGGTAATACTTTAATCTCAATATTTTATTACCTTCAGGTTTTTGTTTGTTTGTTTCTGAACCAACATAATCAATTTGGTGGAAAATATACACACAAACCAAGCAACTGTTATCCCACCTGGAAGCTGCAAAGTGTATTAAATATGAAAACTGCATCATGAAGCAATGCAGCTACAAGACAGGAATAATGTCTCCTAGAAGCAGAAGAGACTGTGTTTAACAAACTCTTCATTATTTAAGACTGTATTCCCTTGGAAGGCAAGGGCAACCTTTTCCTCCACAGTTCCAGTCTAATTATCTTCAGAGGTGAGGTAACCCTTAATTTGTTAAAAAATCATTATTTTAGACAATCTCTTTAATAAAGCATGTGGGCAAGGACTCCACAGCCCCTTCTGTTTTATTTTATCGGGGGAGGAGAGAAATCCATCCCAGGCTGGTCGTCTGCAAGGGAAACAAGGAATTAGATCAAGTTGTTCTTTAAGATTAAAAAGCCATAGGACATAGGGCCTATTATC
Organism: Anolis sagrei; assembly: GCF_037176765.1. Taxonomy (NCBI): domain Eukaryota; kingdom Metazoa; phylum Chordata; class Lepidosauria; order Squamata; family Anolidae; genus Anolis; species Anolis sagrei. The sequence goes on from NC_090034.1 coordinate 67,523,678, forward strand.
AATGCTGCAATCCGATCAATTGCTCCAAGACCTTTCGTGTTTTAATGTCTGATTTTACATTGTTGTGTTGCTATTGTACTGGAACAAACTGAAGATCTCCATCATCACAGCCTGCAAAGAAACTATTGGATATCAAACCAAGAAACATCAAGATTGGTTTGATGAAAATGACATCGAGATCCAACAGCTAATTGACAAGAAAAGAAAAGCCTTCCAAATATGGCAGAGAGACATCAACTGTGCTGCTAAGAAAAAGATCTACGCCAGCACAAAAGTCAAGGTCCAAAGAAGGACAAGAGAACACAAGAACATCTGGTGGACAAAGAAGCCTGAAGAAATCCAACACCTGGCAAATACCCATGATGCTCAGGGATTTTTCAAAGCCACAAAGGTCATATATGGACCAAGAAACCATGGCATACAGCCTCTACGCTCATCAGATGGAACCAAACTCCTGAAGGACCAAAAATCAATTGCACTACGTTGGAAAGAACACTACCAAAGCCTCCTGAACCGCAGCTCCAATGTGGCCGAAGAGGTTCTCTCACAAATCCCGCGACAACTAACCAGGGATGAGCTTGTAGCACTGCCTAGTTTGGAAGAAGTCAGCAACGCTATCAAGCCAACAAAAAAATAACAAAGCCAGAGGACCTGATGGGATCCCTGCTGAAATCTTTAAAGAGGGAGGACCTGAGCTGACACAACAACTCTACCAGCTCATAGAAAAAGTGTGGGTGACCGAGAAAATCCCAGGAGATTTCAAGGATACCACCATCATCACCCTCTTCAAAAAGGGGGAAAGAACAGACTGCAGAAACTATCGAGGTATCTCCCTTCTAACCTCAGCTGGGAAAATCCTCACAAGAATCCTTGCAAACTGCCTTCTACCCCTCTCAGAAGACACCCTCCCAGAATCCCAGAATGGCTTCCGCCCCTCCAGAGGAACTGTGGACATGATCTTCACTGCACGTCAGCTCCAAGAAAAAATGCAGAGAACAAAATCAGCCTCTGTACATGGCATTCATCGACCTCTAGATTCGAACCTCCAACCTGTCAGTCTTCAGTCCTGCCGGCACAAGGGTTAAACCCTTGAGTCACCTGTGGGCTGAGAAAGGCGGTATACAAATACAGTAAACAAATAAGTAAATAAATTTACTTCTCTAGATTATGGGTGTAATTTTTTCCTAAGTTTCTTCTCAAAGGCTGCACTGACCAATTTTAACATTATCACTCCTCTGAGAGAATCTCCAAGAAACTGTGTTGTTTTCAAATAATTGGGGACCTTTTGCGTAAAATTCACACACAAATGTTTTGCACAGAAAATTGCATTTCTATGCAGAAAATATTTCTTCCAGAAATATTCTTTCTTTCTTGTGTAAATCCAGCTCATGAATTAAAAATGTTGTTTTCTATGTAAATCACCCATACAGGGAGCACAGGCAGGGTGAATCAAAGGATCCCAAAGTTTGTTTGTTTGTTTTTCATGTCAGGAGCAACTTGTGAAACTGCAAGTCATTTCTGGTGTGTGAGAAAACAGTGTGTCACAGTATCTCAGGGCCATTCTACGCTGCTGTTTGTTACTTCTTGAAAACACCGGGTCTTTGGCTGCTAGTCTGTTTTCGGAGAAGATTAAAAATATTAGTTATGGCCCATAAAGCCCTACATGACTTTTTTTTTCCATGTCAGGTGCGACTTGAGAAACTGTAAGTCACTTCTGAGGTGAGAGAATTGGCCATCTGCAAGGACGTTGCCCAGGCAACACCCAGATGTTTTGATGTTTTACCATCCTTGTGGGAGGCTTCTCTCATGTCCCCACATGGGGAGCTGGAGCTGACGGAGGGAGCTCATCCATTCTCTCCCTGGATTCGAACCGCCAACCTGTCAGTCTTTAGTCCTGCAGGCACAAGGGTTTAACCCATTGTGCCACCAAGGGCTCCATCCCAATGGTTGAAACTGCAGGGGCCAGTCTGGAAAGGGTATCTCTCACAACCTTATACTTTAAATTATTTCACTGTAGTGGCCTGTTAATAACTAATCACTAATGTACTTGTCTCAATGGGATTACACTGTTTGAGTCCCCAGAGAAGGTAAAACAACACCCACTTCACCCTCTCTCCATTTTATATATGTACTGGTTTTCCTTTTTGAAGGCCCATTTTGGTTAGATCTTACTTGGTGCTAGAACTATCTACTAGGCCTGGGTAACAACGCAAAAATTTGTTTCTAAAATCGATTTGTATTTGGGTTTTTTTTTTGTTTCGATATTTAAAATAATTACAAAATTTTCCTTTTAAAAAGTTCGATATTTACGAAATTTCGTAAATGGTAAAAAATTAACGAATCGATTTCTGAAACAATAATGAATCGATTCGTTAATGGCGGACGCGACCGCGAAATACGCTAAAAAACCTCCAAAAACTTCTGAAGCTTCCCTCTCCCTCTGTTCTTGACGGTTGGTGTGATATTATAATTTTTTTTCACTAATTAAACCATAAAACTGGCCCAGACATGCGGAAATAATAACGAAACAACCTCAGAACAATAACGAAACAAATACAATAACGAAATACGAAGCATTTACAAAACGTGTTTAAAAATTCGTTTTTTTTAATGATTGCTCCAGAATGGTTCGTTATCGTTTTGTAATTGGAAAAATTAACGAATTATTAACGAATTACGAATTAACGAAACGAAACCGCCCAGGCCTACTATCTACTTTCAAGCCGACTTTCACTTGGCTTGGGGCTACTTCTCTCTTTAGATATCGTCACCTTCCTATAGCTCTGCAGCATTACCAGTAACAGGGCCACCTAACCACCAATTGTCTTGGAGCAATCGATCCGATTGCAGCATTGCTATTCTGGCCTTGGCTTTAGTTTATTGGCATCATCTACCTAAAGAGGGATCGTAAAGCAAAGAAATCAAAAGGTGCATTGACATTGCAAAATGAATGCAGGTTGGCACTACTTTATTTGCCATGGTTAAATGTTATGGAATATTGGGAGTTTTGCAAGGTCTTTAACCTTCCCTGCCAGAGTTTTATTACCTCACCACAGTATAACTTCCATGACTTTATAGGACTCAGCCATGGTAGCTAAAGGTGTGTCAAACTGCATTAATTTTACAGTAGATGCGGCCAGCATCTGAGCCCCCTGCCATATAATGCAGTTACAAATGCCTTATATGGTCAGTGCATATAATTCCGCTTTGAACTAATTAAATCAGTCTACACTGGCCATGTAATGCAGTTTGAAACTACATTGTATGGCAGTGTAAATAGGGCCTCATATGGACTCGGTGTAGAGTTATATAGTTCATTTCAGTGCAGTTAAACTGCAATATATGAGTCTACACCATGGATCCTCAAACTATGGCCCAGGGGCTGAAAATGGCCCTCCAAGGTCATTTACCCGGCCCTTGTTCAGGGTCAACCTAAGTCTGAAACGACTTGAAATCACACAACAACAACAACAACAACAACAACATCAACAACAATCTTATTTCATCAGCCAAAAGCAGGCCCAAACTTCCCATTGAAATACTAATAAGTTTATACTTCTTAAAATTGTTCTTCATTTTAATTATTGTATTGTTTTTATGTGTTTTTTTGCACTACAAATAAGGTATGTGCATTGTGCATAGGAATTCATTCATGTTTTTTTCAAATTATAATTTGGCCCTCCAGCAGTTTGAGGGACTGTGACCTGGCCCTCTGTTTAAAAAGTTTGAGGATCCCTGGTCTACACCATTGATTCCTAACCTTTTTTTGACCACGGACCACTTTGACCAGGAACTACTCTCCAACATTAGTACCAAAAGCTTACGACTCAGTTTTTGGTCAGCTTTAGTTTCGGTTTGGGGTGCCGATTCAGAAAATTTCATTGGATAGACCACATCAGCTCTAGTTTCTGACACAGAACACATACCATGGTCAGCGACAGGGAAGGAGTGGCAGGCACCATGAAAGGGGTGTTATTGTGTTTGGATTACTGGGGCCAATCTATTTTCCTGAGCTGAAGAATGAATCTATTTTCCTCTGCTGCATCTTTTGGAATTTATGGCAGAGTGAAAGGAGTGGAAATAAAATAAAATAAAATAAAATAAAATAAAATAAAATAAAGAGGAAGTATGGTTGCAGACTGGTTGTTCATCCACATGGCCCACTGGTGGTCCCCAGCCCCAGGTTAAGAACCACTGGTCTACACCAACCATATAATGTAGTATTTAATAGTCTGTACAGCTAAATACGGATAACAACAGTTGAACAATGGGAAGGTGGTTGGAAAAAGGTAGACACTTAGTGCCAATAAACTGAGAGTTGTCTGGAACAGAGTGCCCTCTGAAACTGTAAAGGTTGCTCCATATGAGTGGAAACCTTGACATCTTGATAGAACAAATCCCTCAATTTCTATGAAACCAAGAATATTAAAAGAGAATGATTTTTTAAGCAGCTCCTGTTCCAGACAGTTTCCCTGACTGGGGCAAACAAACGACAATTTATAACAGCTGAACTGAAGTATTTCAGGCAGTCAGGACTTGTTCTTAGAGAAAGGCTGACCTCAGAGGACATCTTCTGGAACAAAGGCTCTTGCTAGAGGTGACCCCAGGTGGGATTTGTCATTAACTTGGCCACTTTTGTTTGTGCTGGGGAGGTACTGCATTCACATGAAAGAGGCAGAACGATAAGAATCGGTTAGGGCTGTCACTTTTCATTACCATTCACTCCAAGACTTGCAGACAATCTCCTTCCCAACCAATCAATTCTTTCACTTGCATTCACACTGACATTTCTAAATCACATTAAAAACAAAATACAAATCTCCACTGCTCAGTTTTCCATGAGGTACATATATCTAAATAATTCAGAGTGCCATTGAATTGAGTAGCAGCAATAACAATGGCACACAATTATGTTGAGGTCAAAGCTCAGCACCATGGATAGCTCCTGTAAATTTTTGGACAAAAACCTGGAATGGATTCACTTCCCCAGTGATATGAAAGCCACTTGTTGGTACTCAGGCTATGGAGTTATTGATCTTGTCAACTGGTGGGTTCACCTACCCTGGATAGTTAATGCACTTTGACATAACGTGAGCTGCAATGACTCAACACTATGGAATTACAGCAGTTATAGTTTTACAAAGTCCTTTAGCCTTCTCTACCAAAGAGAGCTGGCATCAAAGTTGTCATTATTTTGGGTGGCTTTCTGCACGGCCCCAATGTTGAATACCAGTATATGTGTGTGTGTATCTACACACATAATAAAAGTGAAAAATGTGTATGTGGCAAAGGTGTCCACTTACACAGACATCCTCCTACTTCCACAAACAGGCTATAGTTCCAAGTGCTGAGTAGCCTCCAAAGGCACTCCCTCAAGTGACATTGCAGGTTATAGCGACCACTATGAACATGAAGCCCAAATGCTGCCAGTGTCCTCCCCAAACACTATGGCCTGCCACCCAAGGAATGCTTTCATGGCCATATCTTTTTCTACAAATTACCCAGGTCACTTCCTCCTATTAGGCCTCGGAAATGAACAGCCATAGACTATACCTATTATTGTTGTAGCCTGCTATAGCATTGCACCTAATTTCCTGGGGCCTTCTAGAAATTGTACTTGCCTCAGTCCAGCCTTTTTAAATTTCCTGAACAGGCAGGATTATTTTCAATATATATGTGCTATTGTGATTGTTTATGCTTATAGTGTTTTGTTAATTTTATGTTTATGTATTGATGATGTTACTTTGAAACTGCTCTGAGTCCTCTCAGGGACCAATATACATAAAGTTTTGTTTTTGTTTTGTTTTGTATTTGTGGAGAATTTCATCCTAGAGTTGACATGTTACCTCCACCCAGGCAGGCATCCCAGGGTTCCTTGTGTGGAATTTGTATGATCCCACCCACTGCCTCTCCCTTAACCCTTTCCCAACCTTTCCTATGGCACACATCAAATACAGAGGAATTGATCAGGAACTGAACAGACTGGAGGTGTTTGGGGGACTGACTCAAAAGGTGGAAGTTGTAGTTCACCCTGCATCAAAGCAGAGAACTGTGACTCCCTTCAATAATGGACATAGACCACATTTGGCACACAGAACCCCCATGACCAGGTTTGGGGGAACTGACCTTGATTTATAGGAGTTGTAGTTCACCTACATCCAGAGACCAGTGAACCCAGCCAACATCGGATCTGGACCAAACTTAGCACACAGATGCAATATGGCAAACTGTGCATACAGGCCTGGTTTGGGGAGGACCCATGATTTTTGGAATTGTAGTTCACCCACATCCTTATGCATTTTCTAATGGGAGCATTTCTATTAAAAAATGAAAAACTGGCTTTTTTCTAATACATAATGTTACTAATTAACTAAATGATATTACCTAACACTCTAAAACAAACAATACCTTTTTCAAATAACCCAGGCGTTGCCGAGTACCCAAGCGAGTATGTATGTATGTATGTATATATGTATGCATATGTGGTGGTTAGATTTGGGGAGCTGATGAAAATACTTGAAAGGCTTCATGGAATCTGCAAACTGCAATTTACCCAGCTTTCATTATAATGTTCTGAAATAGTACCTCTGTATTTCATATTCTAATCCTCTGTGTGTTTGTGCCTTTGAGTCACCTGTTGACTATGGTGACCCCATGAATTTAATAAGCGCTTCTTGAGCATGGAATACACCAACTTGTTTTTGCTAGCTCCTTTATCTGAAATATTGCCTACAGTGCCCAGGATTCATAGCTCCCTATAATTAAGCCTTCAAGCCTTCAAGTAGAAGTCTGGCCTATTTTCCAAAGCCGCAAAGAAGAAACGACTTCACATTTCCCACTTATCGTGAGATAGTTACTTCCCTACTTACTGATGCAAACAAAAACTAACCTATGGCCCCTCTAACAAGCATGGAAGAGCAGTGTGCTCCAATCTCTGGATCTGGAATCCAGAAAACTCTGATTTTAATCGGTTTAAACTGCCAAATCCTGGTGTTTCCAAAAGTAGCAGGGGCAGAGAGTTTATCTCATTGGTGACTTTCAATTCCATGAGCAGAATCTTGTAGGAGACCTATATTGGTGTAAGTACCATGATGGAAAAGGTTGCACTTTCTTTTTTTTTAAATAGTGATTTTTTTATTACATTTCTATTCATTTCATTACAAAAAAACCCTTCATCTCTTCAATTCATATAGTTATTTCTTCACCTTTCCCCGTTGTGCTACCCATTGTGCTCCCCATCTCCAGAGTCCTTCTTTTCTTTATGATCCCACCAGAACCTCATTTCTTCTGGTGGGGGTTGGTTCCCATCTTCTTTCTTTAATATGTCTTCAACGATTTTTCCCATATACTTTCAAAGTCATTAGTCTTCCTTAGGCCTTTTTTTAACCTTTAGATTACATATTAATTTATCATTTATTGCTAATTTTCAAATCTCCTTATACAGTGTTCCCTCCCTTATTGTGGGTGTTACGCTCCAGGACAAACCACTATAAGTGAAAATCCACGAAGTAGGGATGCTATATATACAGTGTGCGCATATATATATATATATATATATATATATATATATATATATATGTGTGTGTGTGTGTGTGTGTGTGTGTGTGTGTGTGTATGTGTGTGTGTAAAGTTCCTTTAATCTCTATTAATATTACAGGTAAAGATGATGCACGTTGGCCACATAATGAGAAGACAGGAAAGCTTAGAGAAGACAATGATGTTGGGGAAAATGGAAGGAAAAAGGAAGAGGGGCTGACCAAGGCCCCTCTTGGTCACAGTGGTACATGCTCTGGTTACATCCTGTATAGACTACTGCAACACTCTCTACGTGGGGTTGCCTCTGAAGACTGCCCGGAACTAGTACAATAAGCGGCAGCCAGATTACTAACAGGAGCGGGGTACAGGGAGCATACTACTCCTCTGTTGCGCCAGCTCCACTGGCTGCCAATCAGCTTCCAAGCACAATTCAAAGTGTTGGTGTTGACCTATACATCACTAAATGGCTCTGGCCCTATTTACCTGTCCGAATGGATTCTCCCCTATGAACCATCAAGGTTGTTAAGATCTTCTGGAGGGGCCTTGCTCTCGGTCCCACCGCCTTCGCAATCGCGTTTGGTGGGGACGAGGGACAGGGCCTTTTCGGTGGTGGCCCCTCGGCTTTGGAACTCCCTCCCGATGGAGATTAGATCTGCTTCTTCCCTCCTGACATTTAGAAAGCTCGTAAAAACATGGCTTTGGGATACTGCATTTGCAGAATGATGACTGAGTCAATAACTGCTGACCTTTCTGGCGGATGGCAATGAATTTGTGATTCTTTTGGTCGAACTGATTTTTGCTGTAACTTGTATGAATTGTATGAATTGTATTTTCATGTATTTTATATTGATGATTTATAATGTTTTTCTTATTGTATTGAATCTTATGTTGTTAGCCGGCCTGAGTCCCTCCTCAGAGGTTGAGAAGACCGTGTTATAAAAACTCTAAATAAATAAATAATAATAATGAAGTCGAGCATGCCCCCCCCCCCAACAAGGGATGGTAACTTATAGTTCTGCAAAGGACAAGGGTACCAGAGTGCACAATAGGGGTTAAGTCTTGGTCAATTTGCCAAGACCTTAACAGCAATGAGGACCCCATGAAACTTCGGGAATGGCTAGACCTTGGGGTCTCTGCCTCTCTCGAGAGCTGTAGTTTTCCAAGGATCATGGGACCGGCTTCCATCCCAGCGCTGCAGGGCTTTGTGTCTTGGCCCAGTGGAACTCCATAGACTCCTTTTGGTGACTTTTTGAATTCTGCTACATTCTTGGACTTCACTCTCTTCAAGGACTCGCTCCCTACCCATGAACTTTCTTCAAGACCACTTATGAATTCATGCTGTGTCCTTATATCATCTGCTTTTTATAATTAGTATTATTAATTTCTCTCTGGGGCCCTGAATGGGAAGATCCCTGCATATGATTTTCCTGTTTATAATTTCTATATGTTTTTTATGTTTCCTTGTATTCCTGACCCTTTGCCCCTTCTCCCTCCAAAGAAATGTGTAAGAAAACCCCCTGGCCTTCAGAAACAAAAGCCATTAGCGGTTACTGAAACCTCCCGCCAAAGACACACTGGCATGGATAAAAGAAGAAGATTCTTATCTCTAGCATCGGAAGATGGCCCGTTAGAGTAAAGAATTGTTTGGCAAAGTTTCTATTACTCTTCAAGTAAGATAAGGGGAAATCTTCCCCTCTGCTTTTGTTTACTTCCCATTGATAGCATTAACCTCAGGTTGCCATCATTGTTCTCCTGTCTCACAGCCAGGAAGGATCTGGATATTTTTACACATGCTGATTTACAACACTCATGAACACAATAGATCTGCCCTGCTGGAGACTTCCTTTTTGTCTCATGCCACATGGCATTTCCTTTGTTTAAAGCCTCCTTCCCAGGTTCCTTTGTGCTCTCTTATCCTGCCTCCCTCTCTCCTGATTTGCTGTCGCCACCAGGTGGCAGAAGTCTCCCCATTGGATCCTACGGACCACTGGAGCTTCCTGACTGGTTCAGAGGCACCGGGGGTGGGAGGGCTGCCTCCCAGCTGTTCGCCCATTGCCCAATCACGGCAGAGAACAGCAGGGAAGCCGGGGCGGGGAGTTTGAACTCTGCAACTTTGAATTTACTATAAATATGACTGTATTGGTGTACTCCCCTCATGCCTTGCTGCCGAAAGATTGCAGCTCGGCATCCTTTTCAGCTGAATCACAATTAAAACCTTGTTGGCTTTTCTTCAACTTGGTGAGACCTTTCATTGGGAAATCAGGGGAAAATATGGGATGCTTCTCTGTCTCGCCAGGGAAAAAGAACTCTTTGATGAGTCTAATTGGTCTCTGCCTTCTGGCAAAGACCCCTAAATTTAACTTCTACATCAATAAATAATATTTTATATATCATACTTGTTATCCCCTTTTGATATTCATTTTGTTCTTTAGTTTGCTCTTTTAATATTATATTTTCAAATTTCATTGCTTCTCTTTCCCCCAAGCTCTTTCCTTTCCAATTTTTGAACCATTGGTCCAGTTGAACCCAATGGAACCATGGTATATTTAATTCACATAGGATTTCTTTAAAGTTGTTTTTCTGCTTTATTTGTTCCATCCAACTTCAAACTTGAGCAAGTCGCACTCTCTCAGTCTCAGAAGAAGGCAAAGGGCAATCTCTTCTGAACAATCGTTGTCAACAAATTTGAAGGTCATCTTTCATTGGAAATGATTTGAATGAACACAACAACAACATCATCATCAACAACAACAATCTCTCTCCCACCAATCATATTGTTTCCTTATTAAGACGTGCATCTGTGTGCTTCTACTCTCAAGAAAGTAAAGAGCCCTTGAGGCATTTGCTCACAATAATAAACGTGAACCCTTCATTTGTGAAGTTTGCCCTACACTTAAAGGAAAGGGCTTGCCATTATAGCAGGCGGAATCCTTATTTTCCCAAGCTTTACCCAATTCAAAAGTTATCAATGGCCAGATGGGAAAGTTGTCATGGAAACAAAGCACTTTAAGCTCCTCTGCCTGTAAACAACCGAACTCTAACTAAAAAATGTCAAAGGAATAAAGAAGACGTGTTGGCACTTTCCGGGGAGACTGTGAAAACATTTGAAATGCAAAAGAATAACAGCGAGATGGATGATCAGATCCATGTTAGTACAAGCCCTCCAACCACCCTCCAGCAGAGAGCTAGATGAAACAAGATCCTATATGATTTGGCATAGCGGCTTAAATACCCTATAAGCATCAGATACCTTTTGATCCTGGATGATATGCAGGGCCACTTCTGGTTAGTACTTGTATGGGAGACTAATCATAGAATTATAGAATCATAGAATCAAAGAGATGGAAGAGACCTCATGGGCCATCCAGTCCAACCCCCTGCCAAGAAGCAGGAATATTGCATTCAAATCACCCCTGACAGATAGCCATCCAGCCTCTGCTTAAAAGCTTCCAAAGAAGGAGCCTCCACCACACTCCGGGGCAGAGAGTTCCACTGCTGAACGGCTCTCACAGTCAGGAAGTTCTTCCTAATGTTCAGATGGAATCTCCTCTCTTGTAGTTTGAAGCCATTGTTCCGTGTCCTAGTCTCCAGGGAAGCAGAAAACAAGCTTGCTCCCTCCTCCCTGTGGCTTCCTCTCACATATTTATACATGGCTATCATATCTCCTCTCAGCCTTCTCTTCTTCAGGCTAAACATGCCCAGTTCTCTAAGCCGCTCCTCATAGGGCTTGTTCTCCAGACCCTTGATCATTTTAGTCGCCCTCCTCTGGACACATTCCAGCTTGTCAATATCTCTCTTGAATTGTGGTGCCCAGAATTGGACACAATATTCCAGGTGTGGTCTAACCAAAGCAGAATAGAGGGGTAGCATTACTTCCTTAGATCTAGACACTATGCTCCTATTGATGCAGGCCAAAATCCCATTGGCTTTTTTTGCCGCCACATCACATTGTTGGCTCATGTTTAACTTGTTGTCCACGAGGACTCCAAGATCTCCAATGACAGATACTAGGGGCTGTTAGGCTGAATTTCAGAGAAAGGAACTGGCAAAATCACCACTAAAGTTCCCTTGCCTTGTCCAAACTGTAGTTTAGCAAGAAACAGAAGGATAAACACCTTGTAATTTGCAACTCCCAAGATTCCATAGCATTAAGTTGTCGCAGAGTGGTATCAAACTGCATTAAATCTATAGTGTAGCTTTACCCTTAGTTACCCCCCCTCGGAGGCACAGTGGGTTAAACTACTGAGCTGCAGAACTTGCTGACCAAAAGATCAGCAGTTTGAATCTGGGGAGTGGGGTGAGCTCCCGCTGTTGGCCCCAGCTTCTGCCAACCCAGCAGTTCAAAACCATGCAAAAATGAGTAGATCAATAGGTACTGCTTTGGTGGGAAGGTAGTGGCATTCCATGCAATCATGCTGGCCACATGACCTTGGAGGTGTCTACGGTCAACGCTGGTTCTTCGGCTTAGAAATGGAGATGAGCACCCAGAGTTGGACTCAACTAGGCTTAATGTCAAGGGGAAACCTTTACTTTCACTCTTAATTACCATAACTTGCAAAGTTTTCTCTGTTTGGGAGTAATTATTTGAAAAAATGACATGTGAGTTTTACTCTTTTTTTACTAAGAAAACAGCATTTTTTGCACAAAAATAAAGCAGAAATATTTTTCTCATTAGTTTAAAACTCATTCTGTGTAGAAGTAACAAAATACTACACAAAGCCCCCTTGACATACTTGCATATGTGAGAAAGTACTCTTTCATCTTCAACCATCAAAAGCACTGTAATATTTTCCCCCCTAAAAGCATTTGTTCTTGCATGCTTTCAAGTTGTTTTTGACTTGTGGTGATCCTAGTCCAAACCTATCATGGGGTTTCCCAGGATTGAGACTATATGAGTTGCCCAAGGTCACCACAGTAGATTTCCATGGCTGATTGGGGAACTGAACCTCGTTTTAGTCATAATCCAATGCTCAAACCACTGCACTATGCTGGCTCTCCAGAGGTAAAAAGGTATCCTATGTATTCATGTATAAATCTAGTTAAAAATCAATTCAAAAATCTGGTTGACTTACTGTATCTACAGATCAATTTACCTTAGCTCTTATGGAAAAAAGAAACAATCTTCTTGTCTGAGTAGAGTGTTGAACGGCAAAGGCACATCATGGGAAAACTCAAAAGAAAAACCAACCCTCTATAATCTTGGCCATGGCATTGCTTCTGGTATTTTTGAATGGGGAAAGGGTAACAGTGTCCACGATCACTGGCTCCCTGAGGTGGCATTGGTGCCCCTCCCCTTTCCACAGAATGACTCTTAACTTATCCACCGGCCATATCCATAATTTTGGTCTCCTAACCATGTATACATGACATTGACTTATAGATTAGTTCAACTTATGGATGAGATCGTGAGGTACATGAAGTTGCCATATACATGATTATGTATGGTAACTATATCCAAAAAGTGTGAGGATGGGGAATCCTGTCTTCCTAGCCACAGATTCTATTAAGGAATGGATTGTCAAGCAATGTGAGTCTGACATCTTACTACTGAGGAAACCCAACACGAGCTGATCCCACATTTCACCAGCATCTCTAGTACAAATATCTGTCTGCTTAAGATGCTCACATCATTACAATGCTAAGTAGGTTTGGTTGATAAAAAAAATGGTTCAAAACTCATTTCAGATGTAGGGGGTGCTGGTGGTTCAATTCTAAAGTCAATTCCGTTTTTCACAGAAAAAAATGTTGAAAACGTTTTGAAACCTACATGAAAAAGTGGAAGGATAACTTAGGAAGAGAGATAAAGAAGGAGGAATGGGAAAAGGTATGGAATAGGAAATTAAAATACTCAAAAGCAATGGAACTCAAAGAAAAGTGGATTAAGATGGCCCACAGATGGTACATAACACCACACAGACTATGGAAATTTAACAAAAAAAAAAGAATACAAAATGCTGGAAGTGCGGCAAACAGGAAGTGACATATTATCACTTATGGTGGACCTGCCCAAAAGCAACAACTTATTGGAAAAAGATACAAAAATCATTACAAAAAATATTGGAGATAGATATACCTCGGAAACCAGAAACCTTTCTATTAGGGATGCACAACATAAAAATGGAAAAAATAAAGACAAAATTCTATTCCTCCTGACAACAGCAGCTAGAATAATATATGCAAAACACTGGAAAAAGAAAGAACTTCCAGAAGAAGAGGAATGGTTGACAAAAATACTTGATATAAGAAATATGGATAAACTGACTTATATATTATCCAAAAAGGGCACTCCAATGGCAGAAACAGAATGGAAACAAGTCACAACATACTTAGTAAAAGGAAAAAAAATGAAAATAATTACTTGAAAGAAAAGACGGAAAATACAAATCAGGGGAGAGCAAGATAGAAAAGAAGGAAAAATGGTAGAGAAGAAGGAAAGAAGGAAGAGGAAAGAACCTCCTAGAAGATACCGGGAAGTCAACACTATATGTACAACAATCACACTCCCCCCCCCCCACCCACTATCCATTTTCCAAATTTCTATTTCTACACCCTGCACACAATATGATTCCAGTAGCCATCGTCATCATATAGCTCTGGATACTAGGTAAAACGAGAGCTCTCAGGTAAAAGAACCAGACACTCTCTACTTTATCTATACTGTTACCCTCTGGTTTTTTGTTTGTTTGTTTGTTTGTTTCCCCCTCTTACTCTACCCACTCAGTTAGGAACTTTTGTAAATATAAAAGTTCCTTGCACTGTATGTTTTTATGGAAAATTAATAAAGATTCCTTTAAACACAAAACTTTTTGAAACTTCTGAGACTTCCGAACCTTTTTGTTAATGTTTTGAAAGTGTTATTTCCTGTTTCATTGGGTGGACTTTACTTTGAAAGTAGTTGTTTTACTCCAGAAGAGGGGAAAAGCAAGCAGAGGAAATTCCTTCCTTCTCTGGTTTAAAACTGGCTTCTCTGGCTTTAAAACTGGCTTCTCTGGCTTGAGCCAAGGCCAGGAAATTCCTTCCTTTTCTGGTTTAAAACTGGCTTCTCTAGCTTCAGCCAAGGCCAGGAAATTCCTTCCTTCTCTGGTCTTTATGGCTTCTCTGGCTTTAAAACTGGCTTCTCTGGCTTGAGCCAAGGCCAGGAAATTCCTTCCTTTTCTGGTTTAAAACTGGCTTCTCTAGCTTCAGCCAAGGCCAGGAAATTCCTTCCTTCTCTGGTCTTTATGGCTTCTCTGGCTTTAAAACTGGCTTCTCTGGCTTGAGCCGAGGCCAGGGAATTCCTTCCTTCTTTTGTTTAAAACTGGCTTCTCTGGCTTGAACCGAGGCCAGGAAATTCCTTCCTTTTCTGGTTTAAAACTGGCTTCTCTGGCTTGAGCCGAGGCCAGGAAATTCCTTCCTTTTCTGGTTTAAAACTGGCTTCTCTGGCTTCAGCCAAGGCCAGGAAATTCCTTCCTTCTCTGGTTTAAAACTGGCTTCTCTGGCTTTAAAACTGGCTTCTCTGGCTTGAGCTGAGGCCAGGAAATTCCTTCCTTCTTTTGTTTAAAACTGGCTTCTCTGACTTGAGCCGAGGCCAGGGACCTGAAGCGGGAAAAATCTGAATAATTTCTGACTCACTTCATGAGTCATAACAAAAATGGTGGAAAAAGCTTTGGAAGAGCAAAGGGACTTTCGGTTTTCTTAAAACCTTCAAAATAACTTCAAAAAGATAATTTTTCTGACTTTATTCCAAATTATGAAGATTCCGATGGTACCTAACCATGCCTAGTGCTAAGCATTCACATCCCATCCATTATCATCATAGACTCATTCCCATGGCTCGCAGGGTGCTGCCAGCTGTACCTCTCTGTGGCTGATAGATGTGAGCGTCTCCAATCCTATCTGCCAGGAAATTTCCAAGATGCAAGATGAAATTATTCCTCCTCATCCTGAATACATGGGCAATAGGTAGAGAGAGGACCCTGAAAGTGAGAAGAGCCCTTCTTATTGTGAGGAGGGGCAGCCTGAAATAGCTTCATTCTCCCACGTCTTTTCAAGAATATGATGCTGTTGTTTGATCACCGCTGGGTGTTTTCATGATCTTATCACTGTTTTCTCTGCAGTGTTAAGTTTATGAGGGTTTCATTTTCTATTGTTGCATTGATTCCTATTATTATTGTTTTTTTAGTTTTCAAGTTGCCTTTGAGAGATCCTATTCAATGGTGGGCAGGAAATATTTAAAGTAAAAATAGAAAGAAATAGAGGAAAATGAGTAGCGTAGTGCTAGTAAAAGTATAGTAGAGGAGAGTCTCGCATATCTGACATAAATGGGCCGGCAGAATGTCAGATAAACAAAAATGTCGGATAATATGGAGTCTCCTACTGTTACCCATCTGACGCAATGCTAGACGCCTAGAATACTAACAACAGGAACTCAAAGGGTTAAGACAAGGCGTAATGAAATGTCTAATTATAATATATGTTTGAAATGTGTTTATTGTTGTGATATGATGGGTGCAGGCCAACATTTGCTGTGGTTGCCTTAGCTGATGCGTTGCCATAGCGACAGAGCCTGTTATAGGAATGTAACCAAGTTAGCTGAGCCAGAAGTCAAAGTGGGCAGAGCTAACTGCCAACTGGAAGCAGCAGGCTTTTTTTTTTTTTTTTTTAAAGTCAGTCTTTGGTGAGTGAACCAAAGTGGACGGTGGGTTCTGGTGTGTTGAGAAACCGAATCAAGGTATTTAAGTCTTCAGCCTGTGTTTTTAGAGAGTACTAAGGGGAAAGAAACCCCTTAGTAGTAACCAATAACTTCAGTGGGATAGCTAAGGGAGAAAAAGGCAAGCCAGTGCTTTGAATGTCAGTCAAGAAAAAAAAAAGATACTTTGGAAGTAAAAGCCATACTCAGAGTTATATTGGGAACTGTTACAAGTATTTGTGTTAACTAAAGCCCACTGTAACAACATTTAAAAGGAATACAGAGTAGTCATCAAACTTTGGACACCAGTGAATCCTTGAATAAATATTTCCTTGTTCAGTTCTTTATACTAAAGACTCATGTCCAGTTATTGAGAAGAAGATTTACCTCAGAAGAAGGTGGCTGAAGATATTAGAAGAAAGGATTTTGGTTGGGATGAGTTACTCCTTTTAAAAAGTGCCTCAGGTAAAAACATTTCAAAAGTCAAGCTTCACATCAGTGTTTCTGGCCTCACTCAAACATACAGACTCAAATAAATAATAAATAAATTGCTCAGCTACATCTAAGCTACCCACACTAATCTAATTCATAGAGTTGGTTAGGTTCGCTTTGTTAAAACCTTAAATTCATTAAAACCTATTGAATTTGGTCTTTTGAATCTATTTTGAACCAAGGAGGAAAAGTAAGAGGTGTAATTACTAGGGCTGGGCAACCACGGAAAAATTTGTTTCTAAACTCGATTCGTTTTTTGGGGTTTTTTGCGTTTCGATATTTAAAAGAATTCCGAAATTTTTCTTTAAAAAAGTTCGATATTTACAAAATTTTGTAAATTACGAAACAATTACGAAACAATTTCGAAATAAATATGAATCGATTCGTTAATGGTGGACGCGACCGCGCAATACGCTAAAAAACCTCCATATGGGACAGGGGGAACTTTTGAACCTTCCCTCTCCCTCTGTTGTTGACTGTTGGTGTGATATTTATAATTTTTTTTCACTGATTAAACAAACAACAGCTATAAAACTTGCCCCAGACATGCGGAAATAATAACGAAACGATTTCGAAACGATTTCGAAACGAATACGAAATGAATACGAAGCAATCACGAAACGAATTGAAAAATTCATTTCGTTTTTTAGATGCTCCTGAATGGTTCAAAATCGCTTCATTATATAAAAAAAAAAACAACGAATTTTTAACGAATTACGAAATTACGAAACGAAACCGCCCAGTCCTAGTAATTACGATTTGAACCACTTACCCTTTTTATTCATAAATATTTCGTAATGTTCCGAACTCTCCCAAGGTTGTTTTAATTTTCACAAGCATTAAGCAACTTTTGTAAAGTTTTGCTTACCCTCCCGGGCGATGCAAAGGAGGGATGAGGTGGGTGTGCCTGAGCACAGACATTGTTGTGGTTTGTGAAGGGAAGGCCCCCAATGGTAGATTGCAAAAGGCCCTGTTGTTAAACTACATTTCCCCAAAATGGCCGAACAGCAGGCTCCTCCTCATAGAATCATAGAGCTGGAAGAGACCTCATGGGCCATCCAGTCCAACCCCCTGCTAAGAAGCAGGAATATCCTCCTCCTCCTTTTCTGCATTACCAGCTGGAGCTCCGGAGTTTGCATTCAAACCGAGTTTTCCTCACTCCCCCCCCCCCACCTCAAGGTTTGGGTGCTTTCGGTTATAGATCAGTGGCATAAAGGTTGATGGGATATTGGTTAAAGCAACCAATTTTGGAAAAGAATCATAGAATCATAGAATCATAGAATCAAAGAGTTGGAAGAGACCTCATGGGCCATCCAGTCCAACCCCCTGCCAAGAAGCAGGAACATCGCATTCAAATAACCCCTGACAGATGGCCATCCAGCCTCTGTTTAAAAGCCTCCAAAGAAGGAGCCTCCACCACACTCCGGGGCAGAGAGTTCCACTGCTGAACGGCTCTCACAGTCAGGAAGTTCTTCCTCATGTTCAGATGGAATCTCCTCTCTTGTAGTTTGAAGCCATTGTTCCGTGTCCTAGTCTCCAGAGAAGCAGAAAACAAGCTTGCTCCCAAAAGAAGGAGAACCTGTCAGAAGCACCTTCCTTGCCTTCCTCCCCTTATTCTCTTCCTTCCTCCCTTACTTCCTTCCTTCTCTCCCTCCCTCCTTTCTTCCTTCATTCCCTCTCCTGCCTCCCCCCCCCCCCCCAGGTGGATCAGGCAGATCTTATCGAGGAACCACTTCCAACTGCTTTGCCTCAATGCTACACAATCCTGGGAGCTGAAGTTTTGCATGGTTTTTTAGCCTCCTTTGCCAAAGAGTGCCATACTACAAACCCCAGGATCCCATAACATTGAACTGTCGCATGGCTGCATCTAATCCAAGCCTGGGCAAACTTTGGCCCCTCCAGGTGTTTTGGATTTCCACTCCCATTATTCCTAACAGCCCAAAGCCCACTGCCTGGTTGAAGGCTGGCAGCGGGAGCCAATTGGCACCTGAGGGGGCCTCGCTGCCTCCTCCTCGGCATTGACAGCCGAGGCAGGCCTGGAGTAGAAGAGCCCCTCGGTCAGGAGTGGCCTGAGTGGAAGAACCCTAAAGTTTCCCCAGTGCCAGTGCTGTTTTTTCCTACTGCAAATGTGTATCTGCCATTAACGAAGCTGTTTCAGAAGTTTTGGGATTATTTTTTTTAAGGAAGTGACTTTAGAATCAAACCACCGGTGCCCCCTCCAGCCAAAACGAGTTTTGAACAATTTTTTTTTGTGGATCAAACAAGCCTACTAATTACCCACCTCACTGTCGTACTCTGCCCGGCTCGCTAGGGCTTGGTGAACTACATATAATTATTGGTGGCAGAGGTGGGATAATAAAAATAAGATCCCTCCTGCCATGTGACAGCTTTGAGTGCTCTACACAAGGCAATGCCTCGGGGCTAGAGCGGCCCAGCAGGAAATGCCCGGATGTGGAAGAGGAGCGTGGAAATCATTTGAGAGGAGAGAGGATGCTTCCGCTTCCAGTCCTGCCTCTTTTCCCCCTTTCTTCTTTCCTCCTCCTCCTTGTCTTGCCTTTTTCACTTATTGGGAATAGAGATAGTGCTCTTCTTTAATTGAAGGGGAATTGCTAGAGGAAAAAGGAGGAGTTGGATAAGATGGAATGTCAGATAAGCGAAGGTTGGATAAGCAAAACTCTACTGTAAGTGGAACGTGCTCTACCAATTTCATACTGAATCTTAAATTCCACAGAATGCTGGGATTTGTAGTGTGTTGTCTCTACTACACAATCCTAGTTCATTCCCTTGAATAATTTAATGTAAGGAACTCCTCAGCTATAAATGCTAGGATTCCATAGGCATTTTTAAAAGTCAAGACTTCCACCCTGGAATAATTTTTCAACAGTTAACACAGCTACTACTGCTTACTTGCTTTGTGTTTTCAAAAATCATTTTGTGTTAAAACCTGATGGTGTTAAATTGCCCAGAGACCTATTTGATTAAGAGGCAAAGGTGTAAATCTTTTAAATACATAAATATATAGGTGGAGGTATGCCATTAACTTTAATGGTGTGGGTGGATGCAACACATGGAGCAATTGCCGCAGGGAGGGAAAATTGATACTACCCTTGTCACTTCCTTTTAAGCAAGGCTTTTCTTTTTTTTTAAAGTACAGTATTTATAACACCAGTAGTCTTCTAACTGTGGATGTTAAGAATATTTACAAATTTTCTCATCCAAATTGTAGGGCTGGCAAACTGAATATGAGACAAGGCTCCTGTAGATTTAATTGTGAACAGAAAATGTCACATCAGGTAGAACTGCGGCAAACCTCCATCCGATCTCCCTAACCCACCATTTAGCTGCCTTTTAGTTTCTGCAATCATCTGGATTTTGTTCTTCATATATTGCAGAAGTCGAACAACTAATAACAGTATATAGAGCAAGACCCCCATATCCATGTGACCGGTATCTGTGGCTTCATTTGTCCAAAGTATGTACCCTGTGTGCATTTTCTAGGTCCTCTAATACAAGTCTATGGTATTTTGTGGTTAGAAGTCCTTCATTTCAAAAGTTTTGCATATCTAAGTGAAGTCCAGGAACATATCACAGATACAGGGGTCATACTCAATGATTCTACTGATATATTTTTTTCTGAATCCTTAGATGTACAAACCTTAACAATGCATGATCTGATCCTAGAGGACAATAATGTAAATGATAATGTTAATCATATCAGATAGGGTTGTGCAAAATTCCAGCGGTCGAACATTGGTCAGGAAGTGATGGAAACACCAGAAGTGGCCAATCTACACCAGGAGAGCTCATACGATGTGCCCAAGGCATATTAGAGCACTCCTGATGATGTTGCACCTTCATAACTTATCTGTAAAAGTATACAACATAGACGGCAATGGAGAATCTTGGCCTATACCTATTTACATGTGTACATGTTCCTTATTGTTATCTTCCAGATTGAGATCACGAGTCAAAAGAAACAGAATTTCTCTCTAACATACAATGCTACAGCCTGAGATGACTAGCATTGGTATGGGCATGAGATGACACCTCAATATAAAACACAGACAAAATAGACTGGCCATGACTGACAGTAGTCAAGATCCAGAAAATACAATCATAAATTCTCCAGAAAGAGAGGAAGAGAAGCAACAGCTTCACTCTTCTTCTCTGTTCTCCATAGGAAGAGATGCTGTCCTTGCTGATTGGTTGTCTCCGTTCTTCCTTTTCCCTTGTCCATCAAATAGCCAAAATAGTATCCCATAGGACTTGATTATTGCCTGAGGAGATGTATGGAGTTGTATTTGCAGAGGCATGGAGCTGCAATCGTAAAGCATCACATTTTATGTGCACAATACAGGATTTAGGCCATTTAGGCTCTCTACGTGGGGTTGCCTTTGAAGACGGCTCGGAAGCTCCAACTAGTCCAATGCTCGGCAGCCATGATTCTAACAGGAGCGGAGCGCAGGGAGCATACAACCCCCCTGTTGCGCCAACTCCACTGGCTACCGATCTGCTACCGGGCTCAATTCAAAGTGCTGGCGTTGGCCTTTAAAGCCCTAAACGGTTCCGGCCCAAGCTACCTATCCAACCGCATCTCGGCTTATGAACCCACCAGGACTTTGAGATCTTCCGGGGAGGCCCTGCTCTCGATCCCGCCTGCTTCTCAAGCACGGCTGGCGGGGACGAGAGATAGGGCCTTCTCGGTGGTGGCTCCTAGGCTGTGGAACGCCCTTCCTACGGACATTAGACTAGCACCATCTCTAATGGTATTCCGCAAAAAAGTGAAGACCTGGCTGTTTGAGCAGGCGTTCAAATAATTAGTGCAATGATTGGTTAATGAACACTGGAATGGAACAATGGATGACGAATCTGGATCATGTTTTTGATGATGAGACGATAATGAATGGTTATTGTAGTAATTGTTATTAATTATGTAATGTGTTAGGTTATTAACTGTTTTTTATACTGTAGCATTGAATTTTTGCTGTTCTTATTTGTTGTGAACCGCTGTGAGTCGCCTTCAGGCTGAGAACGGCGGTATATAAATGAGGTAAATAAATAAATAAATTATTGCTGGTAGCACGACAGACATTGAATAGGTTGTCACTGTCATTCCTGACCAAGCTGGATGGAAATTTTGAGAGGCAAAGTCTACAAGATCTGGAGGACTTAAGCTTTGGAACTACTGTTGCCTGCCTCATAAGTCACCCCATTGACCCTTGACTATGATGCTAAACATTACTCCATGGCTGGTGCTGAATCAACCCATTGTCAAGTTGGCTTCTTTGCATAGAATGACTCTCTCTCTCTCTCTCTCTCTCTGGCATCAGGTTGCAAAATAGCTTGGATTAGCCCTGCTTGGAAACTGTCACTTGAAGCAGTCAAATTAAGAAATGGTTAATTTGCAAAGGAGAAAGAGAGAGATTTAATTATAATTAGTGGCTGTTCAAAGCCCAGCTTCAGTGGGAATATTCATTAGACATTTCCATACACTTTCTTCCCACCTCCTCCTCTCTCCTGCACGGATTGTACATTCAGACACAGCCTCTCTTTCTCTTTTTTTGTACAGAGACATGCATACATGCACATTAAGTTTAATGAGGCATCATTCCATTCAGCTTCTAGAGGGCTTCAGAAACTGAAAACAAAACCAAGAGGTCAGCAACTGAGATGCTAGGAGGTCCCCCAAGCTAAACCCACTGGGTGCAGCAAAGCTCCTGCTTGAGTTTCTTTCCTGCATAAGCAGCAAACAGAACAACACAGAAGACTTCATTTGCACTTTTCACTGATAACGAAACTAACATTTACTCATATGTAATATAAAGGGTTCCTTCAGTGATTAAGGAGATAACCAGGAACAGAAGTGGTTCTTTAGTTTGCTTTTTGGTCACACAGAAGATCTGGAGATCTAAATGGTCATCTAAATTCTTCATGGAATTCTACAGAAAAGGTTAGACTAAAATGATGATGGACATAAGCAAAGAAAAGGTGGATTTACTGGGCACACTGCGCAAGACGGGTTTTTTTTTTTGTCGTGTCAGGAGCAACCTGAGAAACTGCAAGTCTCTCCTGTTGTGAGAGAATTGGCCATCTGCAAGGACGTTGCCCAGGGGACGCCCGGATGATTTGATCTTTTTATCATCCTTGTGGGAGGCATCTCTCATGTCCCCGCATGAGGAGCTGGAGCTGATAGAGGGAGCTTATCCGCCTCTCCCCGGATTCCAACCTGTGACCTGTCGGTCTTCAGTCCTGCCAGCACAGAGCTTTAACCCACTGCGCCACCGGGGCCCCCATCGCAAGACTGATGAAACCTTGGTTGACTGTAGGGACAGTAGCATGAGTCCAATTTATGCCTGGAAACCCAACTTATTTTGGTCGTTGTAGGGATCGGAATTTGTTACTGATAGTGGAATGGCCATAATTCTTTCAAATATATCGATTAAGCAATGTAGCTCCCTTTCCTGCAACATAGCGATGGATTTGAAACTCTACTTGTGCTCCCATTCTGAGGTCTAAGGCTGGGTTTACACCGCCATATACAGTGTTCCCTCACTTATCATGGGTGTTATGTTCCAGAACCAGCCGTGAAAAGTGAAAATCCGTGAAGTAGGGATGCTATATATATTTACAATCTCACGTAGGCAAGTAGAGACTCAAGCGGCCGCTCGAGGTGTTCCTATTGGCTGAGGCATGAAAGGGGGCGGCACTCAGCCTCCCTGGCATCTCAATTGTCATTGGCCATGCAGATGATGCTGGAAAAGGCAGGCCTGCATCCTATATTCCTGTTGGCTATTCTCCACAATAAATATTTTAAAACCCACAATAAATATTTTACATTAATATTTATTGAAAAACTGCAAAACAGCGAGTCTGCGAAAAGCCAACCATGAAGTAGTGAGGGAACACTGTAATCAGAATGCAAATGAACAACATTGAACTGAATTATATGAGTCTACACTGCCACATAGTGCAGTTCAAGTAGTGCTCAACTGCATTCTGAAACTGGATTATATGGCAGTGTAGATGGGACCTAAGATGAAACATAGAGGATGAACTCAAACCCAGTTTTATTGTATGTGCATGTAGATAGAGCCTGTTGACAGGCAAGTACAGGTTGGGTATCACTAATTCAAAATGCTCGAGACCAGAAACATTCCATAGTTCAGGTTTTTTTTTTTCAGATTTTGGAAGAGATGCAAATACATAAATGGGATATTGTGGAGATAGGTCAATCTGAACATGACATTAATTTATGCTTCTAATACACCTTGTCACAAAGATGGAAGGTAATTTTATAATATATGTTTTCAATAATGTTATGTATGAAACAACCTCTGTATTCATTAAAGCATCAGAAAACAGAAGTGACACTACCTCCCCATAAGGACACTTTTCAGATTTTGGAATTCTGGATAAAGTACAGTAGAGTCTCACTTATCCAACAGAAATGGGCTAGAAGAACACTGGATAAGCGAAAATGTCGGATAATAAGGAGGGATTAACGAAAAGCCTATTAAATGTCAAATTATGCACCATTTTACAAATTATGCACCAAAACATAATGTTTTACAACAAATCGACAGAAAAAGCAGTTCAACACACAGTAACGTTATGTAGTAATTACTGTATTTACAGATTTAGCTCCAAAACAGACAAAGGTTCTTTCTTTCTCCCACCCTGGTCATTATTCTGAATGGGAGGCAGACTGCATTGGATAATACAGAATGTTGGATGAGTGAAAGTTGGCTAAGCGAGACTCTACTATATACTGAATCTGGATCACTCAAAACATTGGAAAGCATATTTATATTAATGACAGAGGGTTGGACAGAATGGCCTTTGTAGTCTCCTCTAACTCTATTATTCTTATTATTCTAGTTGTGGCTTCAGGAAAGGCAAAAGCTGCACATCGCAAGTGCTGAACCTGACTCAGCACATAGAAGATGGCTTTGAAAGGCAGCAGATCACAGGAGCTGTCTTCATAGACCTGTCAGCAGCCTATGATACTGTGAACCACCGCCTCCTCCTGAGAAAAATCTATAATATCACAAAAGACTAACCACCTCACCCGCCTCATAGGAAACCTGCTACAAAACAGGAGCTTTTTTGTTGAGTTCCAGGGTCAGAGAAGCAGATGGCGGAAACAGAAGAACGGCCTGCCTCAGCGGAGCGTGCTTGCTCCATTCATGTTCAACATCTACACAAATGACCAGCCACTGCCAGAAGGGACAGAGAGTTTCATCTATGCTGATGATCGTGCCATTACTGCTCAAGCAGGGAGCTTTGAGATGGTAGAACAGAAGATTTCCAAAGCTCTAGGTGCTCTCACTGTCTACTACAGGGAAAACCAGCTGATCCCTAACCCATCTAAAACACAGACATGTGCCTTTCATCTCAAGAACAGACAAGCATCCCGAGCTCTGAAGATCACCTGGGAAGGAATCCCACTGAAGCATTGCAGCGCACCCAAATACCTGGGAGTCACTCTGGACCGTGCTCTGACCTACAAGAAGCACTGCCTGAACATCAAGCAAAAAGTGGGTGCCAGAAACAATATCATACGAAAGCTGACTGGCACAACCTGGGGATCACAACCAGATACAGTGAAGACATCTGCCCTTGCGCTCTGCTACTCTGCTGCTGAGTATGCATGCCCAGTGTGGAACACATCTTACCACACTAAAACAGTGGATGTGGCTCTTAATGAGACATGCCGCATTATCATGGGGTGTCTGCGCCCTACACCACTGGAGAAATTACACTGCTTTGCCGGTATTGCACCACCTGACATCCGCCGGGAAGTGGCAGCCAATAGTGAAAGGACCAAGGCAGAGACATCTCCAGCTCATCCCCTGTTTGGGTATCAGCCAGCACGTCAATGACTTAAATCTAGACATAGTTTTCTAAGATCTACAGAGACACTCGCTGGAACACCTCAGCAAGCGAGAATCCAAAAGTGGCAGGCTCAAACCCAGCACCTCAACCAATGGCTGATACCAAATGAGAAACTCCCTCCTGGGCACACAGAAGACTGGGCGACTTGGAAGGCGCTGAACAGACTGCGCTCTGGCACCATGAGATGCTGAGCCAACCTTCAGAAATGGGGCTACAAAGTGGAATCCTCGACATGTGAGTGTGGAGAAGAGCAAACCACTGACCACCTGCTGCAATGCAACATGAGCCCAGCCACATGCACAATGGAGGACCTTCTTGCAGCAACACCAGAAGCACTCCAAGTGGCCAGATACTAGTCAAAGGACATTTAACCAACTACCGAACTCACAAGCTTTGTATTTTTCTGTTTGTTTGCTCCGTTCTGTTAGAAATGCAATATAATGGACTGGTTGCTCTGACACGACAAATAAAAATAAATAAATAAATAATTCTAGTTTTAACCACAAGTCTTCCAGAATGTCCCCAAACATTTTAATCCAACCAGCTTCCTAAGATTCATTGTCAACCCAGTGCTTTTAGCATCATACGTAAGCTAAGCTGCTTCAAGTTCCCCTTCAACTAGATTTCTACAAGTTGAACCATGGTGGACATAATAAGAGAGCAAGCTTAATTCCACCCAAAGGCACCAAACTCTCTGCCTCTCTGTGGCTTTGTGTAATTTTTGAATCAGTATCAGCAGCATTTCAATCCTAGCAATAAATATATGTCGTGTGTCCCTCATCACTCCCAATAAAACACTTCTAAGACTCAAGGAGAGTGATCATCATCTTTTTATGACTTCAGGCAGGTAGCGGGAAGAAAGAATTAAATTGCCCTCCAAGGTCATCCTTTCCAGGTTCCCAGTAAATGAGTCCTCCCAAAGGATTCATAAAACTGAGATACTTGTGCGCCGTATATTAAAACATTAAAATGGGGGAGATCAAATATTATTAAACATCTGAGCAAAACTATAAAAAGGCAGGACATTCAGAATCAAGGCTGAGATTTTCAACTGAATTCCAAACAGGGGCTAAGACAGAGGATAGCAGGGACGAAGAAATCAAGCAGAACTCAGCGGTATATTTTAATATATACATATATGCACACCTTAAAAAGAAGTCAAAGGCACCTATGAAGTGCCCCCATAGAGCAAAAACATTTGCCAGGAATAAATCAGGACTGACTATATGCAAAATACGGAGAGATGGAACTTACGAGAACACGGACGACCTATGCAAGCACTTTCTGCATCTATATAAATAAAAATGTAATGTTCGTTTGTGGGATTAGCATAACTCAAAAACCACTGGTCGAATTGACACCAAATTTGGACACAATACACATATCAGGCCAATGAGTAACCATCACTCATAAAAATATTGAAAAATACAGCAGAAGAGACTGAAAAGCCAAAAAACAAAAATTACATTACAACGAATGCGCAAAACCACACACACACACACACACACAATAAACCCTTCATCAAAACTTGCAAAGGAAGATAGAGTCTTTCAAATGCAGGCAAAGAATTCAGAAAACAATATGTTCAAAAACATATTGTTTAGGAAAAATTCTCAGCAAAGTAGATACACATATTAGACCAGTGGTTCTCAACCTTCCTAATGGTGATCCACAACAATAAAATTATTTTTGTTGCTACTTCATAACTGTAATGTTGCTACTGTTATGAATTATAATGTAAATATCTGATATGCAGGATGTATTTTTATTCACTGGACCAAATTTGGTACAAATACCCCATATGCCCAAATTTGAATACTGGTGGGATGGGGGCAGATTTATTTTGTCATTTGGGAGTTGTAGTTGCTGGGATTTTCAGTTCACCTACAATCAAAGAGTATAGCTGAGCTCTACCAATGATAGAATTGAACCAGATTTGGCACGCAGAACTTCCATAAGCAACAGAAAATACTGGAAGGGTTTGGTGGGCACTGACCTTGAGCTGTAGTTTTCCTACCTCTAGACAGCACATTGTGGACTCAAGCAATGATGGAACTGGACCAAACTTGACATGAATATTCAATATGCCCAAATGTGAACACTGGTAGCAGGCATGTAGCCGGGGGGGGGGGGGGGTTCTCAGGGTGGTTCGCGAAAAGTCCTTACTGTTGCATTATTTAAACTGTTATGTTTATTCATATCATGATCTGATCACCCTACTCAATATATCCCATATGCATGGGGGTATTGGGGTTACGATACAAAAGGTTTGCTAGGCTAGACCCTCTTTCACTCGGACTCAGCCCCCCCCTAAACAAACTCCCCCCCCCCCCCCGGAATCAAAATCCTGGCTACGGGCCTGACTGGTAGAGTTTGGGGAAAATAGACTTGACATTTGGGAGTTGTAGTTGCTGGGATTTATAGTTCACTTACAATCAAAGAGCATTCTGAACTCCACCAAAAATTGAATTGGGCCATTCTTCCCACACAGAACCTCCATGACCAATAGAAAATACTGTGTTTTCTGAAGGTCTTTGGCAACTCCTCTAGCACCCTCTCATGACCCCCCCCCCCACGGGTCCTGATCCCCAGGTTGAGAAACACTGTATTAGAACCCCCACTTTTTGGGTGTTGGGGTACCAAACCCCCACAAAAGTGGGGAAAATGTGAATTAAAATTACTCTTTTGTTAGCCTGAGAAGCTGCTTTTGGAATTTCTAGCTCTTCTAGTATGATTCTATGGTCAATTTCTTGCTGAAGTTGACCATAGCAACATGGTAGAGGACTTAGGGATTTCTAGGGAAGAGATCTCTTGAGGTATCACTAGATCCTCCAGGGTGGTCAACATCCTGTGGACATTAAACATACAGTCACCTGGGAAACCTAAAGATCCCTAGAGAGCAAATCCATGAATAATCAAATCTGTTAAAACGTATGTGGAGGTCCATCTACATTTCTATTGAGGAAGGTGAAACAATGGTGCTGCAAACTAATTCCAGACTAGAAAATTGTAAGAATTAAATGAGATTGGGGTGAATAAGACACACATAAAATTGATTTTTTCATATCCCTACTTCCACTAAGTGGGTTGAGGCCCCATACCTTCCATACCGATGTCCATATGCCTCTATAGCCTCATTCTACCCTCTTTGAAGCAACATGATGCAAGTTATATCTGCAAGGGATTTCCTGAAACATCCCTTAAAGGCCACATTAATAACATGACTTTATTAGGGTAATATATACACAGAAGAGCCAGTGCTGGCAGCAAAAATAAGCTGCACTGTGACAAAGAAGGATGTTTATGGAGGAGGGAAGATACAGTAATGGTGATGAGGAAGAGGCGTGAGGCGGTGTGGATTGGTCCCTGTGGTAATTTGCACAACCGCAACAAGAACATGACATATCACTTCATCATCAGGAACTATTTTGTTACCAGGCAGATACCTCATACTGCAAGACACAACACTTTGAAAGAGGCAGCTTGGATTTTGTATTGCAGTTATGGATTCATAACATATAGAGTTATAGACCCATAAACTGCTCCAAATTCACACACAGTACATTGTCACAAACATGGCACTGTGGCCATGATCGTAAATGTCGTTCCAAGACTAACTCACAAAGTGTTAGAATACATCAGCTCTTCCCATTCCTGGACTTCTTTTGATGTGTAGTAATGATTGACATTGTTGATTGTCCCTAGATCAGAATTTTGTTGTTGAGGGCCTTCAAGTCATTTCCAGCTTATAGTGATCCAAAGGGAAACCTATCCCAGATTTTCTAAGGCCTGAGGTCACCCAATGGCTGAACAGAGAATTGAACATTAGTCGCTACAACAGTGTTTCTCAGCCTTCCTAATACCGCGACCCCTTAATGCCGCGACCCCTCATGTTGTGGTACCATAACTTTATTTTGCTACTTAATAACTGTAATTTTGATCCTGATATGAATTATAATGCAATTATCTGATAAGCAGGATGTATTTTCATTCACTGGACCAAATTCGGCACAGATACCTAATATACCCAAATTTGAATAGTGGTGGGGTTTTGGGGAGGATTTGGGGAGGATTGAGTGGTGGGGACGAGGGACAGGGCCTTCTCAGTGGTGGCCCCTCGGCTCTGGAACTTTCTCCTGCTGGAGATTAGATCTGCCCCTTCTCTCCTGACTTTTAGAAAGCTGGTAAAATCTGGGCTTTGGAATATAGCATTTGCAGAATGATGACTCTGACGGATGGTGATGAATTTGTGATTTTACTCTGATGACCTGGCCTTATGTATTGTATGATTTGTATTTTAATGTATTTTATGTATTAATGTAATATGAGGTTGTGATGTTTTATACTATTATCCCTTTTCGGAGGTTGAGAAGACCGGGTTATAAAAGCTCCAAATAAATAAATAAATAAATAAATTTTGTCATTTGGGAGTTGTAGTTGCTGGGATTTATAGTTCACCTAAAATTAAGAAGCATTCTGAACTCCACCAACAATGGAGTTGAACCAAACTTGGCACACAAAACTACCACGGCCAACAGAAAACACTGGAAGGGTTTGGTGGGCGTTGACTTTGAGTTTGGAGTTGTAGTTCACCTACATCCAAACAGCACTGTGGGCTCAAACAATGATGGATCTGGACCAAACTTGGCACAAGTACTCAATGTGCCCAAATGTGAACACTGGTGTAATTTGGGAAAATAGACCTTGACATTTGGGAGTTGTAGTTGCTGGGATTTATAGTTCACCTACAATCAAAAAGCATTCTGAACCCCACCAATAATCAAATTGGGCCAAACTGCCCACACAGAACCCCCATGACCAACAGAAAATACAGTGTTTCCTGATGGTCTTTGGCGACCCCTCTGACACTCCCTAGTGACCCCCACAGGGGTCCCGACCCCAAGGGTTGAGAATCACTGCTCTAGAATCATAGTCAACTCAAATCACTATACCATACTGGTTCGCAATTCTGAATTTACTACTTCTCTATTAGAGCCCAAAGAACCGAGAATCTAATACAGAGCAGATTTGCTGTTTAAAGCTGTGATTTTCTGTTTATTTCCACCAACATTCAACCTGTAAATAAATTCATATGAGGTTTCATTGATCTCTCCTTCCAAAGGAAGATAAATCCCATAAAGTATGGCCCTTGAAATTGCACTTTTAGAAACAGGTAGCAGGCAAATCATAAAGGTATCAGTGTGTGCAAAAATTACAGCTGCCACAATTTTGGACAGCTTGTGAGACCTATGGGGATAAAATGTGCTACTTATGTTGCATATGTCATTTGAAGCTGAAATTTCGAGACAGTGGGTGGAAAGATGAGCAGATGGGGCATATGTTGTACTATAAAAATCAGCCACACAAAACTATGGAATATGTGATGTCCACCACTATTTTCTGGACGACATATTTCCAAGGTATGCTGGAAAATGTCCATTGCCACTTTAGTTACCAACTACATTCTGGTCTCAAATCCAAATCCAAACTGCACTAAAACACCAAGAATGCCAAATGTTCACTCTTGCTATTTCCAAGAAATGTCAAGGAGATTTTAAAAGTTTGCACTGCAATGTTTTTTTATTGTTTTAAAATTCCCAGGCTTTGCAAATTCATTTTGAGTCCCTCAAGGATTCTAAAAGGTGGGGATTAACAAAAATAATTTAAAATATATTTAAATGCTAGAAACCATGTTCTTTGAGTACAGAAAAACCCTCAAAAGCAGGATCCTGGACTGACAAAATTTGTCACAGCTCAAAACTTAATTCAGCCCCAGATCTGCACAGAAATAGGGGCCTTATTTCTCTAGCTAATTATTATGCAAGAATGAGCTTTTCTTGCACAGAAAGTACTATTTCTGCATAGAAATGTTGTTTGCTGTGCTTCAAAAGCTGTTTCTTACACAGGAAATGCTGTTTTCTCTTCAAAACAATAACATTGAAGGGCTTTTCCAGAAAGGCCCTTATACTAGGAGCATCTGTTTTTTAAAAAAAATGTGGATGTTCCTGGGGGTCTACCTGGGGCGGAGGGATTTCCAGATGTTCTTCCATGACCCCCTCTCCAAAAAACCACCAAAAACTTTTTTTTAAAAGAAAAGTACTTACCCGGTCTCCATTGGAGAGCTGCCGCAGCTCTCCTGGCACATATAAATGATGTGCCACAAGAAAGGGGGGGGGGGGAGAAACAATTTTCCTCCCCCACCCCCCGGCACGTAAAAATGGCACATCATTTTTATGAGCTAGGAGGGCTGCGGCAGCTCTCCAATAGAGGCCGGGTAAATACTTTTATTTTTCAAAGGGCGTTTTGAGGTCTTTTGGGGAGGACATTGGTATTCCCACAGTTTTCCGGGCTAATTTAGCTCGGAAAACTGTGGGAATACTATCTGGACTGCAGTTCAGACACAGAAGGAGTGGGTTTATCCTGTGCCTTCCAAGAAGGTGCAAAATAAAGTGAAGTGAAGAATAAACCCACTATTAAATTAATTCAACACAAACCAGGGTTTTCATGGTTTGTGGCAGATTAATTCAGGTTTGTCCAGGATGTCGTCTGGACAGTCCCCCTTTTATTGCAGAAGTTTCTGCCATATAGGGACTGCCTAGATGTGCAGTATGTTGTGTGCAGAAGAAGCCCCAAACTACAATAGGATTTAAAAATAGTTTTTTGTGGTTTTCAAAGCAACACAAACTATAAAAGATAACTGTCTACCCTCCACATTCACAGAACCTCCCTGAAAGTGAAAAACAAACAAACAAAAAGTTTCAAGTAGCTGGAAGTAAATTGAAAAATTGTTTGTTGTTTCCTTTGAGGAAAAAATGGCAATGGATTAATTTTATAGTTTAGGGGTAGTTGAGAATTAAAGTAACATGCATGCACAACTGTGGCTAGCCTGCAGAAATCAAATAACAAGAACACGATTGAGATTAGAACTGCTCTCATGAAAATACAGATCATCACAGGGAAGTTTGAACAATTGTTTTAATTCTAATAATTAAAATGGCTGAAGAAGATCCCCCTCAAAAGCATATAATTCTCAAAACCAGACCTGAAAAATTAGATCACAATATCTTTCTAAATCCATCTGCAATTCTTCCAGGAATGCATTTACCCTGACAACTGAATGCAGTCGACCTGACAACAGCTGACTTCAAATTTAAAAGAGAATCCTATGAGATTTGCAACAAGATCAGGTCACACGAAGAGCAACCTGCAAATTCAATAAACATGGAACTTTTCACAACAATAATATTATCTTGCACAAATGTAGTTTGCTACTGGTTTTTAACAGCTGGCACATTCTTCGGAAAGCTCAGTCAAATACTACAAATGTCTTTTGCTCAAGTAACACAGGTAACAAGTTGGTCAATACGCATTGCCTGTTCCAGAGCCCATCAAGACTCATGATTATATTTGAAGATGTCCTTCAATGTATATATCTGTTTCTCTGCAAAGGCTGTTGAAGAGAAGGAGATATATTGTGTTACAGTGGCTTGAACTTTGTTTATTTGATGGGCGGAAGTCATTTGTGCAGAATGTAGCTTTTGTTGAAGAATGGACCTGGGTTTTAATGATGTTAATGCACCAGAGTATCGCTTTAGTTTTTGCAACCAATACTGAAAATAACAACAGACTTATTAAAGTGAGAATCCCATTGATTAGTCCCAACTAGTGTAGCTGCATTGAATCAACTGTTATATGGCAAGTCAAGACATAAGGGAAAAAAATCCTCATGATTTAATGGGTCTACTTTAGTGCTACTACTACATTTATTGATAGCCCACATTGTCTTAGTTCAGGACTCAATGTGATTTCCAACAGATCAGAAAATTAAACATTCACAATATTGGGGGGGGGGGGGGTGTTACATAATGCAAAAGATGACAAAACAATGTAATAAGCAACACAAACAATAAAAGATAACAAAGAATATTGTCAGTCCTCCACATTCACAGAACCCCCCTGAAAGTGAAAAACCAAAAATACCCGAAAGAACACCTCTCTAGGATTATCTACATCTTCCAGCATGATTGTATGGTGAACTTCCACTGAAATATGACCACAGAATTGCATTAGAGAACCTAGAGATTCCTACAGGAGTGTTTCTTCTAGAATTACGAGAATCAGAGGTGAAGATCTCCTGGTTTAATTACTTGCAAACAAAATAATGTTTTAGAGAAGATCAAAAATTAGGCTTCAATGCTAGAGAGACATGTTGGGACATCATAATGTCCAGAGAAAAAAAAAGATAATTAAGATAATCTACCAAAGTCTCCTAGAATGGGATAAGAAAAATATTTGGTCAAGGACAACATGATCAAATGGGCAGTAGATGTAGGCCATTCAATACTTCTAAAAGAATGGGAATATATTTGGAAGAGAAAATTAAAATATACGAGTGCCATCAGTATAATAGAGAATTGGTACAAGATGTTTTACCGCTGGTACCTCACACCAGTACAATTAGCCAAATTTTACAAGAACCACAATAACCAATGTTGGAAATGCGAAAGAGAAATAGGATCATACCACCACATGTGGTGGGATTGTAAGACCATCAAGAAATACTGGATAACAATCCATACGCATTGCCAAAATATTATCAAAATAAAATACGAATTGAAACCCGAATATTACCTGCTAAATATAACAAATATTGAAATTGGGAAAAACGAAGAAAATATTCTTTTTTATCTCACCGCTGCGGTGAGAATTACGATCGCCCAAAAATGGAAAGACAAAGACTCTTCAATAATAGAGAGCTGGCTCTCCAAGATTGGAGAATTTATGAACATGGATAGACTGTCACAGATAATTAAAAATCAGAAAAAGGAAAATCAAACAGAGTGGAACCAACTTAAAAAATATTTGCAGGAAAAAATGAAGATTAATATCAATATATAAATAAGATAATCAAAATACTGAGATAGCGACGACACAAAGAAACCGTTTTTTTTATTTTTTTCTCAAACTGATGTTTGCATCTCTGTGGAATGGACTGGAAGTCCTCACCATAAACAACTTCCCTCACATTTTTTTTCAATCACTTCAACCCCTTCCAGCCCCCCAACTACCTCCAAACTTCTTCTTCTTTTTGTTTCGTTTGTTCTTTTCCTCTTTCCTATTTTCCTACTTTCCTATTAACAGTATTGTTTCCCCTCTTTACGTGTCTGCAAGCAAAAATGTTAATCAATAAAAATTATACTTTAAAAAAAGGAGTGTTTCTTCTAGAAATCTCTAGATTATCCAGCATGATTGAAGGAACTGACCATGGCATCACACTGGAGGACACA
Source organism: Anolis sagrei (assembly GCF_037176765.1). NCBI lineage: Eukaryota > Metazoa > Chordata > Lepidosauria > Squamata > Anolidae > Anolis > Anolis sagrei. The sequence goes on from NC_090034.1 coordinate 67,558,556, forward strand.
GAGAGAACCTTTTTAATCCACTCCATGAATAATCAAATTTGTAGAAGTCAAAACCACAAATGTGGGGAGATGACTTATATTATTTACATAGGACAGGTTTTGTTTAATCACATCGGTAAGTCCTGTTGAAACAGAAAAACCTCTACCTGCTTATGGAACAAATGTAGGGAGGGAGCCAGTCTAATTTTTCAGGAAAGGTGATTAATTAATTAATTAATTATTAATAACAACAATAAACTTTATTTATACCCCGCCACCATCTTCCCAAAGGGGACTTGGGGCAGCTAATATGAGACCAAGCCGAAAGTTACAACAAAATAAAATACAGGTACAGCAAAATAAAATACAAAGAAGCAAAAATACAATCAAAATAAATACATAAAATAACAAAATAAAATAAGCAGTTTCAAAATGACATGATAGAGAAACGGAACACAGCAAGCGGGCCAAATGTACTAGAAATAAAATTGATAAAATTGATCATACCCTGGAAAAGATAAGCAGAATGTGTTTCTGTGGGAGAATGCGTTTCTGAGGGGAGAACTCAAAAGGGCCGAACAGTGGGGTTAGATCTTCATTAAGGGCGGGGGGGGGGGGGAGTGCATCATGAGGATGGAGCTGTAATTGGGACAGACTAAAAATGGAATATATAATCACTCGCCAAAGGCACATCGGAAGAGCCAGTTTTTAGGACTTTCTTAAAAGTTGCCAGGGTAGGGGCTTGCCTAATCTCACCAGGTAGTGGGTTCCAGAGCCTAGGGGCCACAGCAGAGAAGGCCCTTTCCCTCGTCCCCACAAGTCATACTTGTGATAAAGGTGGGGGTGAAAGGAGGGCCTCCCAAGAGGATCGAAGAACTCATGCAGGATTATGGAGATCGGGTCATGAAGGTAGGCGGGTCCTGAATCATTCAGGGCTATATAGGTGATAACCTGCACCTTGAATTGGGACCAGAAGATGAACGGCAACCAATGGAGCTCCTTAAACAGGGGGGTAGACTGCTCCAGAGTCTGGGAGCAGCCATTGAGAATGCCCACCCTCATGTTCTCACCAAATGTATCAATGAGTATGGTGGGACATGAAGAAGGGCTTCCCCTGAAGATATGTAAAAATTGGAAGGTTCATAAGGGAGATCATAGTCCTTCAAATAACCTGGATCAGGACCATATAATCTGGGGGCATGACTAAGTGGGGAAAATGGAGAAGGATATCAAGCTCTGGAGCTGAGGCTATGTTTTGGCACATAACATCAAACAATCCAGTTTCTCCTGTTGTGAAACTATAGTCTTCAGATTCAGTTGATCCTGGTCTTGGAAAACCCTGCCTTGGCCACCTGTTTGATCCTCTCTTTTCTATTCTCTGCAGTTGAAGGCAGAGTGGGTTCTGCTCTTCCAAAGAGACCAAGGCAGTTTTCTAAAGTGGTGCTTGTAAGATCATGTATATTTACTTTGCAAGCAGATGAATAATTAGAGCAGAAGAAGATGAAACAAGCCTAGGTCCTGCCACCTGAGTGAATTATTTAGACAACCCCATTCTTCAAAGAGTGGTGCAACAAAACGGTTTCTTGTTGACGGAGCACTCTGTGAACGCAAAGTAAATAAACCATCTCATCTCACAGGGTCAGGAGCAAATCCATTCCCTGGGAAGAAGATGCTGCTAATGTGTTTACTTTAATGTGATAGCACACCCAGCAAGAACAAGCTGCCCCTTTCAGTTGCTTTCCCCCCCAAAAGAGATGAAGCGCATGTCAGAATTGAATGTACCCATTCCTTATGAACACAGAGGCAGAGAAATGTATTGTTTGCCCATATCCTTCGGATAGCTCTTGCCTGTACCCTTTCTCAAAAAGGCATTGGGTTGGAAACCGGAACTGGTTTTCTCACCTACTTCTAAGGCTTGGCATCCACAGGCTGGCTAGGTCTGTGAAGAATATTCAGGAGTCTATCTGGTGGCTTGGATATTTCGAATATACTCCTTATTGATAATTTGAGTGATGCTGGTTGTATCTTTGAGGAACAAGCAAGGCTATTTTTGCATCCCTTGGTTCCTCCCAAACACTTGGAATAATCCAAATGAGAATTCCTGCTTCTTCAGAAGCAATGGCTTTTTTCTGGAGGTAGGTGTGTGATTCTTCCACCAGCTGACTTATTCTACCATTAAATATGTTGAAAAACACATAGTGACCTCCTACATAATAATTACACAGTGCAAATATATACCCTTGATAAAGCTTCACCACCTTTCTGATAAATACATTGTGCAGCCAACTGTGTGTTGGCAGTCCGTCTGCTTATTGTCCCCTTGTGCAATGCAAGCTTGGCTGAAGGAAGCTCAGGAAGGCTATAATACTAGTTTCTATGCCAAACAACTCTGAGTGAATTTTGTGTATCCCCTGAGCTCTGAAGATTTTTTCTCACCACTCAAAAATATACTTTTCAACTATTATTTTCAGACAATTTTTCCATTTCTAGTCTGGAATCCTGGAATAGAGCCATTTAGTCCTTTGCTGAATGGCAAGTCAACACACAGATAAATCCAATTGATTTAATTATTGCACTATAGTTAGGATTAAGGGTAGGATTAAAATCCAATTGAAATGATTACCCATGTAGACCTCTGTTTACTCATCTCTAAACTGAATACTTCCATTGCATGACAGCCAAAAAGGTACAACTGAGTGCCTAAGGCAACTTGTACAAGGTTTCAGCATCATCAGGATCCTGAGTATGTTTCCCCCAGGCTGGATTTGCTCTTCCAGTCACTCCTGGTGTAATATGCAGTGGAAGATATTGTTACTATGAAATCCTGAGACTGGGAAAATTGTGTATCATTGACCAAAAGTTGTCAATGGTAGGAATACGCAAATATTCTTCTCTGGTTTCTTGTGCTTTTCAAAGAATCATAGAATCATAGAATCATAGAATCATAGAATCAAAGAGTTGGAAGAGACCTCGTGGGCCATCCAGTCCAACCCCCTGCCAAGAAGCAGGAATATTGCATTCAAATCACCCCTGACAGATGGCCATCCAGCCTCTGCTTAAAAGCTTCCAAAGAGGGAGCCTCCACCACACTCCGGGGCAGAGAGTTCCACTGCTGAACGGCTCTCACAGTCAGGAAGTTCTTCCTAATGTTCAGATGGAATCTCCTCTCTTGTAGTTTGAAGCCATTGTTCCGCGTCCTAGTCTCCAAGGAAGCAGAAAACAAGCTTGCTCCCTCCTCCCTGTGGCTTCCTCTCAAATATTTATACAAGAATTATTGACATATCAGTTTGAACTCCCCGCCATGAAATAAAGAGACCAGACACAAGGAAATGGATCTAAGGGGCCATTTTCTGACCTACTTATTGAAAGAACTCATAATATCCTGTAAAGGGAAAATCTGAAAACGCATCAAATGTAACTCATGGGTTAATGGCTGCCTAGTGAGCCTTGTCCCTGGGCCAGGTGTCACTCCCTCTGACCACCTCCAAGGACATGCGTGCACAAAGAATTCTGAAGGCCAACCAAAATTCTTTGGTTGCATCTGTTGGCCGATCATAGTTGGAAGGCCATCCTGAGGGTGCTCTCTTCCAAACTTCAAGGGTATTTTAAGAGTTAGAACCCTCAATTCAGCCCCAAGGCTAGCTCCCATTTTATCTATCTATCTATTTATTTATTTCGAGCATTTATTTCCCGTTCTTCTCATCTCCGAAGAGGAACTCAGGACGGCTTGCAATAGGCAGCCATTCAATGCCAACACAATACATTAAAATCCACAATTACAATTATACACAATTAAAAACAATTATAAACATTCAATTTAAAACAGTTTGCTGGTTTATGAAACTTATTGGGACTTTTGTGGGAGTCCACCCTTCACCCCCTAAAGCGGGTGTGCCACAGTGCCTACAATGATTATTTAACCTTTATCATACCTTGGAATCTTATTTATTTATTTATTATTTAAAACTTCTGTATTCCGTAGGGCTGGGCAACCACGGAAAAAATTGTTTCTAAACTCGATTAGTTTTTAGGGGGTTTTTGCGTTTTGTTTTTTAAAAGAATTCCGAAATTTTTCTTTAAAAAAGTTCGATATTTACGAAATTTCGGAAATTACGAAACAATTTCAAAACAATAACGAATCGATTCGTTAATAGTGGACGCGATTGCGCAATACGCTAAAAAAACCCTCCAAATGGGACAGGGGGAACTTCTGAAGCTTCCCTCTCCCTCTGTTGTTGACTGTTGGTGTGATAATTTATTTTTTTATCACTGATAAAACAAACAACAACTATAAAACTTGCACCAGACATACGGAAATAATAACGAAATAATAACGAAACAATTTTGAAACAATTTTGAAACAATTACGAAATAAATTTTAAAAATTCGTTTCGATTTTTAGTTGCTCCTGAATGGTTCAATATCGGATCGTAAGCCACTTTAAATACGAATTATTAACGAATTATGAAATTAACGAACGAAATCGCCCAGCCCTAGTATTCCGCCCTTCTCACCTCGAAGGGGACTCCGGGCGGAGCACAGCATATACACGGCAAACATTCAATGCTGGGACACAAATTTACATACAATACATAAACTTTAAAAAACATTTATCAAAATATTAAAATACACTAAGTCATTCTATCGTCGGTACCTAACACCGGTCCAATTATCCAAATTTTATAAAAATCACAGCAATAAATGCTGGAAATGTGGGAAAGAAACAGGAACCTACTTCCACCTATGGTGGGGATGTAAAATAATAAAGAAATACTGGATCTCAATTCATAAACATACTCAAAAGATAAATAGGGTAAAATATGATTTGAAACCGGAATATTATTTACTAAATTTAATAAACTTCAAGTTGGAGAAGAATGAGGAGAGGATTTTGTTTTATTTGACAGCGGCAGCAAGAATCATTGTAACCCAGACTTGGAAAAGAAAAGACTGGATAACTAAAACCATAGAATATATGAATATGGACATGCTATCACAATTAATGGAAAATACTTATAAAAAATGTATACCAATTGGGAACCTTTGAAAAAATACTTGCAGGAAGAAATGAAACTTCAAATTTAACAATGATAAAAAGGAAAGGACCTTAACAAGAAGTCAGCATATGACGAAAATAATTTATTGTTTACTTAAAGGACTTAATCTCTGTGGATCGCACTGGAAGCACTCCAATCCACCTCATTCTCACTTTCTGCATTTCCTTTCCAATACTCTATCATCCCAACCCACTTATCCCCTGAGTCTTTATCCCTATTTTCCTACTTTCCCATGTCCCTTTTCTTTCTTCTTTCTGCCCTTCTCTTTCCCTCCTCCTTTCTCTATCTTTCTTCTCCTTTCTATGAAATAAATTGTTCACCCTCTTTCACTGTAAAATGGGAAAATGTGAATAAAAATAACTTAAAAAATAAATTAAAATACACCATTTAAAACCGTCCTAGCCATCCGTATCAAATCCAATTGGCCTGTCATCTTTCCCACTGTTGCTTCATTGCCCTGTCCCGAAAGCTTGGTCCCACAGCCAAGTTTTTACCATCCTTCTAAAGGACAGGAGGGAGGGGGCCGACCTGATCTCCCCAGAAAGGGAGTTCCATAGCTGGGGAGCAATCACCGAGAAGGCCCTGTCTCTCCTCCCCACCAGTCGTGCCTGTGACAATGGCAGGATGGAAAGCAGGACCTCCCGGAGGATCTTTATGACCCCATCCCAAAGCCAATTCTCTCACCCACCTGAAACAGTGTGGGGTAGGCAAAAACACCCCCAATGCAAACTGGAGGAGTTATTCCTACCCAGCTCTTGTGTGATGTCTATATTTGTTTGTTTGTTTGTTTCTTTGTTTACTGCATTTGTTGGCCGCCGTTCTCAGCCTTAGGGCGACTCACGGCGGTGTACAACATATAAAAAGACAATTTACAAAAAAGCAATATCATAACAACAATAACAACATCACTATTAATAATACCATTACACTAAATCATTTGCGACGTCTCATCATAGAATCACAATCCAATCTCGTTATCCGTATTCCGTTCCACTCATCATTGCCAATTTGTTGTAGCACTTAGTCAAACGCCTTCTCAAACAACCACGTCTTTAGGCTCTTGCGGAATGTCATAAGGGAGGGCGCCTGTCTGATGTCTACAGGGAGGGAGTTCCACAGCTGGGGGGCCACCACCGAGAAGGCCCTATCCCTCGTCCCCGCCAGGCGACACTGACCATAGGGCGGGAGGGTAGGTCACGCTGACACGAGACAAACTGAAAGAGGGGAACAGAGCAGACTCCTCCAACTTGTTGCTTTGCTTCCTCACATGCATGGGTCAGCAGCAGCAAGCCCCAGCCAAGTCTGGCTCCTTCATGGGGTCATTCAAACTGTCCCCCGTCCACACCCTAAGCTTTGTTTGGCTGCGGGTAGGTCTTGTCACAACAGTGAGGGCTTGATTCATATGCTGGTGTGGAGGAATAGGAGATTCTCCCCCACAAAATGTCATTCATTAACATTAGCCTGAATCCAGCTAGACAATGATGCTTTCTTTCACAGACCACAAAAGCAATGGTTTTGAAGTCAAACAAATACTTGGATGTTTTAGGGTAAAAGCAGCCATTGAAGTTGACTGAATGTTATAATTAATTCTTCTTTAATTAACTGTGTCATCCATAATAATAATGAAATGATCATTAATTCTCATACCATTCTGGACACATCGAAGCCCCCATCAATTAGGTAAATTATGACAGTTTTCTTTCTTGAAAGAAAACCTGCCCTCAAAGACCTTCCAGTTCTATTCATTTATTCATGCACTGATTTAATCTATTTATCTGTCTGTCTGTCTTCCAGACTTCTATTGAATTGCTATATTGTGGAGAGATGCTAATGACAGTGAAATATTCTTAGAATACAAACTTTTTAAGATCCCAGAAGAGCACTCAACAGAACATTATTGAAATCAGGGAACAAAACATTTAGAAGAGCTGGTCCCATCAGAGATGGGCTGTCTTCTTCTCTTTTTGTAAGTTCTAAAGGTCCAAAATGCTCAAACGTCAGATATGATAGCTACTTATAATACACCAGAATGAAGAAAATGAGTGGTTAAAGAAAGAGGAAAACAGGCTAGTTACTTTGCCTAGAACAAAATACGGTTCCAGCCCAGCTTACCTGTCTGAATGTATCTCACCTTATGAACCATCTAGGACTTTAAGATCATCTGAGGAAGCCCTGCTCTTGGTCCCACCTTTTTCACAGATGTGTTTGGAGGGAACGAGAGACAGGGCCTTCTCAGTGGTGGCCCCTTGGCTGTGGAACACCCTTCCCATGGATATTAGATTGACCCCCTCCCTCTTAACATTTCACAAAAAAGTTAAAACCTGGCTTTTTGAGCAAGCATTTGCAAATGCAATGTAACAGGCAGAGATAGATCCACGGAACGACTGGACGATGCGATTGAATAATGATTTCAGTAAGGAGATGCCAAGGATATATGTTTTTATTGTTTTATTGACTTTATATACATTTATATTTTATATGCTAATGTTTTAAGTGTTTTTATGTTGCTGGGGGGCAGCGAATTGTGCCGAATGTAAACCACCTTGAGTTGCCTACGGGCTGAGAAAGGCGGTATATAAATACTGTAAATAAATACCTGTGGGTCCCCAAATGTTTTGGCCTCCAACTCCCTGAA